>NC_081420.1:31690171-32018383 GCF_949786415.1 Peromyscus eremicus
TGTCCATACCACTGAAGAAAATGATACCCCCTCTTCCATCAACCATTAACTACCAATAGCCTTTCAGGAAAGGATGGGGCCTCATAGATCCTTCCTCTACCCATGATGAAATATTGAGAGGCACAGACTTGTGCTGGTTATATTCAAGCAACCATAGCTGCATGAGTTCATGAATGCAATGGCTGTGTTGTATCTAGATTTACTACAAATCTCCCCAATATTCTGGCCATTGAACTCTTTCTGCTCCCTCTTATGCTCAAGTCTTGTAGGTGGTTCTTATTTTTGAATGTTGAACATTTTAAATGAAGAAATAAATGATCCAATCTATTGACCATGAATAGTCAGAAACTATCTTAGTTAGAGTTTATACTGCTGTGATAAACACCACAATCAAAGCAACTTGCTGAGAAGGTTCATTTCATATGATGGCTTACACATCATGAAGGGAAATCCAGGCAGGAACCCAAGGCAGGAACTCTGAGGCAGGAACTGAAACAGGAACTGAAAGGCCAACATGCTGGGTAGAAACAAAACAGTTTTAAGGCAAAGATGACTACCCTGGGATCAGTAGTAGCCCTGGTATGTAAAGGTATCTGAGGAAAAGAATGGATAACAGGAAATATAAGTGGGACACAATGGCTTTACAGTGGCAGTTGTCACCATAGGAGAGGAAATCACATTCAGAAAATAATGGGAACTTGGTGCATTTTTATTTAGTATGAGAACAAAGAGCAGTGGAAAACTGCATTGGCCTAGAACACTTGCAAGTTCCTTCAGTGAGGAAATCAGTGCATATTTCTTAAAAGCAAATTTTCAAAAGGCATCAAGAGTCTCCTACAAATTTACTTCTAAGATTTGTCCTAAATAATAATAGGAAACACACACAGAAAGATTACCTCAGTCATTTTCTTAGGCAACCATCAGAAACCATGTAGAAGTCAATAAAAGGAATGTCAAAAGTAAGATATTTATTTCCACACAGAATAGCATTAGACCATAGCTAAGAATAATAATTATTTTTTTATACTCAATGCAATGGGAAAAAATCATCTCATGATAAAAGTATGACATGATGGCTTTGACCTATTATATAATTTGCAAGTCTAGAAACAATGTTAGAAGGTAGAGTAATTTTAACCTCTTTAATATTTATACGTTGGCTACATAGTCTTCAAAGAATGCAATTATTTTTGTAAACAGAACAATGCATACATACCATAGATGGGGGAAGAAGAAAAGCAAAGATATTTACAAGAAATGCAGATACTAAAGACCACCATCAAATCTAAACAGGCCACAGAACAAAACTGAGCCACTAACAGAATAGAGATCTAGTTTCTTCTCTGAGGTTTTTCTGATTTTAAAAAGTCTAAATTTTGTAGTAGAGGAAAACCACCTCTTTTAAAACAGCTTGACAGAGGAGTGATATGTCTACCCTGCTCCCTTGCCCACTCTGTCAGTTATTTCTCATATATAATTACAAGTTTCCATTTTAGAATAAAACCCAAAAGATGCACAGTGAAGCCTTCTTACGGTGCCTAAGGCAAATCCAGTTAACAGATTGCTGGCAAACTCCCGTGGTGTCTGCTCATTAGTTAGCTAGTGTTGATCGGAAGGCCAGTGAATGTTTGCTGGCTGTGTGTGGACAAATCATTTACATTCATTATTTGTTCAATCAATTGATAATATCCCAGTTCCTAAGTATCATAAAATGAAATGGTCTGTGGAAATTTAACATTAAGATTTGGGTAGTTTCTCCTCCCAGCTTTAAAACAAATCTGATTGTTTTGATTATCAGTGGCGCCAGGCTACATTAGAAGGGACTGAACCAGTACAATGAAGGAAGTGATTTGTTTTTGCTGACAGCTTTCTTATGTTTCACAGTCACATGTCCAAGGATTCTTTGATATTGTATCTCTTCTTTGATACTTAATGTCCAATTGCTTTCCTCTTTGGTTTTTATGGTCTCTTCATAATCCAACAAGTAGCTAACTATGTAACTTACACTTATTACAAGACTTTAAAGGCTAGTTAACCAGAAAGTACTAGACACTGGGAAGTTGAAGAATAATGGAACACAAACCTCACCAAGGCTTAGAAAAATCCTCCTCCCTCCTCATTTATAATGTCTAGAGAAGGAATGGATGAAGGCAGTATCGAAGGATATGGCAGAGACATTGGAAACTCTACGGACAAACTAGGAAGAGTGGCTAGAACTTGAGGCTTATGAAGGATTGGAAGGTAAGTGTTTGGGGAAGGTTTGGAAAGCCAATAAATCATGTGAGACAGCAGATGGCATAGAGTGAGAAACAAGTCAGCCAAAAGCAAACCACACATTATTGCACTCACTCACACATGACATCTAGAAAGAAGAATTTCATACCATTTGAGAGTTGAATAATAGTTACCAGAGACTCAGGGGAGTAGAGGGCAGTAGAGACAGGGTAAAGTTGATTGATGGGTGTAATATTTCAATTAGAAAGTAGAAATAAGTTCTGGTGATCTGAGGCACAGCAGAGAGAACACAACTAATAGTCACTGTATCAGAACATAGAAGAACATTTGGAAAGTCTTATCATAAAGAAGTGATAAGGATTTTGGGTGATGAGTATGCTAATTACCCCAAGTTGATCATTATAGCACAGACATGAATCAAAAATTATGCTGATGCAATAGTACCCAATTAACAGATACAACTTTTATCTATCAATTAAAAACAAACTTTAAAAAATCCAACTGTACCTCACAGATATTCACAAATGGTTTGTGGCAATCAAAAATAACATTAAATTTATTTAGGCATGAACATACATGCCTGTAATCTTGGCTTTAGGGAAGACTGTGAGTTTGAGGCCAACCTCGGTTACACAGTGTGACTCTGTCTCATAAAAGCAATGAAAGAGAGAGAGGGGGAAGAGAGATGGGCGAATAGAAGGGAAGTATTCTCTAAAGGTGTTCTCCCTTTAGTGGCTAATGAGACTGCTTTGCTGGACAGCAGGCAGATGAACTTAAAGGACTTCTTAAAGATGCTCTGGGAAACAGAGACTCTGAGCCCTAGGAGTAAGGCAGCCGGGAAGCCACAGGAAGTTCTTCCACGAGAGAGTAAGAAACTAAAGGGAGATTTTTGAGATAGTAGGTTGAATTAGAACCCAGAGATGGGTGTGAGGAAAGAGAGTGACAGGGCTTGACTCTGAACCTGGGGTAGAGATAGGCAGAATGGAGCTAGGACAGTCTCGTGTGGATGAGAAGTAACCGGGAGAGTGAAGGAAGAAACCCAGTCTAAACAGCAGGAGGAGACAGCAGGGAGCCAGTGCGAGTGTGGCTTCAGAGCTCACTGGCTTATCTTAAATACGTTTTTATGGATGACTGAATGAGTGAACGCCAAGGGCAGTGTGTCAATGTGCTGGTTTCATCAAATCATCACAGTTAGGGTGTTCTGGGTTTTTGTTTTGTTTTGCTAATTTAATAAATTTTAAAAGACCTCGAGTTCCTAACTTGCATTTCTTTGAAAACTATGTATTACAAATAACACTTCTATCTGTTGACTGTGTCTCTGGGCCTCAGATTTTATGTGCTGTGATCTCACATGGCAGTCTAAGATGGGAAGCTTGTGGTGAGGAGTGTTGGTGACTATGGGATGAAAAGTGTTGCGTGTGCAGTGTGCTAACAGGGAGAGAGCCACACACGTGCCCTCGGATCTTGAAACCATGGTGCTTCCAGCACCAACCTCACTGATTGGGCATTGATTTTATTCTCTTCATTTGCTTTGAAAAGTGAAATGGAGAATTTTAACATCAAAAATTCAAGGCTAATGAGGGGAGATGCATGTATCACTCAGTCACTGTGGGTTATAGGTTATATACAGGTTCCGAGCCAAAGACTGAAAGATGGGGGAGCATCAGAAAACACAAAGGCTGTGTTCATAGGGAAGCTGATGAATGTGGAGGAGCAGAGGCCACACCCTGTGAAAAAAAGCACCGGAAACAGCTCCAGCCCCCAAGCAGCTTCCCAGCAGTGGTAGGAAGCAGATGCTCCAACCACAGGGTAAACCAGCCAGCCATGGCGAAAAGAACCCCGTATCCCTGCTCACTGTGTGGTGACAAGTGACTGCTCCAGCGTTGATGCTGGAGTTCTTAGAGCCAAAGTCTCAGCCCTGGCAGCCCTAACAGGCTAGGCTAAGCCTCAGGTCCTCAATGGACCAATTAGATAAGTAATAACAAAAGGCAGAGGCTGGAGAGTCATTCAGTGTAACGTGTGCCAAAGAAGGAAGCTAGAAGTTCTTCTCTCACTCTGAAAAAAAAAAAAATTTCAGTTCAAAACAAACCGAACACCTTACTTTGAAACTTCTAGAGGAAAATAAATACAGGGAAAACACTCAAAGGTACAGGTATAAGCAAGAACTTTCTGAGGAGGACTCCAACAGCACAGGGAAGAGGAGCAAGAAGTGACAAACAGGATCAATCGCACGAATATAGAAGTTTCTGCACAGCCAAGAAAACATCAGCCAAGCGAAAAGAGCCTGCAGAGGGGGAGCTTTGCAGCTGCACATCTGACGGGGAGTGAAGGTCTAGACTCCCTAATGAATTTCAAGAATTAAATGCCCAAACAATCACCCAATCAATGAATTAGAACGCCAATTCTAAGAAGAACAAATGGCCAACAAATACATGAAAATTATGTTCACTATCCTTAGTCATCAGAGATATGCAAATTAAAACTGCTTGAGATTCCATCTCAGCCCTTTCAGAGTGGCTGTCACCAGAAAAACAATGACAGACACTGGTGATAGCATTGGGGGAAGAGCCTACAGATGCTGCTGGTGTGACTGCAAACTAGCCAAGCCACTGTAGAGTCAGTGTGAAGGTTCCTCCTAAAAGCTGAAAGCAGAGCTACCATATGGTCGAGCTATATGATTTGTGGGCCTCTACCTAAGGACACCACAGAGATCTCGGTGCCTCCATGACTACGGCTGCACTACTCACAGGAGGTATGGAATCAGCTTAGGTGTTCACCAGCAGATAAATCGATACAGAAAAGTTGTACCTATCACAACAGAGTTCTATTCAGTCATAAAAAAGAAAGAAATGCTAATCATTTTCAGGAAAATGACATTGGAGATCATCATACCAAGCAAAGTAAACCAAACTAAAATACAAATTTGTATACTTTTTCTCGAGAGTTTATGTGCCTCTGTGTGAATGTGTGAGTGTGTGTATGTGTGTGTGCATGCATATGTGTGCAGGGAAACCTAGATATCCACATACAAAAAATACAGATATAAAATACATATTTACTTATACATATTTGTGTGTATATATGGGAAACAATGAATAAGAGGTAAGAAAAGAACAAGAGAAGATAATCTTGGATATATATGAGCAAAGTATAATGACATACATGTATGAAAATGTCATAATGAATTACACTACTTTTAACCCTGATTTTAAAAATTAATTTTAAAAAATCTAAACACTGGGCAGTGGTGATGCATGCCTTTAAGCCCAGCACTCGGGAGGTAGAAGCAGGAGGCTCTCTATGAGGCCAGCCTGGTCTTCAGAGTGAGTTTCAAGACAGCCAGGGATACATAGAGAAACCCTGTCTCAAAAAACAAACAAACAAATTTAACCCTAGGGACCATCAAGATGCCTCAACGGGCAAATCACTGACCTCACAAACTGATGACAGAAGCCACATAAAGGTGGGAAGAGGAAACAGACAACAGATGTCACACATCCAAGGTCCACACAAATGCTGTAGCACCCATGCCTACACATGCACACGGTAACGATAAATAAAGATTTTTTTTCTTAATTTTAGGAATCTAACCATAACAAGATCCCTAGAAAAACTGTTTATTAGTTGCTCTGTGATTGATTAGCCTTGCAGAACACTGTTATTTATCTTATAGTGCTGCTTTCAAATGTAATTTTTAAATAGCTCTGTATGTGTTTCCAAATGAAGGATTTAATATAAATACAGTGTTTGTGGGTTGTTTGACTCCAGTATTCCTGCAG
Source organism: Peromyscus eremicus (assembly GCF_949786415.1). Taxonomy (NCBI): domain Eukaryota; kingdom Metazoa; phylum Chordata; class Mammalia; order Rodentia; family Cricetidae; genus Peromyscus; species Peromyscus eremicus. Next base: position 31,696,186 of record NC_081420.1, read on the forward strand.
TATGTGCATGTGTGTGTGACAATTGAGGCCAGTATAAAATTCTTAGGTTATAATTCCTGTTCCTCAAGACTGAGCACATCACTGTATGGCCTCCTGATGCTTTGTGTTACAGAGAAAGTCTAAAAGTGTTTTTAACACATAAGTAATGCTACAAAACTATTTATACCTAAAGGATGCATCTTCTTTATTCCTCAATTAAAAATAAAAAGAAATTACCTGTTAAAAAAATGTGAGAAATGGCATGCCCCGCCCCAAATTTTTGATTAAACTCAAATGTCAAAACTATACCATGATGACAACCACTTGGAAGAAAGCCCAAATAAAGACAGCCACAATTCAGTTAAATGATGGCTATCCTTAAAAGTGGATACTTTTATATAAGTTATGAGGCAACTTGTCTCTGAATACACTAAAATCCCCTTGGTCTTGACTGTTTGTTTTGCTTTGAAGAAGCAGTCATTTGAAACACCATAACCAAAGACAACATTGTACCAGTTAGACACTGAGCACAGATGGGTGGGTCCTGGTTTTCTGTGGATGGGAACCTTCAGCTTGAGCCCTTGGCATCAAAGCACATAAATATCTTTGGGGCCCCACCCATTAGCCCTACCTGAGGTAATCTCTCTCAGTATGATTGACAGCTCCAATTTTCATGTTCACACCTACTTCTGCAGAGCCTAATGGATGAGTTAGTCTTAAATGCCCCAAGGCTTCTTTGGGAAGGCCATCAGTACAACGTGCCAAACAAACCTTACAACATCCCAGAAGACTCTAACACTGACAGGTCCCAGGGTTGAGTAACTCTGATTGTGAAAGAGAAACAGAGTTTTGATATCATATTTATTTGTAAGCAAAGATATTGTCATAGTGCAATGTTGCTTCATTAGGGAGATGTCCTCAGCAACCGCAAACATAAAGGAGAAAGCGTGGGACACCTGTTAGAATTTCTTTGAATGCAAGCAGCTGTTTGATACTCTTCCATTGTAGGGAGATACGTGTTTGTGATGTCGGGCACCAGTGTCATTCCTGGACAGCCTCTGCTCATGGACCCCCATGATTTCATTCTGGGAACCTACAGTAATGCCTTAAAGCCCCCCCCCCTTAACCAAAAATGCTTAGAGACTGCTGGGGTCAACATGCAAGTTGTGTGTTCAACACACAATGTTACAGTTTTCTAGGACTGTCCTGCCACTACCTTCTATCCCAAACTGCCCAGCTCAGAGCCTTTTCTCAGGAGCCTTCCTTCCATTATTCTAAGACACATCTAGAAATGGAATCCCTTGTGATGGACTTACGATCATGATATTCCATCAACTTCCTACCACCCCTGCTTACTCTGTCTTCTCTGGTGATATTGCTAGTTTCTGGTACACAAAAAGAATGTGCCCTTTGTGCTTGTATTCTATGAGACAATGGTAAAGAAGACAGTGGAAAGAACTCTACATTTAATAGAGTTGGACACTGGTCATCCTCCTTGGGCCCAGCACAGGGAGGCCCAGCCTCAACCCTGGATTGCCATTTTGTGAAACCCAAGAGAAGCTAAGCCCCTGAGAGCCAACATTGAATTGGCAGCTCTTCTGCCTTCCACACCCTTCCACACTGCTCAATATTCTGTAGATGCAGACACTACACTGTTGCTGGGGTTTGAGGAGCCAGACTGAACAGTTACTGTATTCAGGGAGGTTTTACTGCCATACAGTGTATGATCATCCTAGCACCCAGGACTACCCAGTCTCCCTCCCCCCCGAGAGTCAGCTTCCTGAGACCCTGAGCATGTTACCCAGTTCCTTTAGCCAATGACTCTGACTGCTGTGTACTTTGTGCACTGTGACTCAAAGGACTGCTGTCCTGTCCCCGGGTTCTTCCCATCCAAGTGCAGGCTCAGACCCTTCCCAACCCCCTTCTCCCTACACTGAACTTGTGCTCAGACTTGAACCAGAGCCACAGAATAAGGGCCATTGGGTATAATCCTGTTCTAAGTCTTTCTCTGAAGGATGAAGATGAAAGGGGCAATGTTGGGGCTTGGGGAGGAGCCCACAGGTCCTGTCCTACCCTCGTTGAGGAACTGTGAGTGAGTCCCCTTTTCTTATTGAGGAAGCTGAGGCTTGGGAAGTCAAGAAGACCCAAGTTTTCTTTTTTTATTTGAGCTTGTTTAAATGATGATATAGACACTTGCAAAGATGAGGACCTACTGAATACTGCTCTGCCTTTCTCTGGGCACATGACCCTGAGAACATGTCTTTACCTGTTTCAGGTTCCCCATCTGTGAGATTGAGAGAATACTGGTGCCTACCTCATGAGGATGTGGCTAAAGAATTATTGGGCCTGGAGCAGTGTCTAAGAGGGAAGGAAGACGGAAGAAGGTTATGAACGACATCATCTAAGTACTCATTTTACACACTGGGACACTGAGACCCCAGAGGGAAGGAGTCGGACCAAGGAGCATCACAAAGGGAAAGTGAGCATCAACCTCAGCTCCCTCCCCTCCTACCTTGGAAGTATGTAACTGGTAGAATGTTCACTCCAGCTGCTCTTCAAGAGACAGAGGGAGGAGACAATTAAGATAGGCTTGGCCCAGGGCCACCTCGGTTGGCTCAATTCTCCACCAGAGGTTTCACTCTGCAGAGAGGCAGGGTTGTACTGAGGTGCCCAGGTGACTCTTTGGCATTCCTCCAAAATGTGCTGCAGATTGCCAGACACAAAAACTGCTCCTAAGCATGGAGTTGGGTGTCATATCCAAGGTGCCCACTCTAGCTGGCTGATCCACAGCCTTGTCCTCCACAGAGGACCTAAATTTGGTTCCTAGGATGTACATCAGGCGACTTACAGTCTTCCGTAACTATAGCTCCAGAGAAGTTGACATCTCTGGCCTCCAAAGGCTCCTGCACAAACATGCCTATACCCATGTGCAGACACACTCACTCCTCCACATAATTAACAATGATAACAATGAAGTTTTGCAAAGGGAGAAAATTGAGGAAAGATCAGACTGAAATAGAACTCCAACTTAGCAGAGCAAATATCTTGCATAATATTCAGTACCTAGGATTCTTCTTAGGGGCATTGACTGTGTCTCACCAGGCTTAGAGCCCTGCTCCTCCAGATCTATTCTTTGTAGCACAGATGGCCTCTCTCTTGGGACAGCTCCACTTGTTTCCTTGGTGAAGATTTCATGTTTCTACATCTCCAATGTCTTGGACTCTTGGCTATATTTTAAGCTCCATCTTCACAGCTGTAAGCAAAATGGGCCCTCAGGTACCTAAGGTAGCCTTACCCTACTACTCTCAAGTTAGGGAATCTCTCATTTCAAATTAATTTGCATGTGTGCAAGTTGGAGCCTTTGATGGGTGGAGTCTTCCCTTCAAGGCATTTCCCCCAGGTGTTCTCTTGTAAATGCATACCTTGCCTTTACTATTGCCAACCTCTACCAGATATGGACCTTTGTCCTCCCTACATACTCCCACCACCATCTTTCTTTGGCTTTAGCTGAGTTTACACTCCTTTCCTCATTAAACTGCACATTTTCATATTTTCCTGCTTTGAATTTTTATTATAAAACTCACTAAATACAATGATCAGCAGCCATGTCACAGCCTGGCTCCTGGGCTTTCTTGAAAGTTCCTCTGCCAAACAACCTAGCCCATCACTTTTGAATTAAGCTTCACGCAAGTGTCCAGGACACAGGCAGAATACATCCAGATTTCTTTTGAGAACATGACACAAACGGTTTCTAATTTAATTCCTCATTGAGACCTTGTTTCCTTCTGAAACCTCTTAAGTAGACTTTATCACCCTCCTTTTGCCAGCATTCTGTTTTTTAGTTTTCCCAGCAGAATATTCTACTGAGTTCTGATGGCAGCATTCTAGGACCTCTCTAGCAAACAACACTAACCCCCTCCACATGCCTCCCTGTGGGCAAAATTATTCTGTGTCCTGGCAGTCATTCCCAAATAACCACTCAGAGACTTATTATTAATTATAAATGCTCAACTGATAACACAAGCTTATTACTTACTAACTCTTACAACTTAAACTGAACCATTTCTATACATCTATGTGATGCCCAGAGGCTTGTGGCTTTTACCTCTCCTGCATATCCTGCTTCCTTTCCATCTGGCTGGGGACTCCTCTGACTCTGCCCTCCTTTTTCCTAGCATTCTCTCTGTCCCAAAAATCTTGCCTAGCCATCGGCCAATCAGCTTTTTATTAACAATGCAAGCAATAGATTTTAACTTTAATGTAGTAAAATTATATACAACAAAAACAGTTATCAAGTAAAAATTATAGTTGCAATACCCAGTCCATTTGTATTTGGCAAAATTGGAGAAAACGGACTATTATTTATCTTATCTTTGTGAGTCTAAAATTTTACAACTAATTTACCTTTTATAATAACTAAGGAAAACTTTAACTATGAATATCTAGTCTTCAACTCCATCAAAGACCACAGAAGGGTGAAATGTTATCTAATGACAGGGACATCTGGCTGCCTGGACAGTCACCCAAAGTTCATCTCTAACATTGGGGTATCCATTTTTGCCCTACAGGCCTAGTATATCTGACAGACACTTCTGAGAAGCAGGGAATTTTGAAGGACTGCCCTATCTTGTCTTGGCAAAGTTTGGCAGTTGCTTTTTTTTTTTCATCTTGCTGGTCCAGTTTGGACAGTATACTGTCAACAATTGAGAAAAGGACAGTCTTTTGTCTAAATAGCTAGCTTTTGCCATAAAGAAAGCAAACTCCATATGGAGGCTGTTCAATGCCCATCATCTTTTCTGAAGTAAATTGGTGCTGCCAGAAGCAAGCATTTCTCACTGCCAAGAAAAGTCTTATGTTATTAAAACATTTTAAATGCCATATTCTGTAGGTCTTTGAAGTATTTGAAGACCATCTATCTACCTAAATATATCTGTTTAACCTTGAAAAATACCTAATATGACTAAAAGTTTAATCATTATAGATGACTAACTACTAACTTGTATTTCTTAATCATACATTATATATTTAAATGAGCTATATAAGCATAATACCCAAACAAGAGTAGAAACATACATACAATATAAAAATAACTTTAAATTTGTATCAATAAACTGAAATTCATACCAGTGTGAAATATTTTGAGATTAATAGTTTTTTAGATTAAAGTAGATTCCATAATCAACCCTTTCCCCCATCATCCCTATATCATATCCCCCTTTTCTCCTTTAGAAAGAGATCTTTGAATTTAACTCTTTTGTTTAGCCTTTATTATTATTATTTTTTTTACTAAGACCAACAACAATTTGTAACCAACACCCCTTAAATGATAACATCCATAACCCATCTTTTAGGAATGTGAGCATTGTTTTCTAGACTACTTCCTGTTGTTGCGGCACTGACATCTTTGGAGGACCTTGAGAAAATGCAGGATAATTGTTAAATCTTGGATGGAGTAGTTTGTGAGGCTGGACCATCTCATCCAGCAGTCTTGAAGCTCTTCTGCATGCAAAACTCTGAGGAAACTGCAACAGAGGCATTTTGAGAGGCTGGATCACCTGGGCCACTTGTTTTCATTGGTGTCTGGTCCCCTTGCTTTGAAAATACATGAACTTTTAAAGGTAATATATGTATCTGTATTAATACAAGTATAGACTGTGTATTGTTCACAAGTCAGTCAAAGATGATTTTTTTGTTTTATGTTTGAACAGGTAAAATATACATTACATGTGTTGTAGATATTTTTTAGGTTTACTTCTTTATATATGTAGTCAGGATTTTCAGGGGGTCTTCCTTGATCAAACCTAATCATCTTTAACCTGGAATGAATCCACAGCCTCTCATTTCCTGTGGAAATAAAAGCATAACCTCTCTCCCAAAGGAACACACCTTTTGACTTCCATTTTGAAGTCAAGATACTTTTTAAATAAATAGGTTGATTTAATCTAGCAGTTTCCACAATCCAATGTTTCTTAGCAGTTATTGCTTATTCATTAGCTGTCAAAAAATTTAAAGACAACATAATAACATACAGGATCCAAACTCTCCGTGTATTTTTTCATCTTTATGTGGCTTTTTTATATTACTTTACTCCCTTTTTAAGGACTTTATTATTTTAAAACCATATTTTTTATGACTGTCTATACACTTTTTTTCTCTCTCAAGCCTTTGTACGTTTTTTTGGTTGTGAGCCTAGCCTTTAACGGCTGAGCCATCTCTCCAGCCCCCTTTGTACATTTTTAAACACACTACAACCCATTTAGAGGTTTTTTTTCCCAATCTGGATCTGTCTTTACTGAGCATCTGTAACCTTTTCTGTCTGTATGAGCAAAACTCCAAACCTACCATGCAGGGTGCTGGCAGCTTAAGCCCCACAGGCAGTGGCTAGAAGATGCCTTTTTGTACCATGGCCTGTGTGAAAGACTGCAGGAACTAGCCATTGGGATTAGCTCATGGCAAGCAGTTTTCTCAGAGTTCTACATCCAGAACAGCTTCAAGACCACTGACTGAGATGGTTCAGCCTCATAGATTACTCCAGCCAGGACTTCGGATTAGTCTTGTATTTTCCCATTACATACTGAGACTGGACTACAAATGATACTGCTAGCTCTCACAATATTTGACCATTATCCCAATTTTCTCAGGGCCTCCCAAAAGATGCCAGCACCCCCAGACAACAGGAAGCAGTCTAGAGAACACAATACCTACATTCTCAAGTGGTGGGGTGGATGGTTTTTGGTCATTCAGTCAGTTATGGATGTTTGTGATTGTTTAAGGGGGTTGATTAAAAGTTGTTATTAGTCATGTTCAGAGAGAAAGATAAACAAAGGAGATTAGATTCAGAAATCTCTTCCTAAAGGGAAGAGGGAGGATATAGCATAGAAATGATGGGATAAAAGGGTAGATTGTTCAGTCTACTTTTGAGCAACCACTAGTCTCAAATATTTGATGTTTGTATGGATTTTTGTATATTGAAACAAATTTAAGGTTATTTTTGTTATGCTGTATTATATGCTTATATTCCTTGTTTTTAGGTTTTATACCTATGAAGCTCATTTAAAAATGTAATGTAAAGCTTTAGTCCTTGTAAGCTATTTAGGATATTAAAAAAGTACAGGTTAATAGTCATCTATAACAATCAAACTTATAGTCATGTTAGGTATGTTTTCAAAGTCAAACAGAGGTATATTTTAAATGGATAGATTGTCTTCAAACACTTCAGAGATCTACAGAATATGGCATTTAAGATGTTTTAATGACATAAGGCTTTTCATGACAATGAGACATACCTGCACCTGGCAGCACCAATCTACTTCAGAGAAGATGATGGGCATCAAAGAATATCCATATGGAGTTTGCTTTCTTTGTGGCAAAAGTTAGCCACTGGATAAGATAGTACACTTGCCTGGACTGCTGACAGTACACTGTCCAAATTGGACAAACAGGACACAAAGGAAAGTAACTGCTGAATTTTGCCAAGACAAGGTAGGACAGTCCTTTAAAATTACTGCTTCACAGAAAAATCTGTCAGATATTCTAGCTCTGTAGGCCAAAGATGGGTGCCCCAGTGTTACAGAGGAAACCCAGGTGACTGTCCAGGCAACAAGATGTTTCTGTCATTTCTATAGTTTTGGAAGTTGCTTGCTCTGCATTTCCTGTTTACTCAAGTAATATTTTATCCTTCTCATGTCTCTGATGGAATTGAAGATGAGATAGTTATAGTTACAGTTTTCTTTGTTACCAAATTAAAAAAGAAACTTTAAAAAAGGTATAAACAGTATAAGGTTGAAAGACATAAAAGCTTAAATTGTTTATCTGAAACTATTTTGAGGTCTAAAAAGAATTTTAATATGGTAATACAAGTTATGCTAAAAATGGTTTAGGTATAAAACTTTAAGTTCATCAATATCAGATAAATAATAGAGTATTTTCTCCAAATATGCCAAATACAAATGGACATTATGGATGTAATTCTTATCAGATAATTGTTATTTTATATAGTTTTACTGTGTTGGAGTTAAAACTTTTCTTTTTTATTTAGACAAAGAGGGGCAAATGGTGTGGAATATTTCTTTACAATGTGTCAAGGTGTGTCACTGTGGTTGGTTTAATAAAGATCTGAATGGCCAATAGCTAGGCAGGAGGTATAGGCAGGACTTCTAGGGACAGAGAGCTCTGGGAAGAAGAAAGGAGGAGATGCCAGGACTCACAGAGTGAGCAGGATGGGCAATACGGAGATAAAATAATAAAGCCACGAGGCAGAAAGAAAATTAATAGAAATGAGTTAATTTAACTTTATAAGAGCTAGTTAAAAACAAGCCTAAGCTATTAGCCGAGCTTTCATAATTAATGATAAGTCTCCATGTCATTTATTGGGGAGCCAACAGTTCTGGTGAAAAGGTCTGATTACAGGAAGACTCCAGAAAACTCTCTGTACTGCAAGTAGCACTGGCCCAGCCACCATGGTAGGTCACATGGAGTGGTTGGAGCAGTGCTGGCCTGAGGCAAGAAGACCTGAGTTCCCTGTGAGGTGCTATATTTCAGCCCTACCATCTCAGCAAAGACACCAGCCTCTCCTCATTCAGTTTTCTTCTGTGAGAGGTGATGATTTAAGTTTCCCCACTTTGCACTGGTCTTGTTGCACACAAATGTTAAGAGAGAGACAATATATGGCTTCAGCTCTTCTGATATTTATTCCTTCCCACATATCATGTTTTCCAGAGTGCAATATGATCTGAAGGTTACTGCAAGCTGCTCTGATAAAATTTCACTTTTCTTGTTGTTTCCTGAATGCCGTTTCTTCGGTATGACACTTCAGAGAGTGAGCACAGTCTGTTTAACAGAAGAATCTAGATTAGCAAAAGCATCACAGATACTTATTAAACAACATGATATGCATATGGGAGCTGTGCTCTGGCCTCCAGGAACTTTTCAGACGGTCCCAGCATTGCATGTGTCTTTTCAGTGTTGATTTTTTTCATTATTTTTGTCATTATGTCATATTTTAGAATCAGTCTGGTACAGGGAATGACTCTTGATGTTTGAAGCAGGCAGAAGTCAAGTGGGGGACGGAGAGAAGCAAAGCAGCCTGGAAGCCAGCATCCAAGCTCTGGGCTGGATGCAGTTTCAACTTTCCTGGCTACTGCCTAAGTGATTTCCCTGAAGTAAGAGTCTACCACTCACTGGACACATCTAAGAAGTCTCTTGTCCACCCTGGCCCACCTAAATCACACCCACTCTCGGCTGCCAGCAGGCTGGTGATGGAGGGGTTGGTGAAAACATCTTGTGTTCATGGCAGTTTGAGTTTTGTGCCCTTTGCATTTCCTATCACTGTCCTTTGCCCACATCTGTGCTACTCTTCCTGCCACTCCCTCCCTCTCTTGTTGTTGTTGTTTTTGATCTCTTTGCAGACGTGCTTTAGCATGGGTATCTGTCTGGTTTATTTATTATGAATAACTTCACTCAGCCTGGGGCTTGTGCAGTTTCCCTCTGCAGAGGTGTGACATGTGTCCTGGGTGTGTTGCCACTTCTAGCATATGTGAGTGGGGTTTTTCTCCAGGTAGCTCATCATTTTGGGAATGATGTTGTTGATGTATGGGTATTCTACTTAGTTGAGTTTTGATATTTAATTCAGCAGACTTAATGGTCTAGCTTTTAAAAACCCGGGGAACAACATCAATCATGTACTTTTTTTTTTCTTTTCTAGGTCTTAAATTCCTTGTTTCTTCCTAGTTCATCTTTTAAAAAATTATTTTTTGACAATTTTGTGCACATATCTAATACATTCCAATTTCGCTCCCAACGTCCTCTCTTATCTCTCCCATCCCTATCAGCACTCTCCATCCCTACCAGTATTTTCCTAGGTTCATGACTTTTGGTTTGGTTTCGTGACTCATTTTGTTTAATGTGTGACCACTGATGAGGTCTGCAGAATTGGAAAGCTATGATTCCCCCTCTCCCTGAGTCTGTCAGTAGCAAACAGTTCAGCAGTGAGGTGGTCCTGGGTTCTAGAAGAAAGTGAGCTGATCAAGCCAGGGAGAACAAGCCAGTAAGCACCATTTTCCCATGGTCTCTGCTTCAGTTCCTGCTTCCAGGCTCCTGCTTGAGCTTCTGCTCTGACTTCCCTCAGTAATGGACTACGATATGGAATTAAAAGACAAATAAAGCCTTTCCTTTCCCAGTTACTTCTATTTACCACAGCAACAGAAAGAAAATATAGCTTTTATTAAAACAATGGATATAAACACAGACATTTTGAAGACAGCTTGACAATATAACAATTTAGCTGAACAGTAGCATTATTCCACCCTAAGGCCTATGACTTCTCTGGCCATGGGGCTTTGACCATGTTTATACACCAGCCATTGATTCCCTCTTGGGGAGTCAGTCTCAAGTCCAAGCAGTGGGTGGTTAGTTACCCCTTTGCAGCAGCCCCACTTTTGCACAAGTAGACACATCTTACCTGACAGATGGGTCTCAAAGATTGTAAAATTCACAGATTGATGAGATCACTGGTGCCTTTTCTCCCCCCAGAAGTCTGTATGACACTGTCTGGGGCCTTGAAAGCTAACAAGCTTCTAGACATCCAGCTTGATTTCTCTATATTATGCATCTAAGTTGTGTGATATCTTCAGCAATAATGTCTCATCATCTCATTTTGGTAAGCAACCAAGAGGAATGACAATAATCTCAGCATTACTTTGGAAGCCTCCCTTGCCAAGAAATTAGAAAGAAGCCCCTGGGAAGGTGATGGCTTAAGAGAGGGTGAGGATAGTGGAATGTAGGTAATATGAAAACAGAGGGGGACTTTCTGGGGGTGGGAATGTTTAAACAAGAAGGGAATGGGAGAATACGGGAGACATGAGGAGTTAGGAGTCAGCCAAAATGAAGGAGGTGTGAAAAGCTGTATGGGAACCTATTGTCCTGTAAACAGATCAAAAATACAATATATATAATTTTAATATTTATTTGATATGTATGAGTGTTTTGCCTACATGTGTATATAGGTACCATGTGTGTGCCTGGTGCCTGCCAAGTTCAGAGGAGAAGTCAGAGTCCCGGAAATAACTGGAGTTAGTGATAGTTGTGAGCTATCATGTGATGTGGGTTCTGGGGACCAAACATGGGTCCTCGGCCAGAGCAACAAGTACTCTTTTCTGCTGAGTCATCTCTCCAACCCAATTTATATCATTTTTTTAAGGGTTTGAAGGGAAATATTCCACATTTTAGTTACTGTTCTGTGGCTGTGATAAAACACCATGACCTAGGAAACTTAAAGAAGGAAGGTCTTGTTTGGGCTTGTGATTCCAGAGGGACAAGAGTCTATCACTATCATGGCAAGGTAGTATGGCAGCAGCAGGCATGGTGAGAAGCAACTGAGATCTCACATCTTAAACTACAAGCAGGAATCAGGGAGCAAACTGGGAATGGCCTGTGGCTTTGTGAGTGATATACTTCCCCCAGCAAGGCCACACCTCCCAAGCCTCCTCAAATAAGACCACCAACTGGGGACCAAGTATTCAAATGCCCAAGATTGTTGGGGACATCTCATTCAAACTACCACATTCAGTTCTTGATAGCCGAATCATAATGGCAAATGTCTTTAGTTCAATTTCGAAAGTTCTTATAATCTTTTACAGTTACAACACTGTTCAAAAGTCCAAAGTCTCTTCTGAGATGCAAGGCAAACTCTTAACTGTAAAGTCCTGTAAAATAAAAAAGCAAATTACATACCTCCAACATACATGTAGTATACACAAGCGAAGGGACTGTGGACTCTTTCTTGGTTGTTTCAGAGAGCTGTGGAAGCCAGGTGTGTGGCAGGGGATTCCCTGCATGGAGACCCTGAAAGACCATTTTGTGAAGCTGTGAAAGTGAAGCCTGGGTTGCACTGGATACCCCAGGAATGTGGAGAGGTCAGAGCTGTGGGCTATCTGCCAAAGGGAGCTGCACACAGGGAGTGGAACCAGCCCATGAGAGATGTATTTTGTGGACTATTACCACTTGATCCTGGAGTGGAATTTCCAAGTCTGTGAGCTAGATAAAACTTTACCCCTTAGAAAGTTAGTTACTTCCAGTATTTTGTTGTAGAAGTGTGAACCCGCTGGGTGGTGGCGGCGGCGGCGGCGGCGGCGGGGCACGCCTTTAATCCCAGCACTCAGGAGGCAGAGGCAGGCAGATCTCTGTGAGTTCGAGGCCAGCCTGGACTACCAAGTGAGTTCCAGGAAAGGCGCAAAGCTACACAGAGAAACCCTGTCTTGAAAAACCAAAAAAAAAAAAAAAAAAAAAAAAGACGTACGAACCCAACCGATACTGAAAGCCCAGGGACTCATGCTGCCCAGTGTATGCATCCTTGTTCTAAGGGTCCCTGCCATGAACCCCCTTCTGCTCAGCTTCTCACGTGTTCAGTCCAGTCTTGTAGTTCTGAGTACGTGACTGGCTGTTCACAATGACTTCTTCATCAAGGTGAGGTATACTAAGCCTGGGTTTCACACCATGCTGCAGGTTGCCTCCATCCCCCGACTTACCTGTCTAGGCTGCTCACTGAGCATTTAGTCCCTGCTAAGAAGCAGAGTGGGCAGTGGCACAATACCTCCACCTCCTTCTTAGCCTGCTCCATTGTGTGTCTCTGGTTCCATCACTGCGTCGCTCCATGCCTCCATTTTTTGGGCTGTGAGATAAGGCTAGTGACCACATCTGCCTCACGAAATCGCCATGGGAATCAGACACGTTTGTTCATGGAAGAATAACAGCATACCTTCTCTTTTCCACAAATACTAGCTGTTGTCATGTGTGCCACTGGGTATCAACTTGTCCAAATTCCCCTGTTTTCAGTCTGTTTTTTAAAAGACAGTTTATTTTAGAATAGTTTTAGACTTGCAGGAGAATTTCAAAAACAGTGAAGCAGTTGTCTGTTTCTCACACCAGTTCTCCATTTCCGGGTGAGTGCGGCTTGTTTGCTATGAGCCATCTAACACCAATGTGGCCATTGGATAAAGCCCTTACTTTACTCATATTTACTTAACCAGCACCCAACCCTCTCTTCACCAGGGTGCCATCCAGGATACCACACGGTAGGTACTTGTGAAGCTTGCTTGGCTCTAGCATTTTCTCAGGTCTCTTTTGTTTTGGATTCTCTGAGCTCTGAGGCTACCTGCTCCGGGAACTTGGAAGAACAGCTCTCAGGTGGAGATTTCTTCACTTTACTATCGCGGTTTGTTGGGCTCCCAATAATTAGGCTGAGTTCTTGCGGTCCTGAGCAAAATTCTACAGAGGTGAAATGCCCGTATCGCATTGTGCTATGGAAATGTCCGGCCAGCATGAAGCGTCACTATTGCTGTTACCCCCATCATCTAGGCACAATGCATTCTGTGATTGAATTTAGCTTTTCAGAATGGTTGTTCATGCTTGTAAATCACAGTACATAGGAGACTGAGGCTGGAGGAGTGCCACCTTGGACTACAGATAGAGACCCTGTGTAGCATGAATCTTAGAGAGTCTTATTAATAAAATCAAACCCGGGGCCAGTTATTGGGGTGAAATGCTGGATGGTCAGAGAGACAGAAAAAGCCACAGCTAACCTCACCTGGCCAACTTCTCAGCTGGTCTTGTTTCCTCAGACTGGAAGCCTCTGTGTCCTCATATCCGAATGGCTCTCAGCTGAACTGTGCTGCTAGAAGCCTGAAAGCTTAACCAGCCAAATGCTTCTAGTTTCTGGTCCTCACGCCTTATATACCTTTCTGATTTCTACCACCACTCCCTGGGATTAAAGGCTCGCTTTCTGGGATTAAAGACGTGAGTCACCATGCTTGGCTGTATCCTTGAACACATGGATTTCTGCCTCTGGAATGCTAGGATTAAAGGTGTGGGTGCCACCATTTTCTAGCCTTTGTATCTAGTGGCTGTTCTGTCTCTGACCCCAGATAAGTTTATTAGGGTACACAATATTTTGGGGAACACAATACCGCCACAACCCTGCCTCTAAAGTCCAAATAAATAATCTAGCTTTTAAAAGACACTTCTCTGGCCTTTTCTCCAATCAATCAGAGAACTTTCTCGAACCCTGAGCAAATGCAGGTTGTTGACATCTGCCTCAGGCTCCACACTACTGTGCACATTCACCAATTCTCTCTTATGATAGCCAATAAGAAAGCAGTCAGCTAGCCCCATTCTGGAGAAGCGGAATTCTGGAGAGGGTCTGAGGCCAGCGTCTATGGACTGCCCAGGCTAGTGCTCCTGGGAATATAACCACAAGTGAGACAGACAGAGCTGGGCATTCGTGTGACAAATAAAAGATGGAACCTTTCCAGGCTTGCCTCTAGCTCTGGTCCGCTCTTGTCCCAGTTCCAAAGATGTGGAGTATATGGAAAGTAAGGGAAGAAATATGAAGAAGGTTTTCCAGTTCTGCCACCATCTGCCAAAGCCACTTTGCCAAGGTTTAAAATCGATGTAATTCTGTCCTGAAAACCCACATGTGTTTGGCTTTCTACTAACTGATCATCCTCTTTCAACTGATTCTGTCTTTAACTTAAACGGTTGGTGAGCTCTTGTCCTTCCTTTGAGGAAAAATTCAGAGTGGAAATGCTTAGTAAATACCTGGAAAATTTCCATTGAGCCTGGTGGCCTCAAAGCAGCTGATAACATTGAAATAGCTTCATCACAGTGAAAGTTTGTTCATGATCATGCATTTTAAAACTTCTAGCCAGGGGCCCTAAAAGTAATTCTATAACCACGTAATAGTCTTCAACCCATTAAGATACAAAAATGTGCCACGGAAAATGTTTTACAGAACTTGTTTCATGTTCACCAAATTGCTTTTATCCATTATAAGACATAAAAATAACTATATTGCCACTACTTCGGTCCTTTTGGCTCTTCTGTTAATATTGCAACTGCTTTCTAGCATTTTAAATTTAGAATAACTTAAGGATTATTTTCATTTATTGATCATTTCTCAACTTGAAAATTTTCTTGGTGGTAATCATTACCACAGGAAAGATAAGAGGTTTCGGCTGCTGGTGAAGGAAATCTCAAAACACAGGGATACCAGCTGTTTTCTCTACAACATTACCACCTCTGCAGACCAATGAACCCATGACTTCCTCTCCCTGCAGAGCCAAGGAAGTGACCTCCTGAATACAAGACACTCAACTCTACAAGTTCTGAGGTCTTCTGAGTCTCATGATGTAAACAGCCCATTTTAGGGAAATGAATACCATCCAATACTGTGTAAAAACTACCACAACGTATACCATGTTGAATCTTACTGTTTAAAGAACTTCTCATAGAGCAACAGGATGTATCCCCCACAAGAAAACTCTCTTTAAAGAGAAGTGAAAGCCCTTGAGAGCAGCCCACCAGTAAAAAGCTCGAGAAGTCAGAGCCCCAACTTTCTCCTCTTAATATGAGTAATAATAGCAATCCTGTAACAACTGTAATACACACAGCCAAGGAGGACTGCTCCTCTCACACTGGCCCCACAGCAGTGAGCCATCCAGAAACTGCATCAATGCAGCCTGCATGAAGTGAATACATGAAGCACAATACTTAGAAATTGGGCCTATGTCTGGAGAGGGGGCACAGAGGTTGAGAACACTGACTGTTCTTCCAGAGGACACAGGTTTTATTCCCAGCACCTACATGGCAGCTCACAGCTCTCTGTAACTCCAGTTCCAGGGGATCTGACACCCTCACACAAACATACAGGCATGCAAAACAGCAATGCACATAAAAATAAGAATAAATAAACCACTTTTTAAAAAAAGAAATTGGACCTGAAAATGATTTCTTTCAGCTTTTGGATCCAAAACACAATGTAAGCACTTGACAGGCTGAGTCTAGAGAATAAGGAGTTCAAGGCCAGCCTGGGCACAGTGAGATCCTCTTGAAAAGCAAATAAGTAAATAAAATGTCACAACTGAGAAGAGAAAACTTTTATCTAAATAACATATAATTTCATTTTTCCCTACTTCACAAACTTACCACATAGTTAACTTGGCCCACTCATGGTTATCATTTTGGATACTCCATAGAGTGCCCTGGGAAGAGACAGTTCTAAATGGCAAATGTGACTTGGGGTGGTTCTGGATTGCTTCAGTCCTTCCTCACTTTCCCTGGATACCCACTTAAAAATCTCACAAAAGCAGAAAATTTCCCAAAAGCTTTGTACTGGTTGATTTTTGTCAACATGATACATATCTGGGAAGAGATCATTTTAATTGAGAAAATGTCTCCTAATACTGGCCTGTAGGCAAGTCTGTGGGTAGGTTTCCTGATTAATGAGTGATATGGGAGGACACTGCCCATTATGGGTGGTACCACCCCTGGGCAAGTGGTCCTGGATGCTGTAAGAAGGCAGGCTGATCAAACCATGAGGAGCAAGCCAGTAAGCAGCACTCCCCCACGGCCTCTATATCAGCTCCTGACTCCAGGATCCAGCACTGTTGGAATTCCTACCCTGACTTCCCTCTTCGATGGACTGTGATGTGAAACTGAACTGAAATAAACCCTTTCCTCCTCAAGTTGCTTTTGGTCACGGTATTTTATCACACCAATAAAACTCTTAACTATGACAAGCCCCAAGGGCAAAATATTCTAGTCTAATCTTCAATCAAAACCATATCTTGAAATTCTCATCTTCGTTGAAGCTGAAAGGACAGCTGCCCGTGAGAGCAGCCCACTGAGGCATGTTCAACAGAGCCACTGGCTTGCATCTCCTTTCTTCCCTTTCCATCGCTCATATCAACCCCGCTCTTCCCACGGCGCCTTCCAGGCCATGACTGGCTCTTTTCCTGTTACTCTCCTTCCCCCCTCCCTCTGGCTCGTGCATCTCATGCCTGTTACATTTCCAGGCCATCCAGGCACAGGCTCTCCTTCCACCAGAGTGGAAGCCTCCTCCTTACCTGCCTACCTTTAACCATCTTCAAGAATCAACTCGGGGCTCAAGAAATGACTCAGTGGTTAAGGACAATTGTTGTTCTTCCAGAGGAGACAGGTTTGATTCTCAGCACACCCATATGATGGCTCATAGCTGTCTGTAACTCCAAGTTCCAATGGATCTGATGCCCTATTCTGTACAGGCACTGCACACATGGTACACGGACATATATGAAGGCAAATTCACACACACACACACACACACACACACTTTTTAAAGAATCAAGTTAAGTCTTGTTTCTTCATAGATGTTCCCCGCCCTGCCTCTCCTGGGCCAGCTGTTCTCACCAGCTCCTAGGAGGTACCCTTAATGCATCCCCCCCACCCGAGTCCCTTTATTACTTTCCTTTCTTGAGAAGAACAGCAGTTGTCTTTCTCCTGGTGCACAACATCCTTGGCTAATACACACAGAAGCTCAGTCCCAATTTTGAGATGTTACTTAATGTCTTTAAAGCCTCATAATCATAATCACAACTGTGACTTCATGGGAGACATGGATGTGGAAGTCTCAAATGGGATCAGCTTCCAGGGATGTGTTACCAAGATATCTCAGGATGTGGCCAGCCAGTCAGTAATGTCTTCTGTATCCAATCCAGGTTGTTGTCTCCTTGCGACAATCCACAGACAGAATTCCTGCATGGTCACCCAATCTAGTCGCACCAATGAACCGATACAAAGACAGCCACCTAAACCATTTGAGCCTTTTCCAGAACCTTTGCCTCACAGAATTAGCTTTTCTATCAACACAAAGGAGTAAAACTGCAGTAAGAGAGCCTTGGCATCTACTGGGTCCTCTTCCCAATGTCTAGTGGAGTACCAAGGCAGTAGACTTGAGTGTGCTGTACAAGCAGAGGGGACTGATGAGAGGGAGTCTGGCCTGCATCACACACACACACACACACACACACACACACACACACACACACCCATGTGCTGACATGACATCCTTCACAGCTCAGGAGACAGTCTGCCTGCAAAGTCCAAAGGTCAGCCTCTACCTACTCACCCATCATCACGGAAGTCAGTGATTTTAATTCGTACCTAGAACACAGTAGTTCTTTCCAGAGTGTTCGTGCAAAAGAATGGCTTCCAGGCAAGATTATGAAATAGTGTCTGTGGCCTCTACCTGTGGTTTATTGTCCAGATGATAGAATTAAAGAATAAAGAACAAAAAGAAAGGCCGAGGACAATAGCTCAGTGACAGACTGTTTATTTAGCTTCTCGGGCACACGCAAGACTGATGTTTGAACCTCAGTGCCACAAGGAAGAGATGAACAGTGAAAGGAAGGAAAGTGGAGAGTGGGGGAGGAGAGAGGAATGGAGAATGGAGAGGGGAAAGGGAAAAGGAGAGAAAAGAGGGAAAGAGAAAAAATTAATATCTAAGCTGCTGTTTTAGGACAAGGAATGTGGCTCCTTTCTGCGGGTCCATGGATATGAGAAGTTAAGGATCTATGAAGGACATTTACCTTTACAGACCTCCAGCTCTGGTGGAGACCATGGCTTGCTCACCACAGAGAGGTAATGGGTTGGGGTCATCAGCAGTGTTGCTCTTGAACACACGTGTGTTCAAGGTCTGTTATTGTACTTGGCACGATACTATTGCAGCCAGTGATGTAGACTCTTGCCTTCGTTTAGAGTTGAGCTCTGTGATGAGAGCTGTTGTGGGAGACAGAGTCAAAAGAGCCACAGCCGTTGATGAGTCTGAGGAAGGGCTGTGATTTAAAGCTATGGACCCAGAGGCTGACAACATTCCCTTCCCCAACCCTCCCCACCCCCGACTCCAGCCATCTCTCTGAAGTTACTGTGTGGCCTCCTGCCTATGTGGCTTCCTAAAACTTCACTGTTGGAAGTTTCTAGAATCTGGACCAGGAAAAGCACAGATGGAGTAGCCTTGGGTCCAGAGTATCCAGAATGAAACGCAAGAAGCCAGACAAGTGCCAGAGGACAGATTCCGATGGTAGGAGAGAGTCATAGCATCGAGCATCAGGACCAATGTTCTGGCTTTGGCATCTACATCCTAGATGTGAGGCTTCAGGTGACTCCATTTGTTTTCACAAATATTATCTGTTTCCCAGGAAGCTACGGGTCCTTACTCAGGTAGCAAGATGGTTCCTTTGGTCCTGGGGAGGAGCATTAAGTAGGGACCAGGACTCAATTGTTCTCAGTGAAGTTCTGTAGTAACAGAGAACATAGTGATATCAGAATAATCTGGAAGAATGGGAAAAAGCAGTGTCAACTTGGTGTACAAAAATTATCCTGGATTTTTCCAGAACATTCAACAGTAAAGGTGTTTTTTTTTAATCTTTTCTAACTAGAGTAGATACTTGAATTACAGAACATCCTCAGAGACCGAGTGAACAAAAGTGTCCCCTGCACAGAAAGAGTCTACATAGTTCCCGACTCACGTAAAGATTCCATTAGCTATTAAGTGTTCTTATTGAAGAGTGGATCTATGAAGCGAGACTAAATTAAAACTATTTTTTTCCATAAAACTGGTAGTTAGTCCTAGAGTGGCCTGCACTCGGGTTCTCTTTGGAGCCCCTACTTGATCCTTACCTGCCTGTGTGACCTAAAGTTTGCAGCTGTCAAATTGAGTTATAATTTATTAGTTCACATGTTTCCTCTCACCTATACTTCAACCCGGAGGATGCTTATGCATTTTTTCCATTCCTAGAATATTCTACACATTCCAATCAAACGTTTGGGAAATGTTTTGCGAACAAAATATCTAGGGGGGAAAAGTGTTGAGTCAAAGTTTCATGAGGTTAGTGAATCAGAGTGACGAGGTAGGCTGTGATATGGAGGCGACAACTCTGCTGTATGAAACACATTAAAAGTGAGGGTCTTAAAAGTCACCCCAGTTCTGCCCAGGCAGGCCCTGAGACGTGCTTCTCCCCTTTAGGTCCCCAGTGAGGCTCTGTGATACCAGAGATAATGATGTCAGAGCAGTCTGGAAGAATGGAAAAATAACAACCAGGCATTCAGAAACCACCCCGGGTTTTTTCCAGCACATTCCTCGGTAAAAATCTCGTCCCATTAGAGTGCTGGAATAAGGTAATGAAACCAGCCTTAAGTCACTCAGGTAGCTAGATGGTCCCTGTGTTCCTGGGGAGAAGCCAGGGAGCCGCAACCAGAGATCAAGGCACTGCTGTCCTCTTGTGGCCTGCTGGATGCTGTGCTCTGGGCCTTCAGCTCCACTCAAGAAACAAGAAAATGCCAGCCCTTCCTGGAGCTCTGAATGCTGTGGCAGAAACAGGGCTTCTTTTCCCAAGAGCTGAGAGTGAAGGACATCTGCACATGGGACACTGCCTAGGAGGGTATTTCTTGGCCGGACTGGGCATGAGTGGATGGAAACAGCCATGCCTGAGAAGGAGGGAGGCTGAACTTGGAGTGGAATTTCCCCACCGCTCGGTGCTGGTGGACCAGTGCTCTTTCACAGGATGGTAGACACTGGGGAGTGAAGGGCATTGATTGATCAGTGGACGAACTAGAGCAAACAGTGTGTCCCATCCCAGCGTGACCTGGAATAGAAACAAGCAGCTAAATGAGTCTAGATCCAAACCTCCCTCTTCTAAACTCAGGACACGGAAGAGTCAATATTCTACCCTGTATGACCATGTGTCCCTTTATTCTGAGTTGTATCAAAGTACACTGTCATTTATTCAATAACAAATAGCATCAAGTACTAATAATATGCAAGTCCCCCCAGGGCTCATCCTATAGAGTCACCCTGTCCTCTTGGAGTTTGTAGGTTTAGATATCAGAGTCTGACCGAGGTTTCAATGTGCAACTCATTCATGTGTCACAGCCTGAAGGTGATTTATTCAACATATTTCAATGTGCCCATGCTTGACTATCTACCCATCACTTGGGGTCAAGTATGGAATTTTCCATTTGTGGCATCTTAGCAAAGCTCATTTCCGGTTTCAGAAACTCGGGTTGGGGAGGTTCTTGTAACAAATGCTGAGCATAGAGTATTTGGAATACTTTGTGCTTTCTAATCCAGGGAGCAAGCATGCTCGCCCAATGCTGGGTCTGGCAGCAAAGTCTTTTGTGACACAGGGAACTCCTTGACCCAGTCTTCGAGTCCCTGTCTGACTGAGAAGCAGTGCATGAAGGACAGAACCAATAAAAACACACTGCTGCTCTTCCCATCACAAGAACCCCATCTGAAGACTCTACAAGAATACGTGAAGAATAGAAACAGCAGGAGAAATATGTAAGAAGATTTTAAAAGAAATATAAGAATGCCCTGAAAGAGTCATGGTCACAATTACAACTGGCACTATCCAGGAGCCTGGACCCCACCCCCAGGATGGCACAGGGAACTGCAGGGGCTCCCTATCCACCTGCCTGCTGCCCATCAAGGAGACACTCCCATGAACCAAAAGTTAGGGGACAGTCTATTTGAAGGGCACCATTCAAAGGCGGCCCTGTGTGATGTACTGAAGGAAGTCACTGGGTACAGAAAAGGTGACTCACAGGCAGATCTGAGAGTCCTATGGGTTATTTTGTCTACACTAAGAGAAGGTTACAATAAGCTGATGTCATTGTGACGGGCATGGTCTGTTTCCCTCTGAAAGAATTCATTTCCAGCGGCAGGGGGTATGTGTTAGATCTTTGTTTACCTTGCTGTGGAATTCCCAGCCTTGCCCATGGAGTTTTGAATCACCAACTTTTGTGAAGGGTAAGGAATTCTGTTTCCCTTCCTGATGCAAGAAGCCTTCCTTTATTAATTCATAGGATGGAAAATAATTTTCTTTTCATGAATTTTTTTCTAGATACTTTCAAAAGCACCTAAAAGAGAGGGGACTTGGGTGCATTCAACGATAGAAAGAAGTAAGTTATGCGTTTCATTTAAATTATTCCACAAAAGGCAAGCATGGCACTAAAATGCCAGGCGACTTGTTCTAGTTAAAGAAGTGTTCTGAGTTACCCAGACTGTGCAGTAACTATACAGCAATCAGTGTGGTTTAAGAAATAAAGTACTGTGATGTGCATAGACCAGATGGGAAAGACTAAAAATAATGTCATGGTGTTTGATGGTGGATTTTCTGATCATTTTTTATTCTGGATAAATAGGAGTTGATTCTAACAATAATAGATAACTCATCAAATGTAGCTAATGTAATTGAAATGTTCTTGAATATACAATGTAGTTCAAATGTATTCAATATAGATGAAATTAAATATAGTCATTAAATATAGTCATATATGTGATAACACATGAATTAGGAATAAAAACAGAGTAAGGCATGGTAGCATACTCCTGTAATTCTAGCACTTAGCAGTTGAGCAGGAGGATTGAAAGTTCAAGGACAACTCAAACTACCTAGCAAGAGCCTGTCTCCAAAACAAGTTAACGCATAAAAATAAAGCAGAAATGTTTTAAATCTCAGAAGCTTCCAGTGGAAAGAATCCTTTCTCTACCTGTTTGGTGAGAGGAGTCCACTGTACCAGAGTAGCCCTGTGTTTCTCACTACCAACCAGGATGTTTCACAATCAACACTGCATTTCAGCTTTCTTATTGAGAAGTGGTAAATTAGCCTGGGAACAATTGCAAATTACCTATTATCCTTTTTCTTACTAAGGCTTCATTCTCCTTTCTCATCCTCTCTTGCAGTCCACAGTGAGCATTTGGGCAATTCTGAATAAAGAGATAGAAACAGAAAACCTTTTAGAAGAGACCAGATTTGGTCAGAGTCCCTTTCACTTTCAGTTTCATTGTTTCTTTGAGCAGACAGAGAGATGGTGGCTTAGATGTCAGAACCCATCTTATGACCATTTTAAAAAAAGAGCCTATACCCTGCAGACAGGAGAGTGGGGGGGGGACGACACTAAGGTGACACACACTTGAGCCAAGTGTGGCACATGTGTGGAGGTCAGAGACAACTTGGAGGACTTGGTTCTCTCCTCTGTCATGTGGGTCCTGGGGATTGAACTCAAGTTGTGAAGCTTAGCAGGTGTCAAGTGCCCTTAGCAGCTGAGCCACACAGCTCCTGAGTCCTTCCACACATGTAGGAAGGGAAGGAGGGCAGGGGAGGGGAGAAAGGGACAGAAGAGAGAGGATGAGCTAGGAGGCTTATAGACTCAAACAGATATGCATGCACAAGCACACACACACACACACACACACACACACACACACACACACACACACGCACGCACGCACGCACACAAGTATACCATATACCCAGAGCTTTTGACACACAAATACTTGAGAGGTTTTACTCTACTCATCAGTATCTGGAGGACGTTTTATGGACAGAAGGATTCTGTTACATCTTTTATAGAGCATTAAAGATTTCTTTAAAATGTTGCTTCAGTGCTGTATATACTGGGCAAGAAATCCCTAATGTTTCTGAATTTGTTTCGGTCTCAATTTAAGATTACCCTGTTAAATAAAGTGTCTTAAAAGCCGCATGCCAGTGTGTTTTGACTTAAAATTAAAAGAACTCTGCAATTCTTTTGATTTTGTTAATATTCCGAAAATAAATATTTGACTCATAAAGGTTAGGGGATTCATTCCTGTTTACAGCCGTGCACATGTCTTGTGCCTCTGCCAGCTCTGTCAGCCACACAGCTGTCCCTCCAGCGGGCTCTGGCCAACCAGCTGTGTGCCCTGGGTTGTTTGAAGACTGTTAAAAAGGGAGCCCAGACTTTCATGTGGACAGGTGTCCCAGCATAAAGGAAAGTTGCCTTCTAAAGAATGTAATAAGAGGGATCCCGTGCTGAACTCCATAAAACAGTTAAAATTGAATGCAGGTAATGAAACAAAAGGAGTGCCTACACCTTGAACAATAGGCTATTTCTTTGCCAATTTGCCTTTTGCCTTTTATGAGCAGGTACCTGGTGTGGTTAGCCCCGCCCAGGGCATCCTCCATTAACAGTTTCTCTCCACCACCCACGAGTTAGGCTTGTCCTCCCTCACACAGGGCTCCTGCAGAGCCACCTTTGGCTCCAATTCCTCCCCGAATCTCTGGGCTATCTCCAGCTGCAGGACAGAGTTACAGAGGAAGCCCCTCTGCTTCACACACCGCTCCATTCCAGTGCTGGCCCAGTCAGAACTCCAACTAGACTGAGCTGTGCCTAGAAACATGAGAGAACCAAGAAACATTAGAAACACGTTGTCACCATTCGGTTAGGAGAGTGCAGCAGTCTTGCTTAGAATTCCTTTCCACAAATCATAAGCCACCTGCCCCGCAGCATTTGAAAAGAAATTGAACATAGACACGCAGAAATTTGGTTAATATGTTTTTAACATTCGGTTTCAAAACAGTGGCAAACTTATAAAAAATTTGCCGAAAGGGTACAAAGAGCTTCCTTTTGAATATTCCTCACCCAGACTCCAGATTTTCGAATATTTGATCACAGTGTGCAAATGTTTTTTGTGTGTCTGTGGTGTGTGGTATGTTTGTATGTGTGATATTTATATAGTATGTATGCATCCATAAAAAGTATATGCTGTGTGGTATATACGATATGGTAGGTATGGTATACATGGTGTGTGGTATGTATGATATGTGTGTAATGTTTGTGTATGAATGGTGTCTATAACATGTATATGATGAGTGTGCACTGTGTATCTGTTATTTATGTGATAGATGTGATGTGTTTATAATGTGTGTGTGTTATATATTGCATATGGTACGTATGATATGTGGGGTATATGTGGAGTGTACAGTGTATGTGTATGGTATATAGAGTTCATGGTGCATGTATAGTATGTTCTCGTGTGTGTGTGTGTGTGTGTGTGTGTGTGTGTGTGTGTGTGTGTGTGTGTCTTAGGGTTACTGTAATGAAACACCATGACCAAAAGCAAGTTGGGGAGGCAATGGTTCATTTGGCTTATACTTCTGCATTCATAGTCCACCATGGAAGGAAGTCAGGACAGTATCAAACAGGGCAGATACCTGGAGGCAGGAGCTGATGCGGAGGCCATGGAGGGGGTGCTGCTTACTGACTTATTCACCATGGCTTGCTCAACCTGCTTTCTTACAAAACTCAGGACCACCACCCAAGGATGGCACCACCTGCAATGGGCTAGGCTCTCCCCTATCAATAACTAGTATTAGTACCATCAAGTTTCCCAGGACACCTACAACGTCCTCTACGTAGCTCAATTAAGCATCACAGGCCAGCTGTAATTTCTAAGCCCAGCCTCCTTCCATTTTAAACACTTATTCAATCTTTCTTTTCCTTTCATGAGCTTGACATTGAAAGCAACTCTTTTCTTAAAAAAAAAAAATCTTTGCAATCATTAGTTTATAGGTATTGTACAGGAATTAGATGTTCAATATTCCTCCTCAGATTACATAGACAAATGCAAATGGAAAGAATTCAAGTTAAAATTACCTAACAAACGAGTTCTGTCACAAAAGCACATGAAGTTACAAGACTGCTATTTGAAAACACTGGCGCCTTAAGAGAATGACAGTCTCAAAACCTTCAGAACAGGCAAATTGTTCACTAAACTGCTAAGCAAGTAAACACAAATTTAATAAATTAATTTGGGTTTTATAAAGAGAAATAAGTTGGCAACTGGTACTAAGATGCCAAGTTTATCATCTTTCCTTGTGTCTTATTTATAAAGGGACAAATCACAATACCAGAAAATATACTCTACTTTAATGTGACATCATAATTTTAATAAAAGCTGACCTGATAAACTAAAAATATTTTTCAACAGACTCTAGAGTTTCCTGAGCAATCCATATTCTGGCAAATGGACAAGACACTCCGCTAGAATTTCTAGGGCCTTCCCTGGCACTGATGTCAATAAAAGTTCAATGTGGCAGTTTTCTATTTTAAGGTCATACCTTGGGGGACACATTCTCAGGTCTTCTTTAATAGTGCAACTGCAGAATATGGCTGCCATTATATGGTAATGATAGTTAAAGAACACACAGTCATCATATGAAGATTGGAACATAGTTTTCTATTAGACCTTCAAGAACAGACTTTCAAATTGTGTGATTCTGACTATTTCAGTCTGTGAACAGAATGGGTTACTCTTCCCTTCATAAATGTAAGTGGCGTGTGTGAAATCTCTTATCCAGTTGATCAGGATTTTGGAGTTTCAATTACGAGTGAAAATGTCCTCAAACTTTTATTTCCCACACTTCAATACACAGGGTGTGTAAGAAAAGCACTGTAGTAGCTAACTGTGTGAAAAGATAAACATTGCAGTAATCCACTGCAATGACCCAAAACAGGCAAAAGCCAAAGACTAGCTTCCCCTTGAGAAGAAAACAGACTTATGAATAGAACAATTAAAATGTGTTTATTTAGAAGCATTCAGAATGCCAATAAAACAGCTTCACTTATTTGTATTTACAGGACAGTATTCAGTTAGCAGAACAAAAAATAATTTTGTATAAGCTGCATCAGAGACAACTGAAAAGGAGAAAACATGCCTTTCCCATATATATAATTAATCTGTGCTGTGTACCAATAAAAATTCACTTTTAATTTCCATTTGAGTGTACAACCCTCATGCTTTCCCAGGCAAGGTCCCAGGCAAGGTCAGTGACCAAGGAAACTATCAGAGCTGGAGAGGTGGTTCAGCAGTTAAGAACACAGGTTGCTCTTCCAGAGGCTCTGGAGTTTGATTCTTAACACATGAGATCAGAAACTTCAGTTCCAGAGCATCCAGTGACCTCTTCTGACCTCTGTGAGCAACAAGTACAGACATGAGCCATAGACATACACATAGACCAAACACCCATTCACATTAAATAAAAAAATGGATAAATTTTTTAAAGAAAGAAAATATCACCAAGATGGGCTATTTAAAGACATATTTGGTAGTTTGTTAACTACACACACACACACACACACACACACACACACACACACACACACATACTGTACAGTTTAAAAACAAATCTTACAGAACTTAACATTTCAATTTTTTTCTTTGAAACAAATGAGTTGTGTATAGGGAGGTTAAATGTGTTATAGACAAAAAGAAAATGATATTAGAGTCAACTTACTCCTCTTCCTTCTTGCTTTTTCAGCCTTGAGAAATCTCTTTTTGTAAACTTCTAAAAATTATTTCTTTCATATTCTTGAGATTGTAGGTACATCATTTCCGCCTTCCTTTGCTCCCTCTGGACCCTCCCTAACAACAACTTCCTTTTCCGCTGCACCGGGTTTTCCTTTAGCTCTGAAGGCTGCGGTAGCCTCCTTGTACTGTTCCTCCAGTTCAGCAGCCTTCCTTTCCTGGGGCTGCTCATCATCTGCAGCAGGGTCAGTCAATGTCTCTCTCAGCTTCTCTGCAACTTCTCCAGTAGACAAGCTGGGACATTCTTCTTTGATTTGGGGGTCGTGCTCAGAACAGAAGAAGACCGGAGGAGGCTTCTTGACAACACTGGGGATCTTGAACATCTTTTTGGTTTCTTCTTGGGGATGGATCTAGGTTTCCATTTCTCTTTCATAATGAGTCTCATCCACTTCTCTGTGTCTTCAAATTTTTCTTTTTCTTTGCAGGTAAGGCCTTCTGTCTCTCTAAGAACTTCGCAGAAAACAGAATTTACTGAGGCCATCAGGTGTTCCTCCAGGCAGGTTTGCACGAGGAAAGATGACATCTCTCCTCTTGGATTCTTAGGGTCTCTTTGCTCATCTTTGGCTGTGTTTTTCTTCAAGGCTGTTCTCCCAGTGCCCGTCTGACTCCCACTTGCCCTGGTTCTGTCTCTATGGAGCTCAATGTGCTTCAAGGGCTGTGTTAAAAACAACAAACTTGTACTTGATACAAATGCCCCCAGTTGGTCTTGCTCTACACTTCCTTGTCATTAGTTCACCAAGGGCTGAATGTCTCATAAATGATACTGTTCTCAGGGTACCATGTCCCATGTCAATGGCACCAAATGTTAAGTTGTCCTGATGCTAGCAATGTTAATTTTGATATTTTGTTTAGATACAAGCTGCAAAGTTTCACCCCTGGTCATTTGATACTTATTAATTAATAAGTAATTAGTGAATATTTGCAAGAGAATCTCTGCCAGAGGGCAGAACTTTCTCTTCTTCCATTTACTCATTTATATTGTATAAAGTTATAGAAAATGAGCACCTATTATGTTCAAAAGATTACAAGGTGTGATGCAGAATGTCCCATTAGGCCAGTTGAATGCTTTTAACTGGCTCTGTATAGTTTGAGAATTTCCATAACTTCTAAAACAAATCAAATGTCCCAAGCTGATGTTGTATTTCTCTATCCATCCCTAGAGTCAGTCATGCCTACAAGGGGCCCTGGTTCCTTTAAGTGGAGTGTGGCACTTAAAACTCAAACTGCAGGTACTGCGGCTGCTCACTGTCATTAGGGTACCGCTGTTTGCAGGCTCTTCCAGTACATAGCCAGAAACTATATGTATACGTATATGCTCTTAAGTTTTAAGTATCAAATGCCCCCCCCACCCAGGCTCATGTGTTTCAAACCTTAGTCCCCAGCTAGTAGTGTTGTTTAGGGAGACTATAGAACCTTTGGGACAAGGACTCTTGCTGGCAAGAATAGGCCATGATGGGTAGACCTTAAAGGATATGCCAACAACTAAATTCAGTCTCAAACTCTCCGCTTTCTGGTCCCCAAAGAGATGAACAAGCCATTCGGCCAGGTCCCATCACCAAGAACAGAATCCCCTCTTATGCCTTCCCAGCCATGGTGAACTGACATCTGTAGATGTAACCAACCGTCTTATTAAATAAGAAACACAGAGCCAATGCAAAGAAGAAAGCCAAGAGATCAGAGCTAAGAGCCTTACCCGCCTGCTGCAGCTAGCCTCTTCAGCCAAGAGACCTCTCCGAAAGAGACCTACTTCCTGTCTGTTTGTCTTTATATAGACTTTCTGTTCTGCCTTCTCATTGGTTGTAAAACCAACCACATGACTGCCTTGTCACTATCTGTTGTCTGTATCCTTGAACACACAGAGATCTACCTAGCTCTGCCTACCAAGTGCTGGGATTAAAGGCGTGCACCACCAACGCCCAGCTTTTGCTATGGCTCTAATAGCTCTGACTCCTGGGCAACTTTATTTATTAACATACAATTAAAATCACATTTCAGTGTAAATAAAATACCACCATAGTGGGCAAGCTTTCTCTGTCCTGAATTTTTACCACATATGCCCCATAGACTCAAAGCAATGGGGATAATAACCAGAGCTTCTAAATCTGGGAGTCAAAATACACATGTTCCCTCCTTGAGTGGATTTCTCTCAGGCCCTTCTTATAGGAACAGAATGCTCACCGGACATAGTGGCACACATCTTTATCCCAGCACTTGGGGGAGGAGGGCAGAGGCAGGAAAATCTCTATGAGTTCTAGGCCAGCCTGGTCTACAAGTCGAGTTCCAGGACAGCCAGGGCAGTTACACAGAGAAATCTTATCTCAAAAAAAACCAAAATGAATTAATGAGTAAGAGAGAGAGAGAAAGAGAGAGAGGAAAAAGAAGAGGAGGAGGAGAAGGAGGAGGAGGAGGGAAGGAAGGAAGGAAGGAAGGAAGGAAGGAAGGAAGGAAGGAAGGAAGGAGAGAGAAAGAAAAAAAAAGAAAGAAAGAAAGAAAGAAAGAAAGAAAGAAAGAAAGAAAGAAAGAAAGGGAGGAAGGAAGGAAGGAAGGAAGGAAGGAAGAACAAAAGGCTTATAACCACAGGATCACCAACAATGTTGGCTTTAGACATGTTAGGTGTCAGCTTCTTATCATGACAGAGACACCCAAGTCTCCCTTCCGGGATTGGGTCAGTCCAGCCATCAGACTGCCCGTTCCAGCCTCAATTGCCTGTCCTTGTTTAAGGCCAGGACTCCATTAGTGTAGCTGCAGTCTAAAAACATGAATGCAAGTAGCAAGATTTTTCAAACTCCCTAGAAAATGACTAAATGCTGGTTCATGGGTATAGATCCTACCAGAGTCTCAAGATACAAATAATTGTCTGAAGCTCTACAAAGAAAGACTCATGCCTTAAAACAACTCATCATAGAGCCATGGAAGGACCATCTCTTAGTGGCCCAAATCACCTAAAAAATGCCCGGCTCTGTTTGTTTGGAGCATGGCTAGACTGTTCTTCCAAATGCAAGGTGGTTTAATGAAACAGGATGTACTGTTCCCTATTCAACCTTAATTGTAGAAAGAGAAGACATCATCAGAAAGGAGGGGGGAAGGGGCAGGGATGATGACATCTGGGTGGGCACTGTCTGGATGATGACATCTTCGGTGTGTGTGCACTACCTATGTGCAAGAGACAAGGGGGGAAATGTTCCTGATTCTAAATGGCATACCACTGATAGCTTTTTAGGGAAAAATATAAATTTCCCTGCAACAAGTGTGTACATCAGCTAAAAAATAAATAAAATTGATGAGAGACTGGAGTGAGGGGAGAGGGAAAGATAAATTGTTTTCCAAAGAAAAAATGGAGTTTCCTCTGTGGGTGTCTATGTCACCCAGATGCCAGGAGCCACCTGCTCAGGTCCCTGTACCATCCCTGCACTGATCTGAACAGTAGTCATGGACTCTTGCCTTTGGTCTCCTGTGCATCCACACTGTGGGAGGAAGGTAATGCTCCTGCTCCTGCACATCTGTGGTCAGCCTGAATTTTCATGTGGTCTTTTCTCCCTCTGGGGGAGAATGGGAAAGATCACATGTTTTAACATTTAACCAGTTTGGGGACAGGTGTGGCAAGAAGGCTAATGACCCACATGACAAGCCCACTATCTCAGCTCCCTTCAGCTCCCCCCTACTCATTAATACATGTGACACCTACTATATGTAAGTGTTCCCAGCCCCAGAGGTTTGGCAAGACACTATTAGACAGCCTAGGTATGGCTACCTGATCTCCAAGCAAGAGACAGATCATAGGCCTCTGCTGTGGATAACATTCTCACATGCAGGAAATATTGGCAAGAGAAGTCAATAAAACCCTTGGGCCTTGAGGCTCCAATTTAGAAAAATATAAAGTTGGGGTATGGTTGGCAAAAAAAAGGCCAGGCTGAAGCCAGCAAGATAGCTCAGCGGGCAAAGATGCTTGCCACCGAGTCTGACTACATTGGGTCAATCGCTGAGATCCACATGATGGAAGTTGACTTCTGCAAGTTGTCTTCTGACCTCCACACACGCACCTGGTATGCATGCTGCCCCACAAAAACAATACATATAACTGGAGTAGAGAAACTAATCATGTGTCAAAAGCTAGAGGTTGTCACCAGTCCTGAGGCAGGAGGGACAGAAATCTGCCAGACTCCATGAGCTGGAGCTTGAAGGAACGACGCCACAGAACTTGCATGAAGGGGGTTGAGCCGAACCCGTGAAGGAGTCGTTCCCCACACTGGCAGCTGGGCATCCTGGCTCTGCCCTGCTCCTGCGTAATGGTCACCTGGCAGCCTGAGGACAAGGTGGCCCAGGAAGGACTGTTTCCAGCATCCATCAGGGTAGGCCACTGGCAAGTGTTGGGAGGAGAAATCCCAGACGGTAGGAAGGGGGCCCCCATTCCTGAGCCTCATGCCCCCACCAGGACAACTGAATCTTAGGATACTGAAATCATGTGATCTGAGAGGAAATGAAATAGGCCTAGGCCAACTCACTTCATTGAATCCTTTGCCAGGACCCACATTAGGGTAAAATAACACCAGATTCCAGCAGTTCTGCTGCCAAGTGCTTTCTTCAGACAACTCACCATAAACACCTCCAAACATCTTTGTGGAAAAATTCCAAAATGTGGCCTTCTAAGAAACATTTGTAGCTATTCACCCGCAAAACGCCTGCATCAAGAGAAAAAACGAAAGTCAGCATTTATGGCCTCTGTGTCCCTTCAGAAAGTGCAACCCAGTCACCCTCCATGGCAGGAAGGTAACCTGTGAGGCTATCTAGAAAGCAGGTGGGGCTCTGATGTTCAGTAGACTGAGCAAGATAGAAGTCAAGCCTGTCTGGTACTCAGCCCAGCAGCTTCCATTTGCACCCCCCAAACTTCCTCTGCAACTCCAGCCAAGATCTGAAGCCAGCTCCAGCCCTTTGAAGAGCAGAGAGGGGCATCCCACTGGGTGGACCACCCACCCGGTGCCGGCCTCACTCCCTATGCAAGTGTGTTCAGTGCAAGTGCAGCACTCTGGGTCGGGGAGATTCTGAATGATTTTCATTAGAGTAGCTGAATGTTGATTAAAGCACTTGCAGTATTCCATATAAAAGGAAATGAGTCCAAGTGTCCAGCAAGATGATCACTGCCCCTGTGAGGGGCTCTTCTCCCTTAGCAGAAGAAACTCCAAACCCTTCACACATTTTTCTCATTTTAGTATTTTTAATGCATATTTTTGTACAATATGTTTTATAATATTTCCCTTCCCCCAAACCTCTTCCAGATCCTTTTCACTTCCCTACCCACCAAGCATTATGTTCTCTCTCTCTCTCTCTCTTTCTCTCTCTCTCTCTCTCTCTCTCTCTCTCCACTCTGTGTGTGTGAGAGTGAGTGTGTGTGTCTCTCCAAACAAATCCACACACAGAAAAAAATGAAAATCAAAGCAAACAAGCAAAAGACTATTAAGACAAAATAAAACAAAACACAAAAAGCAAAAAAAAAAAAAAAAAAAATGGAGTTAGTCTTGTGTTGGTCAACTACTCCTGGGATGGAGCCTGCCCTGGTTGTGGTTGATAGACGCAGTGACACTCCATTGGAAAAAACTGATTTTCCTTTTGTCAGCAAGCATCAGTTGCGACAGCTTTGTGGTTAGGAGTATGACCCCATGTCCATTTCCTCTACTCAGGGCTGGGACCACATTCGACTTGAACTTGTGCAGGTCCTATGTATGCTGCCACAGTCTCTGCAGGTTCACGTGTGCATCAGTCCTGTTGTGTCTAGAAGACACTATTTCCTTGAAGTCATCCATCACCTCCAGCTCTTACAATCTTTTCACCTCCTCTTCTGTATAGGTCCCTGAGCCTTGAGGAAGAGTTTAGATATAGATATACCTATTCGCGACTGAGTACTCCAAAGTCTCTCATTCTCTGCACATTGCCCAATGGTGGAAGCCTGTGTTAATTCCAGTCTACTGCAGTAAGAAGATGCTCCAACATGGACTGAAGGAGAGACTAATCTGCATCCCAGTCCAGTACAGCCACTGTGGATCCCTGGTAGACCCTGTGGTCCAAAGGAATTGAGGTAGACTAGAAGAGAAGGCAGCAAGGGGCAGCAAGAAAGAGGCAGAGGGACCCTGGGTCTACAGCAAGAGCTGGAATCCCCCAAGAATCTCTTCACGCATTTTGTTTTACTAGTAATTAAAGTCAGCCACGTGTCTGGAAATAGAGGAGAAAATATTACTGAAACTTAGTCTCTGCTGGAGTGCAGGAATGCCTTGAGATGGATTAGGAAAAGAATCAGGACATCAGTACTTTGTATGCTCCAATCTGTTCTTCAAAAGATGCCACTGTAGTGAAGCACGAGAAAGCTGGGAGTCATGACCCTGATGGATGCAACAGTTGAATCTGCTCAAAGGATACATAGGCCTGTGGAGGGGCATCATGAGTAAAGGTTTCATGTGGGCGGTAGTGACTATGTTGACAGCAGTAATGTTAATGAAGACTGAGGAACGATGGTGTTGGAGTAAGTCACCTAGCTCTGATCTACCTTCCTGGAGTAGGTCACCTAGCTCTGATCTACCTTCCTGGAGTAGGTCACCTAGCTCTGATCTACCTTCCTGAAACACTGACTAGTTGACGTCAAAGAATGGGGCGGGCAGCAAGATGACTCAGCAGGTAAAGGTACTTGCTACTCAAGCTGGTGGCCCCAGTGTGAACCCCAAACACACTTGGTAGAAGGAGAGAATGGATTAGTGCAAGTCATCCTCTGATTGTCACATATGTACCATGCATGTGTGCACACATACATTTTTAAGAGAGGGAGAGAGAGAGAGAGAGAGAGAGAGAGAGAGAGAGAGAGAGAGAGAGAGAGAGGAGTTTGGTATGGAAACAATTTCACAAAGCTGGCCAGGCATGAGAATCACTGAAAGCAAAGAAATTTGATGGGTTTATAGCCACCTCCTGTAGGCCACTGTCCTCTCCTAATTTGCATCTGTATCACTTATTATACAATTTCTAGGGACATCGGTGCAAGACAATATTGGTTTGCTATTAACTACTAATGGTGCTTTGAGCATAATGCATACACAGATTAGATCTCTAACTCCACAGTAAATTTTGCAAGGCCAAGGATATGGCTTTGTTTACTAATTCTGACCTCCTGCCCCTAGTCGGAGCCTGGCCTGAGAGCACAGAATTCTATTTGAAGGAAGCACTGTAGTTTGGACCTAAAATATCTCAACGATCCATGTGTTAAAGGCCAGGTCCCAAGTGAATGTGCTGTGGGAGGGTAGTAAAAAGTTAAACAAGTGGGACAGAGATGAAGGTTATCCAAGTAGTGGCAAGCTCTTGAAGGGATGAGAAGCCCAGACCTTGTCGCTTTCTCTTGCTTCCCCTTCAACCCCCAGCTGTCAGGGGAGGGATTTGTCATTGGATGCAACTATACTGTGTTGCCTCACCATAAGCCCAAAGCAGTAGGGCCAATCCATTCACAAACTCCCCCTCTAAACTGAGCTAGGTAGTCCTTCTGTCTTCATAAACTGATTGCCTCCAGTGCTTGTTACAGTGCCAGAAAAGCTCTCTAAAAAAGCTCACTGGTGAGTGACAGTGACACCCTATTAACAATGTGACTGAGTGGACCACATGGGAAGGGGCAGGGGCTAGGCAAGCAAGGTAGCAGCCTTAACAGGTGCCCTTCTGGAATGTACTGGGGACAATTGAACATTAAGAGACCCCCACACCCCTACCTCCAGAGACTGGCTTTGGGATCAGAGAGAGAAGGGGCTCTGCCACTCTCTCTTTAGGATGTCCCAGTTACCAGCCAGCTTCTCTACCTTCACTGTGTTGGATGGAGGAGCCAGGACACACGACTGTGGCCCAGAGTCTCTGTCCAGGAGCTGAAGATCCACAGACAGCTGGCCTGGGCAGGTCTGTGAAGACATCTCAGGATTTTCACGACTTTCTCCAAATTTTCCCTATGAAATGTCTTTCTTCTTATTTCTATTAACTTTGCAAGTTAAACTGTCAGGCTGATTTGGAAAGGGTATAAAAGTGTCCCTCCTCCTGGGCTGAAGCCAACATCTATTTTGGTTCACATAAAACTGATCAAATTACAGCTTTTGGCATGTTCCTTAACTAGGAAAAAATAGATTGGATTAACTAGTGCCAATAAACTAAGTATTTTCAATTAAATTCTAACATTAGTAAAAAAAAATATCAGCCACAGCAGACTAAGCCCTCGCCAGCTTTACAGCCAGTACTGTGACCTCTGAGCAGCTGTCTGCAAACAGGCTCCATGACTCACGTGAAACTCCAGACAATAAAAGGAATTGCATGAGGGTACTCAGCATTTAGGCACAAAGACAGCTGTGGTAGTCTTGGGTTCTCCCATACCAGGTCATTTCAGCTAAAAATGTGCACCCATTCCCACATGGGTGTTCCCAGAAAGCATCAGTAGGGGCACCCTGCTGTCGTTGGAAACTGACAAAGTAACCTCAGGGTCCTTTGGGTTTGGTGACGTATGATGGTATACTCCAACCAGCATGTTCTTACTGTATAGACACCATGCAATAACATTTATCAAAACTTAAGTCCTAATAAACAGAGTATGGTGATATTTTATTTGTATTAAAATGTTATTTGTATGTTAATAAATAAAGTTCCCCGGGGGTCAGAGCTATTAGCAAGCCATAGGAAAGCAGGGCAGTGGTGGTGTATACTTGTAATCCCAGCACTTGGTATGCAGAGCTGGGTAAGTCTCTGTGTGTTCAGGGATACAGCCATTATTGGACACACATGCCTTTAATCTCAATACCAAGCAAGGAAAACCTGGAGGCCTATACAGACAGGCCGTGACGAGGCGGTCATGTGGTTGGGTTTACAACCAATGACAAGGCAGAACAGGAACACTATATAAAGACATTAACACAGGGGTAGTGAGTTCGGAGAGGTAGGACCACTGCAGGAGGAAGGGTAAGGTTTTAGCTCTTAGCTCTGACCTCTTGGCTTTCTTCTTTGCATTGGTTCTGTGTTTCTTATTTAATAAGAAGGTTGGTTGCATATACATTTGGTGCCCAACGTGGGGCAAGAGTTTCCACCTAAAAACTGAGAAAAAAGATTCTAAAACGGAGCTAGAACCAGCTTCCTAATTGTCTCTCTCAAATGAGCGGCAGCTGCCAGTTTGAGTATGGCGGGAATGAGGCCTCTGCAAGTGGCACATTAAGCTGCATGGTGGATTTAGCCTTTGCTGGTACAAAGCAAAGAGGTTTCTGGGCTACACGCTGCTTGGCTAAAAGCATAGACCCACTATAGCTCCCAGAGCTGGTGGAAAACGTAGCCATGTTGGGAAGCTGAAGTGGGTGGAGCCAGCAGCCACAGCTGCTGCAGTTTAAAGAAACAGATACACAATAAGACAGATTCAGATGTAATAGTTTAAAATGTGTGTAAAATATACGTAGGCTTGAAAGAAACAAAAAAGGTGATATATAAAGTTAAATAAAGAAATAAATAGTTTTTAAAAATAAAGTCTTTAAAGAGACAGTAAAGGTAGTATAAAAAATAAGCCACGTAAAAATGGATATTACACAGAGAATCTGGATTGTGTTGTCTTTGGAATTTTTAACTGCAGAAAAACATTTGATTGTGAAAGCTGTTGAGTTATGCCAAAATGTATATTTTAAAGGTACCTTGACTTCAAAATTTGGATATAAGGATATGTTGCTTTGGAAAGGAGACTCTGCTTTTGTTTCCACAGAAAGACAGAGGCTATGGATTTGTTCAAGATTAAGATACATCAGGTTTGACCAGCCAAGAACCCCTGAAAGATCTCTGATGACACCATGGCCCAGATGATCCAACATCCAGAATGGTTTGAAGGCATCTGGCTCAGACGATACAGCCTCATGGACTATTCCATAATTCTAAAATTTTCTTTGTTTCCCCATAAGATACAGCGCCCCCCTCCAGCAGGAAGTAGTAAGAGAAGCTACACCCAAATTCCCAAATTATATGTAATTTTACTTTGTTAAGGTTAAAACCTTCCTTTTTGAAAAAAAAAAAGGGGGGGGGAAGTGCTGTGGGATGTATGGCAAATGTGTTGCTAATTAATCAATAAAACACTGATTGGCTGTTGGCTGGGCAGGAAGTGTAGGCGGGGCAAGGAGGAGAATAAAGCTGGGAAGTGGAAGGCTGAGTCAGAGAGACACTGCCAGCCGCCACATGACAAACAGCTTATGAAGATGCCGGTAAGCCACGAGCCATGTGGCAAGGCATAGATTAATGGAAATGGATTAATTTAAGTTGTAAGAACAGTTAGCAAGAAGCCTGCCACGGCCATACAGTTTGAAAGCAACATAAGTCTCTGTGTTTACTTGGTCGGGTCTGAGAGGCTGTGGGACTGGCAGGTGAAAGAGATTTGCCCTGACTGTGGGCCAGGCAGGAAAACTCTAGCTACAACAGAGTGCAAAGGTCCTGTGGTATATTTGTATTAGTGCACTGGGGGTAGCTGTTTATCTCATCCATAGCCTCTTGCAGGGCTCCAGGTATACTTGAACTCTGTTGACCAGCCAAGGAAACTTTCAACCTTTCAGATGCGCATGACTGCTGGTGTACTCCACTCTTGGGTTCATCATTAACTTTAGGGATTTATTCTCCTTGTGTGAAAGAGAGCCTTAACTAACCACTGATTTTTTTTCCAATGCTCCATTCAATAGTGGTGTATCCAGCTCACAATTTATGCAGAAAATTGAATAAATAAAATCCTGAACTAATGTTATCCATGGCTTACTTAGGTAGGTAGTCATTAACAAATGACTGCAATATGGTCTGGTCAGTACTTTACTATGTGTGGAGAGCATGACCTCAGGAATACAGAGAATACATAGCCCTGGAACACAGAACACACAGCCACTGAGGATAGAAATGGAGCAAAAGATGCATGTAAAACACTCTACATGAGTGTAGGACACTCTGCATGAGTGTAGGACATTCTACAGGTTCATAGGACACCGTATATGTGTGTGACACCCTTGATGGATAGCATATCATACATGTACGGGGTGGATGGGGCACACTGAATGTTTTTATGTCCACAAACAAAGGACTGGCCTTACACCTCAAATGCGGACACTATTGCATGGTACAAAATAAGCAGAGGAAATATATTAATCA
The DNA here is from genome assembly GCF_949786415.1 of Peromyscus eremicus. NCBI lineage: Eukaryota > Metazoa > Chordata > Mammalia > Rodentia > Cricetidae > Peromyscus > Peromyscus eremicus. The sequence goes on from NC_081420.1 coordinate 31,734,317, forward strand.
CTATTGATTCAAATTTTAGGATAAAGATTATGAGCTTACATTAAGATCTGATTAGACTGTAAATGTTTTTTTAATATAAGACTGCTCATAATAAAACTGATTTTTAGATTTCAAACTGAAAGCAAGAGAATGGGCAAGTTTATATTTGATCATTCTAACTGATGTGTTAAAAAAGTCTATACTAACAAATGATTACCATTCATTTTATGAATGTAAGCAGTTTGTCTAATTCTTCTTAGTGAGTTGTTTTTATTCACCCACATAAATCAATTTCACATGCTGAAGTGAAAGCAAAGTATTTTTGCATAGAAGGGACTGGTTTTCTGAACTGAGGCATGTTTTTGCATGGTGGTCAGTAACTAGAAAACTCTTTTCAAAGGTTAAGACTCAAGACTCGTCATTTACCATGCACTATAACTGTATGATGGTTGTAGTCACTGGTAGGGTCCAGTTTGGAAAACTGAAGTCAAACTAGGTTTGTTTTTACAGAGGGACTTCGGTACAAGAACTTGTCCCTATATGTTTTGGGGCTTAACAAACACACATGATGCCTTTCTCAGTAATCCAGGGATGGTGGCTGAGCCTCCTCATGCCAAAGACTTGGGACAAGCAATGCTTCGGATTTGAGATATTTTTACATTTGCAATGTTCATATTTACGTGATGAAAATATCTTGAGGGCAGCATCCAAATCTGAATGTGAAAATCATTTATGTTTCATATATACTTTCAACATGTGGCCTGAAGGTCATTTTATACAGTATTTTTAGTGCACCTGCATTTTGACTACAACCCATCAACGAGGTCATGTGTGGAATTTTCCACTTGTAATATCATGTCAGCATTTAAAAAGGTTTAAACTTTAGAGTTCTTTAGATTTTTTAGTCCTGTCATTTAGATTTTGAGGTCTGGGATAATTGTGGGAGCAGTTATTACCTATGGATTATGGACACAGAAAACTAAAATGTTGGTATCATAAGTACCTCAGAGCTCAGAGAGCGAGCTCTCAAGAGCTGGAGGTCAGATGTATGAGGAAAGATGATGCCCAGATGATGCTCGTGCCTCTGAGGAGACATAACAAAGCAATTCCAGGAGGCCAGAAGAAAAGACAAAGGAAGCAACCAAGTACTCACCAGGGCCCTAAGACGCAGTACCAAAAGGAGCACCTGTGCCCCAGAGGAGAAAGTCATTGTCCTCTTCCAGACTCTCATACCAGCTTGCTATCACACTCTGACTGAGAGCTTTTAGGCAAAGGATTACAATCCAAAACTTCATTATTACAAAGCAGTACACAAGGGAGAAACTATATTGAAAACATGAGGACTGGGAGTGTATCCCAGTGGTATAGAGCTTTCCTGGATTGTGTGAAGCCTTGTAGTCTATCTCCGGCATCAGAAAGACAGGGCATGGAGTGAGTGTGGTCCTTTCTCCCTTCCTCCCTTCCTCTGCTCTGGGCATGATTGAACTGCACCACAGAGCCCTTCAGTGCACTATGGCCAAATGGCATGAAATCAGAGGAGTGCAGACAGAAGAATGTGGTGCTTGCCACTTTCAGATTTGGCTGTGATATCTCCTGTGTGCAGTCCCCTTCCTTTTTCTTGCACAAGTGCTGATGATGTCACCATATAAAGAGCTTCTCCTGTACCCCCACCAAATGTGTTGGAAGCTCAGAAATACTGAGACTCATTTATCACAGCTCAAGGCAGCATATTCTAACATGCACAGTGGGAACTGAGTGGGAATTCACTAAGTAACAGAAACAATTTAATACTTAAATACTGGCAAACCTTTACTCGTTCTCAGAGTCTTGATTCACAATTTTTGCTTATGAATGACTCCAAGTATATATTCTTGCTTTAGAACTTAGAACAAATTAGTGTAAAAATCCTGCTGTAATATCCACTCTCTGGTACACTTGATATGTGACACTCAGCTCTCAAGACTCACAGTCAAATGCACTGTAAGCAGGATCCCTGTAAATCACGCTAGTTTCTAGGGAAGTGTTTCCCTCTTAGTGCCTTCCAGTCTTTTCGGTCAGGGTTGGCAGAAGCAAGGACTGCGGGAAGGGGTTGGGGTGGGGAACAAAAGGCACACAAGTATCAACAAAGACAAAGGTCTTAAAGGAAAGAGAAAGATTTTGTTGAATTAATAGTTCCGGGATCTTAAAGATAATGCAGGGCTGCTTTTAACTGAATGTCATACAGGTATGGAAAAATACTGATAATCACATTTTAAGAAATAAAACTAAAAGGGATTAGAAAACTTGAAACACAATATGTGATGTATTTACATTTTTTTTTGCCCTTAGCAATTTGTGTGTGTGTGTGTGTGTGTGTGTGTGTGTGTGTGTGTGTGTGTGTGTGTGCTGTGGGATGGTCTGTATGTCAAGTGTGTTGCTGATTGGTCAATAAATAAATCACTGATTGGCCAGTGGCCAGGCAGGAAGTAGAGGCGGGACAAGGAGGAGAATAAAGCTGGGAAGTGGAAGGCTGAGTCAGAGAGACACTGCCAGCCACCACGATGACAAACAGCATGTGAAGATCCCGGTAAACCACGAGCCATGTGGCAAGGTATAGATTAATGGAAATGGATTAATTTAAGCTGTAAGAACAGTTAGCAAGAAGCCTGCCACGACCATACAGTTTGTAACCAATATAAGTCTCTGTGTTTAGTTGGTCGGGTCTGAGCGGCTGTGGGACTGGCGGTTGAGAGAGATTTGTCCTGACTGTGGGCCAGGCAGGAAAACTCTAGCTACATGTGTGTGTATGTGCACACGCACGCGCTCTGATAGTGGTGAGTGTTTCATAGGAGCTAGACAGGTCAATGCAAAGAAACTGGCTCCTGACAATATGAATTTGGCCTCAAAGCCGTAGATAATGATTCCTGGTCTAGTTCATTCACTTGAGCTTGCTATAGGCACAGATCTAAAAATACATTTAAAAAAAATGTTTAGTACTTTATGTCAAATTGTGCAATTGAATATGGCATGAGGGCCTTGGAGAGCCCTATGACCTGCAATACTGCAGTCCTCTGGGAAGCCAGCTTAATGAAAAAGCATACATAATTATGGGAATAAAGCCAATTCTGGAAGCTGGCTGGCTAGGAGTGGGAAATTTCCTTCTCAAATTAAGAGAAGTGAAGCTGAAAAGATGTCTCAGCAGTTAAGACTACTGTCTGCTGTTCCAGAGGATCAGGGTTCGATTCCTAGAGCCCACATGATTACTAACCACCATCTGTAACTCCAGTTCCAGGGGATTTGATGCCCTCTTCTGGCCTCTAAGGGCACTGCACACATGTGGTGCATAAACATACAGGTAAAACAACATACATATAAAAGAAAAATAAATAAATCTCATTTAAAAAAGAAAAAAGGAAGCACTGCTCTCCTGGGACTTACCTGCTCCTCATTGGCACTGCATACCATGCATACAGCAGCAGAGATCACAGGGATGCTCCTGGGGTGACTGGCACAGTCAGCATGAATGCGCTGAGGATTGTTACCTACTGGAAGAGACGGGAAAGTGGGTGCTTTTGCTTTTGGCTGTTTTATTCCAGTTTCATCAGTAGCAAGCTTACAACAACAACACACCTCAAAGAGTCACGTGGGAGAAGGAGATACTATTTCATTCTCCAGCACAGTCCATTCGAAGCCGGTTTCAACATATTCCTTGCTCTCATTGACAATCGGTATTTCCTCAGAAACTAACGCAATCACTGCGTGTTGCTATTCGCCAGTTCTCCTTGTTAAAGGCCAAACCTCTGGATAAGTTTCTAATAATCTGTTACATTAATCTATAAAGTTGGAGTGAATTTCTCAATTAGTCATTTCTGTGGGTGGAACTGTGTCCCCAAATGTTCATGTATTGAAGTCATAAACTTCCTGTGATGGTGTATAGATAGGAGACTTTTGGCAGTAACCAGGGTCAGATGAAGTGATAACAATGGAGTCTTCCCAGTGGGATTAGTATCCTTCTGTGATACCAGAGAGAATTTCCTCAGGTTCTTCTCCTCTTTTGTCCCTCCCTCCTTCTCTTCTTTCTCTTATGAGGGTTCATTAAAAAAGCAGTTCAAATGCAACTCCAAGCACAGAAGCCCCATGAGGATCTGCCATGCCAGCATCTCAATGTTGGGATTTGAGCCTCTAGAACTGTTAGTTCAAGTGTCTTTGTACTATTTTGTTATAGCGGCTTTACTGACAGACAGTCATATATAGGTATGTATATATAACATATAGGCACAATCATCGCTACATTACACAGGTGCAGGTGTGTACACACACAAAACATAGATATGATAGAGACAGACAGACAGGAAGACAGAAAGACAGACAGAGACACAGAAAGAGACAGAAAGCTAGTGCTCAAGCTAAGGCCCCTTTATTCATTTTAAATGTTCATGTGGAATAAAGAGATTTATAAATCCAAAGCAGGAAATTCTCTGTCGATTCTGGAACGAATAGAGCAGGGAGTGTCCCAACAATAATACCTTTTCTTTGTCCTCTAGGGTGTGGGCTGAAGTTTGATTTGATTAAGAAACACCCACAAGTAAAGGGCATGGGGTTGAGTAGGTCAACACAATCTCATTTCCTCTCCTTACATAAACTCATTAGCAAAATCATCGATTATAGTCATTGCTTGCAGTCCTGGGTTGTATTTCCTTTTCTGTTCTTGTAGGACAGAACAGTGAGAACAGGGCTGAACAGTTCACTGGTTAGTTACTTAGAACCTTAAAGAATTTTTCCATCATAATCTCTAGGGCTGGTTTGTATTTGTAACCTTAAGCAAAAGTCCTGAGAGCCTATAGGCAGCCTTGCTGTGTCATTTCATCCCCTGGCCCCCAGCACAGCTGCCCTGTTGGCTCAACCTCTCCATTCTTCTCCTCTTCAATGATTCATGTCGCACCCTCCTTCGACTGTGAGTAATCTCAATAGAGCTGAAGTTATTTTATACCTAATAACTTTATGGTGTTTACATAACCTTGCTTTGATACTGCTATTGACTTTGGAGTTATAATTACTGCTACTAATTGAGAGAACTGGATGACAGATTGAGGCAAACGGACCAACCACTATGTAGGAAACATGCAACGGCCGTCATTAGAAACCAAATGGCACAGAACAATTTTAATTAGACGTGACTAACATCAGCTGCCTCCACTCTCAGGGTGATTATGGCCAGGAGCTCAAAAATATTGCAAGTCACATTACCTTGTTTGATCTTGAGGAGGGAGAGGCTGGCACTGGCCTCTCTGTCTGTCTCTGTCTCTGTCTCTGTCTCTGTCTCTGTCTCTGTCTCTCTCTCTCTCTCTCTCTCTCACTCTTATTTTGGCTTTGATTTAGGGTTGAACAGTGGGATGTTTTCTGTTTGTATGAAAAAGTCATTCCAAAAGGCTTTTAACCAATCACCCAAGAAGGCCAACACAATCACTGAGACACTTGGAATCCTCAGAAGAGCTACTCACTTCTCTCACTGATAAAGGCCAAAGCCTCCTTAACATAAAAAGGAGCAGGTATAAGACGTGTTCCTGCTCTTGCTCTTTCTCTGAGATAGGATTTGCCCTAAAGATTCCTTATAATGCATAAGTGTGGCCCAAGTGCCCACAAAAGGACAGGGATGATTCCAACACTTTTCTTGGAAGTAATCTTCAAATCAAGTCAAGTAGAGGAAGCAAGCCAGTACTATGAGGACTCTGCAGAAACTTCCACCGGGTTCTTTTTCCTGCCGTTCACCCCTGAACAGTTACACTCAATATCAGGAACCAGCTACATCTCTGTGGATTTCTGTCTGGCCTACACCCTAAGCCCTTCCTCACAGCATTCTGGGTCATGCTTACCCACTCACCCACCCCCAGACACAGGTGGCAAGAGCCACGGCCAGCATCTCCAGCCCTTGCTCCTCCGATTCTTGCTATCACTTCTTCAATTTATTACCGATTAAGATGGCTCTCTGCTCTGACTCTTTCTCAATTTCTAAGTTTCAGAGCTTTTGGAGTATTATGTTTTTGTTCTGTCTGACCTTTCTGTTCCTGTCATCACCCTCTAAGATGTGACATGCCTCTTTGGTTTCCCAGAGCTTCTGCAATAAACCCACTTGCTTGTCCTGCTACCTCCAGCCCTCCCTGTGACCGCCCTCCAGGCGGCTTTTCTGTCCGCTGCATGTTTCAGTAGCCCCCCACTGTAATATGTCAACCGCAGCTGGAGACCGACCAGATAGCTGAGGACACTCCAACCTCAGTCCCTTCATCCGCACGTTTTTATCAAACAACCACAAAAGCCTTGTCCTAGCATGCAGCATAGACCATAGAAATTGCTAGTAGGTCACTGCTCAGAGTAAAGAACTTGTACCGACTCTCACCCCACCACTTTCTGGCTTTGTAGTTCTGAATCTGGCACACCACCCAATTCCTCTGAAAACATTTCATCATACATGAGAGATTCATCATAATTCATATGCAGTGTTTGTTGGGTGCTTGAAAATGGAACATCAATGGATGTGTTGAAAGGAACCATTTTACTGAGTCACAGGGGAAGGAAGGCTAAGGTCTTCAGTAACTTTGGAAGGTCATTGGCCAAGAGCACTCCAAGTGAAAGGACAACTCAGCACAGAAGCTGACATGTGAAAGGCCACATTCAGCAGTGGACCTAGAAGACTCCGTCTGTTCAAGCAGAGCCGTGAGGAGGCCGCGGCTCTGCAGGTGACTTTCCTGCAGTGATTGCAGAGGCAGATCTCACCTGCAAGGGGGTTGTGTGTAACCATGCCTGTAATTACACTTGCATGTGTAGAGAGATGCCAGGAGAGGCGATTCCAGTCCCTGCAGTGTGGAGGCTTACTAACATCATCCACATCTGAGTGCTCGGAGCGTCTCAGAGACTGAGGGCAGTCAGTTGGAAGAATTTCACAAAGGCAGATTGATGCCACACATGGATGGACCTCCTACTGTCTGGCATAGACGTTCACCCCTCATGAACTCTTTCTCTCAGAGGCCATTCATGGTGAGCCCTTACCCCCATTTTCCGAGGACAGACAATGAGCTGTACACATACTGTCACCACCTGGCCCTGTGCAGAGGCAACAGCTTTGAGGCTTCAAAGCATTGTTGCTGCTGGCCTCTGCATCTCCCTACATGTAATTCTCTCTGCAAATCTCCTGTTTTACTATATTACTCTCTAGGGCTTGGGGATGGGAAGGAGAGGAGGGGGGCTCTTCTCTGTGGGAATTGGGGTAGCGGTTATTTAGATCACATGAAAGATGACAACCTCATTACAAGGTGCTTTCTTTTGTTTTTAATTTGCACATGACATCCACAAATGTTCATTACAAAGGACGATTAATGGAACCCAGAGCTTCAAGATGGAAAGAGGCCCCGCCTGATGCCCACCACCCCCCTGCATGTCAACAAGGCCTGAGGAGGCAGCCCCTGCCAGGGTCCAGATGTCGTAAGTTCTTCACTTAGCTCCCCACATGTGACTGGATTTGCCCTCTTTGTGTCACCTTGGTTCTCTCTGCTCTGTCCTTGGAAGCTCAGACTTGGGGCCACAAAGAACAGGAAAGCCCACAGAGATATTGGAAACACGCGGGACTGGGGGAGGGTAGAGCATAGCACCCCCATAAGTGTGCACTCTGTTCGGAGGGCCCGGCTTCTTCCGAAGAAGACAGGTGAAAAACCCTTCCACACTGGCAATTTGGCAATGAGACTGTTTTATTCTTATATTTTATAAGCATTCCAGAATTCTTATTTAAAAAGTTAAATCTGAGGTATTACTTGAAACCAAAACAGAATTCAGATTTTCTAGTATTAAAAATAAATAGAATAATGTGAACTGTCCTTTTGAGGACACTTTTTATCACTTTGTACAAAAACATATATTTAATGTGAGTAAAAACTTTATAAATACAAAAAAGAAAAATCTTATTTTTAAAACCCTGACATACTCCTTAGTATCTTCGTGGCTTATAATGCCCAGGTAATATTCGAATGGAATCTGAGGATCAGGAATGGACTTTCTTTTTTTTAAATAAATTTGAATTTAATTTTATTATTTATGTGTGCATGTGTGTATATGTGTGTTATGAGTATATGCCATGAGTGTGTTGGTGGAGCCCAGATGAGGGGATGACTGTCACTCTACCCCAATCTGGAGTTTGGGGCAGTTGTGAGCTTCCTGACTTGGGTGCTGGGAACTGCTCTCAGGTCCTCTGGAGAAAGCAGCAGGCACTCATAACCACCGAGCCACCTCTCCAGCCACAGGAACGTACCTGCTTTATCCTCTACTACCTCTGGCAGGAGAGAAATGACATTAAACACCCCCCCCCCCCCCCCCGTATACATCGTCTGCAGGATGAAGTGTTCAGAGAAGGGGTGTCATGTCCAGGAAGCAAGAACCATGTCTCTAACACTGCTTCGTATCTAGTAGGGCTAATGATCCAGCCAAATAAATCTTCCCCTCCCCTAAACACAGATGCTACGACAAACCACAAAGTATTGAAACTTTTCTTCAAAAGAAGAAAGTAATCCCAGCACCCTGGGGGAAGTGTCAAGCAGATCTCTGTGAGTTTGAGGACAGCCTGCTCTACATAGCAAGTTCTATGCCAGCCAAGGATACATAGTAAGACTTTGTCTCAAAAACAAAACAACAGGAAGTTCAAGACTCTTCCTTAGGGCTAAAGTGTGGCTGTCTAGAGCTTGGGGTGAGTCAGCCCTGCTCATGGGTGGTGCTCCTTCTGCATCCAGCAAAACAGCTAGGCCACAGCTAGAAGTGAAATGACCATTGTTGGAATAAGCAGATGGGTGGTCAGCTGGGTGGGCAGAGGGAAGAATGATGGGTAGAAGAATGGATGGATGGATGGATGGATGGTATAGAAAGTAAGCGTATTTACTTAAAGCAAGCAGACATGATCACATTTTCTCAGTGTTGTTCACATATTCTTGCCTGCTTTGAGTTCAGTATGAGAATTTAACACAACACTTTCTTTTTACTATGTAAAATGTTTGTAGTATGCAGCGACAGTGATCTTTCCGTGAGTCAACTCATCCTGGTTCCCCAGAGACTGGCCCTGTCTCATCACAGGATGTGCCTCATCTCCAGGAACCCCTAAATCCTGGGGAAACTAAACATCTAGCTGGCCTCGTTAGCACCAGATGCTATTTTAAGAATTTGCAGTCTGAACTTCTGTCTGTGTTTAATATCATGTGGTCACCCAGAGTAACATCATAAAGCTTTGAGTGAAGCATGTTTTAAATTCTGATTACATTCTGTGATCTACAGTACTCTAGTGAAAGATGAAGATGGGGCTGGAAGCAGTAGAGCTGGTTCTTACCCCCAGCCAGGACATACCAAGACCCCCTGAACATCACTCATGGCGCTGAGGCTTCTAGGCCAAGGTCACCATTCCAGCAAGCTAGCTTCTTACTCCTTCATATTCCTCATCATGCACCAGCAAAATGGAGGTTCCTCAAACACAGTCTACCCACACTTCTTGTTAACGGTATGAGTCCTGGTCCTTTTTCATCTCAACCTTTTTCATCTGAACCTTGAAATCAGGGAAAATTTCACTCCTCCTAACCCCAAGCACTGCCTTCACAATGCAGCCTCTTTGGTCCTCAGTACACTTCAGCACTTCAAGGGGCCCGTCCTCTCTTGTGCTTTGATGTGGCCCGTGTCTACCTGCCCACGGCTGGTGAGGCATATGACAAGGGAGCTTGGGGACTTCAGTCTTCCCCCAACCTATTGAATAACATTTCACGAAGACTCGGTCCCCACCAATCCACTCAAGTGAAAATATCTTTTCTCCTATTTCTGTTGTTTTGTTCAAGATATTTAGTGTGCAAACAAAACAATCCATGTGAAGTGTGTTCTCTATGGTGAATGTAAGCTGGTTTATGCATAGTGAGTTCCTCATTAATTCTGCTCTGCCTTCTCTTTTTATAACAATATAAGTGGACCCCAATCTTACGGTTTGTGGCACTTCAAGTAGTATTTGAATTTGATCTCAAGGGTTGAATATCTATTCTCCAAAGTGCCTGAATTAAAGTCTTGTGTCTAAGGCACTTTGAGCGGCAGTAAGCTTCAATGCCTTACATCAAAAATTAAATTTTCAGCATAAAGTTACCAAAGAATTAATCTAACTTCATACTTTTCAAACAGTTATAAAAGTAAGTAGATAGGATTTTCAGATATGCTCTAGCCAGTATCCATAATCTTTGCTACATGGGATTTAAAAGGAACGGAACGGAGGAACGTAGAAACCGTCTATGGCAAAAACGGTTTACACACAGAGAAAAGTGTTCAAGGAGCCAGCGTGACAATGTGCTCAGCGGGTCAAGAATTGAGGCCTTGGCCAGAACACCTGTACTTAGCTCTGGAGCTGACAAAAGCCAAGCCTCTGAGCCCACTTTGACTGTGTGGAACAGGCCACTGTCTATTGGGGCTCGAAAAGCAATATAAAGATGTACTGGAGTCTTCTCTCTCAGCAGCAGTGATGGCTCATCATGCAAGTTAGCAAGACTCGTGTCCTTGAGCCCCTATTCTGCCAGCAACTGGGAGCAAGTGGCAGACGCTGCTCCCTCCTTACCCTGGGTTTTCCATAGTCACCCCCTCCTGTAGCGCCTACCCTGTGCCTCTGAGACCAGCACGCTGCCTTCCTGTAACAGTAAGGGAGAACTCATCCCTCTCATTTAAAGGGCGATTCATTTAAAAATTTGTGTCCCAGTTTTTTAAAGAGAAAGTTAAGGGTTTATATAAAGGTGAGGGACATTCCCCCCATTTTGATTAAAGGCTTCAGATACACAGAGGTGGTCCTTTAGGAAGCCACAGGCACCTGAGTCATAGGAATGGGAAGGCTGGCTGGAGAAGAAGGCTGCCTTTTCCCAGGAACAAGGACTTCATGAAAATATCCTGCTTCCCACCACTGGGAGAGGACCAGGGTGAGTGGAGGGGTCAGGAAGAAGAAAGCTCATCAAAGAAGAGTATCAGCTGAAAATTGGAAAAGAATGGGCCCATCCCATTGTTTCCACTGAAGCCATGTCATGAGAACAGCCTCCTGGGGCTCAGTTTCCTGTTTGTCCTCCTGTCTTTTCTCATGAGAATGCAGGCCCAGACAGCAGGCCTGTCAGTGGTTTGTGACAGTTGGGGGCTCTGGGATGTCAGCTGGGAATAAAGGACAGGGAACACCACTTCACCGGCAATCACCTATCCAAGGCGAAGACGCTCGTCACCAGCCACTCACTGGACTGCCAGTCTAAGTATTCATTTCCTAAGACACACTATCTGGACCAAGGAAAGTACACGAAATGGGAGCACAATATGGTCTGCTGGCACAAGCTAAGCATCTCCAATCTGAAAAGCTGCCAGTCTGAAAAGCCTGAACTCTGGACATTTGGTTTCACACCTTTCAGGTGGGGGTCCTCCATGTGTCTGCTAATAAGAGTTCAAGTCAGTCTGCTATTGGATCCTAGTTTGTCACTGTTGCAGAGCAAACACGGGTCTGCTAAATCGCAGCTCCAGAGCACAGGCGTTAAGTCACCACGGCAGGAGATCACCCTTTCTGAGAAAATCCGAGAAGAAAATCTATTTCTATCCCTAGAAGTAGTCGCCTTCATTTCTATACAAAGCTGGGGTTGAATTGAAAAAAAAAAAAACAAACGAACTGCACAACTCATCACTCTTTCTCCCTGGTTAGAATCAACCTTGTTTTCCCATCAGGACCATAGAAAATAGAATACAAGTGAAACCAAGGCCCACAGACAGGTCTGAAGGTCAGAGGAATAACACTGTTACAGCTAGGAAGAAAAGTGTCCCGACTGAGCTTGTGTGGTAAGAGACATCCTGTTTGTTTTCCTGATTTTAGGTAGACGGGTATAAGATAAGATAGATAGATAGGTAAGGAGGTACATAGGTAGACAGACGGTAGACAAACAGACTGATAGACAAACAGACAACTGATGCATGAAAAGGAGAAGGGAAGGAGAACGAGAAAAATCACCAACTAGTCTGTCCTGTTTCTTGTTGGTTTGTCTTTTTATGTTATTATTATTTATTATATGTTTATTTATATGTTATATATTTATCATTATATATTACTTATTTTAAATGGAATGCAATACAGAAAATATAAAAATAAATAACATAAAAATAAATAAAACAATAAAAACGTAACGTCTTCACACTACTGTGGGTGAATGAACTCTTGTCACAAAGCTTACAGCTCTCCTCCAGCGTGGCCGCTGGAAGGTTCCACACCAGGACACGGGAGTCAGCACCGCACCTCACGGTTGGTTCCTTCAGCTATTTCCTCAGTGGGCTTCAAGGTCACAGTCCTCAGCAGAGCCCAGAGGCAACAGAGACCTCCTCGGCTCACCGGCTCTGGCTCTCCACTGTGGGAAGCAGGCCTCCAGCTGGGCCAGGTCGCCCCTCCACCCACACGCTCATGACACTCTCATCGGAGGTCCAGAAATAACACCGCCATGCCTATCTTCCTTCCGGCTGCAGGCTTAAGACAGAGACTTTAAAGACAAGAAATAAAAGAAAAAGCACGTCTTCCTGTTCCACCAGTACTAAACACAGATGTCCGAGGACTCCCACGCAGTTGCCCTGAGTTTCATCCAGTCGGACCAAGCAGGCCCGCGGGAGGGAAAACACGTTGTCACTCTGCAAGACAGTCAGGAAGTGGCTGCTGGGAAGCGGCTGTTGAGTGCACTTGTCTGCCCTGACACAAACAGGAGCAGGGTCTGGAGAGAAGAACTGGGTGGCGCTGGGCCTTTGTCCTCACTCTGAAGACCTCCCTGCACCCTGCTTGCTGTTGGCTTATTCTGCTCCTCTGTTTTTGCTCAGCAGTGGAAGTCCGTCCGTCGGCAGCCGCCGGCTTTCTGTGGCTTCCCCTCATACCAAGGCAGCCCCATCTGAATGAATCCTTAGGCTAATCCTGAAAGCAAAGGCAAGCTGAGGCTTCCTCATGCTCAAGTTTAATCGAACATTCCCCAGGTTACTGCAATGCTAAAGGGGACGAGCTCAGGGGCAGGCCATACTGACCTCCACAGACCTTGGAGAAAGTGGAGGTTCACTGTTGTGATTCCAATGGCGGTGTCCCACTGTCAAGATTCCAATGGCCTTCCTCCCGGCATCCTTTGCCTGGGTCACTTCGTCCTCAGTCTCTGGCAAAACCTCTAGAAGCCAGAAAATTTCCAGCTGTTTCTACAAAACCTTTATACCCTCTTCCCCAGAGGTTCTCCCGAGGACTGTATTAAAAATGAAATGAAATTTTATAACAGCAGGTATTATATTGCCAATTTTCACCGTGTGCTCTACAGGTGCATAATGTGGACTTGGTATAACAATTTGGAAATCAAGCACTTGGTCCACACTACAAGCACCATTCTAAATTTTTTTCTATTAATATATTAGATTAAACTTACATCATTTCAACTTGAAGTACCTTTCCCAGAAGCACACCGTGGCAGCTTCCAGGAACACACTTTGACCGGAGGGAGGAGGGAACTCAAAGCCGGAGCCCAGGGTCCAAACCCTTTATCTGGAACTTACTGGCTGAATCTCTTTGGGAAGTTGCTCGGTTTTGTCCTGTGTAAACTAGAGCTAATAATAACAACTTCACTGGCTCATTGTGATGACACACTGTGAAGATAGATATGAAAGCAATTTAAGCTAGAAAGATAAACACTGTTGTTTAAGGCAGTCAGGAGTAAGTAAGCCCAAACAAGCCCGTGGATGTTCCATTTACTCTTCACAGTCTCATTGCTAAGTGGGAAAAAAATACGTTCTTTTCACAAAAGAGAAGAAAAATATATGATGTATCTATCTGCAAGGGCTGCCACACAAAACACCCGAGCCTAGGCAGTGTACACAACTGCAGTTCATTTTCTTGTCATTCTAAAGGCTGAAGTCCAAGATGAAAGCGTAGACGGGGCTGGTTTCTCCTCCGTCCTCTTTCTTAGCCTTGTACATGATGCCTTCTTCTTGGGTCCTCACAGAATATCTTAAGTCTCTGCCACCATATCAAAACAGCAGAGGTCATTAACTTAAAAAAGAGAAAGGCTTTCTCGGTGGGCTCATAGTTTTCAATGTTCTGATCTAGGACAGGTTGGCTTCACAGAGAGACTTTTATTTCAGAAATATGTAATTGGGCAAAGCCACTCACTGCTGGCAAAGAGAGGAAGAAGAATACTAGGGCTTCATAACGCTCTTGGGGGCACACCTGTGATGATTTATGTACCCTACACTAGGCCCCGCCTCCTAAAGGCTCCACCTCCTGCTAACAACATCACCCTGGAGAGCAAGCCTTGAACACATGGATCTTGGAGGACACTTATTCTACAAATCATAGCACAGTCTCTCCCCATGTCTGTCTTCATTTCCTTTTCTTATACATACCTCAGTCACACTGGTGTAGGACCAGCCTACTGCTCATTTGAACCTTGCTGCTTGAAACACCCTTCACACATTCAGATATGTTCAGTCACATTCTGAGGACCTGGTGGCAGAGTACCCAGGAGGTATAATTCCGTCCTTAGCAGACAGTAGAACAGAGCCTTCACTCAGGAATCCCACATTTTCATTTACTCTTTTGTTCTTTAATTTTAGCAGTCGAGTCCATCCAAACTGTAGTGTCAGATGTCAGTGGGTCCTGAACTTGGGCTTGATTTTGCTAGTTTGACATAGAGCCATGCTCAGCATCCTAGAACCTCTGAGACTATAGGACAGAAGTACCACAGCTCCACAGAGTCCCGGGTGTGCAAAGCCTGAGCCCAGGCAAGCTGGAGCTCCTGGCGAACCAGTCTCCAAACAGTCCAAGAACAAGTTCCTCACTATTGCCAAAACCCTGGACTTGCTCTTTCAGTGATACTGGGCACAGAGGAAAATGAATGCTAAGAAACTTGATTTTGCTAAGAATATGTTCCAACATCCCTTTTGTGCTACATAATAACTGAACAAAAATACTCCAATGTTTGCATATATTGTCATAAACAATTTCTACAACAGAGTGTCTAATATTTAGTGGACATGGAGCTGTCACTTTGGGTCCATATGCAAAAAATGTTCTGTTTTTTTCTGCACTTAAAACTTTAAGCATTGCATACTCAATGTCACAGTTTTTAAAACTTATTATTGAGCTAGGTGTTTAACTCAGTGGCCAAGTGCTGGTTTAGCATGCAGAGATCCTGAGTTCTATTCCCAGTACTGTACAAGGGGGAGAAATACTTATACTATCTCTATATATGTTAAAAAATCTACATTTTCTTTTTTCTTTTTTTTTTTTTTTGCTTATGGCCAAGAAGTTACGTTCTGAAGCACAAAAAATTACATAATTGGATCTGATCAAAATTTAAAATTTTTGTTTCAAGAAGACAGCATCAAGAAAGAGAGCAAAGAACCAACAGGAAAAAGTATTTGCCAGAAATACAGAACTATCCTGTCTAGTGTACTCAGTCAGCCCCATGCTTCCTAGCAGAGCAGAGGCTTCATAAACACTCCTTGGGTGGATGAACGACTGACAAGTCCCTGTGGCTTTCCTTACTGCTTCATCACTTTAGCATTTCACCTCAACTGGGGGGTTTGGCCATTTAGAAATTGTTCGTTTTCGTTCAAGAAGGAGCCTAGTTCAGTAGCATGATGATGCTATTTGCCGTCTGTATCACACTCCTTCCTCCCAAGCCTCGGGAATCATTTTGGAAGAGGGGGTGGAAAGATTCTAAGAGCCAGAAGTAGTGGATGACTTTGAGGGAACAGTGTTTACTGGACACAACAGAGCAGTGGTGCTCACAACTTCACAGAAGTTGAATTGACAGGCATAAAATCTGTGCAAGCTGCAGCTGGACAGAAATGCTAGCATGAGGGGGAAGGGGGTGCATGCAGCCTAATCCCTAGCTAATCTATTGGAAATGATGGCTAGGAGGAGAGTCAGTTTTCTTTAAGGATGTGGCACCTGATTGGGTGACCACAGTTTAGTAGGAAGGCAGATATCAAGAGTATATGGACAACACCAACTGTACTTGAGATTTAAAAAAAAAAAAAAAAAAAGGTACAAAGGAACTCTTCCTCTAAACCATCTAGAGCTGGAGACCACATCCAATCCCTTTCCCACAAGTCAGCTTAACCATTCGTTTCTAGCACCAATCAGGATTTCTAAGAAGTGGTACGTTTACAACTACCTTGCGTTCAGGCTATAACATACAGCTGCCATTTGTCAATCCTCTGAACAGGTTTTCAAGCTCCTTTGAATTTGCGTTTCTGTGGATTAGAATCCAAATTAGCCTCAAATAAATCTCTTGCTGTTATTGTTCTTGACGCAGTTAGTTTTATTTAACCAGCCCCACACCCCACCAGATTGGCACAACTTGGCTCATGCTAAAGATGGGATAAGTGGGGAGAGATGGGGAAATAACTATCCAATGCCAGAAGAAGGTTGATCACACGTGTCTGTTTTTCTTCCTTCTCCTCTTTCTATGCAAAGATATCTGAGCAGGTAGTCAAACAGAGGACAGTGGTCAGGAGGCACACGAGGGCTCTGCTGTTATCTCTCATGAGTCATATCTGAAGAGCTCCTCTGTGGGGCCCACAGGAAAGAAGGTTTCACAACCATGCCATGCTGCCATGCTAGATACAGATGAACATTCTATGCTCTTCTAGACTGAGCAGCAGAGAGGAGGGTTAGAGAGACAGGGGCCAATCCTTGAGGTCTTTATTCATCCGCAGGCTGTCAGATTGCCCAAGCATGCAGGAAAAAGTTTCAGGAGGGTGGGAATCATTTGGGAGTTTCAGGCAGGGTCAGGCTGCTGGCAGCCCAGCAGACTGTTTAATGAAGGTCTCTGAGTAAGTCAACCTCAGTCCAAGTGGTCTCTGAACTCACAGCCAACTAGTATGAGTCTGTGATTTCAGGGTTCAGGACACGTTGGGCTGATGTCATTAGATATTGAAGCAAAAATGAAACCAGTGAACCAAATAATCCATCTTTAAGAGTAGATTCATAGCTTTAGAAACGCTCCTTCTCTTTATGAAAAACTCATTTTCATTTAATTTCATTTAATTGCTCATAAAATTCATCTTAAAAATCTAAGATTAGTCCAAAGTCCATATAAAACAAATAATCAGGTATAGTGTGTACGTGTGTGTGTGTGTGTGTGTGTGTGTGTGTGTGTGTGTGTGTATCAACTAGACGTCTACTGTTATGAGGTCACCTGCAGTGGCCTCAGCACTCCCAAGTCTGTGAGTCTGGCCAACAGAAGGAGCTGCTTCAGTTGTCTGTTTATAACCTGGTCTTTGCACTGGCCAGAGTGACAGCAACATGGGTGTGATGTCCAACTTGAATTCATTTTGTCTCGGGGAACATACATTTATTCAACATTAACTGATCCTCAACTTACTACTTTTCTAACTACTAATTTTCTAATTACAAAAGGAGACATCTTTTGGGCAATGTTATTCACACTGTCAATTTTCAAATCTACCAAATGGAAGTTTTCAGAGGACACAAATCATCTCCCAGATCTTCAGTTCCAATGCACTACAGTTCTGATCTCTGTGACACAGGTCTCCTTGGGAGTTACAACATGTCTGCTTTTCTGAAATCAAAAAGTAGAGTCATAGTTCGTAGGCTAATTCACAGCTGTAAAGTGACTTTTTAACTGTGTTAAATGTAAGAAATCTCAAAAGAATCCAAAGTCTGAGTTTAGACTATTACTGTTTCACTTGATCTCTCCTTTTCTCCCTCCTTCTTCCTGATACATTCACATCAACCCACTTTATTTCAGCAAACAGAGGGAAAAATTACCTTATCAACTTATCCATGAACTCATCCTTTGTTTCCATTTGGAGGGTGGTGGAATGAATTTGTCATGTTCTTCATTTTAAAATGGACAATTTAGGGTAGGAGAAAAAACAAAAATAATTCCAAGAAGCCATTTGCCAGGTGCCACCAACGTTCTGTATCTGAGGACTCAAACAACCGTGGATCAAAAATGTTTGGGTGGTATTGGGGGGGGGGTACGCATGTGCACTAAACGTTTAGTTAGACACCGTTGCCAGTCCCTAAAAGTACAGTCCAGCAACTATTTAGCTAGACTTTTTACTACATCATACATTTAAGTAAGACTTAAAAGAGTGGATGTGCAAAAACTCAATCTTATGCAAGAGTCTTGAGCATGCTCAGATGGTGGAACCCACAGGTTCCTGGTACCAGTCCCCTGTGGACCTGGACACAGGAGATGGCTGTGCTAACTGGGACTCTCCAATCCCAGCTGTGTAAGCTGTGTAGCTCTGCATTTGTCTCCAAGACTGAACTCAACTGGAGGCTGAAGTGACAGTCACCTGAACAAACCAAGAAAGACCAGCTCTACTTTTGATTTAAAAAAAATAAAATAAAAGGAAAGGATACATTAAAAAAACAGCCCACACCTTTCTTTACTCTTTGGTTTCACCTGATTGTTCTTTCTCGTCCTTTTTTTTTTTTAATGGTAAACTTACCTAATAATGGGTTTGCTCTGCCTTAGTTCAGCCATCAGAGTTATCTTAAATTAACTGTTTATATCAGTGTTTGTCCTTCCAAATGCCAGTGTTGAAACAGGAGCTGATAGGATGGGTACCTTCAATGCTATCACCATTTTCCCCGAGGAAAGGTGTGAGTCTTATTAGAATAAGATAAGGGAAGTATGAAATGGGTGTACTCTACTTACAGTCAATATGAGCAGTCCCACCTGAGATTAGCCCATGGAAACTGTAAATTAAGTATGAAAACATTGTCTAAAACCTTGGAAACGGCCATCACACCTTTTAGGAACTCCTATGGGGCAGGTCCCTCTGGAAAATTACTCGTGTTTCTGGGCTGCACCCACTCATAATACTTCCCCTTATGGTATCCAAGAGAGTGATGCCTCACCCAACAGGTTCATACAATCCAACTCTCCTGCTGTGTGAATCTAGGAGAAGATCCCATGCAGGCCAGGGTCTAAGCATCCTCTGGCTCCTAGGTCCACTCATCCTGTAGGCTTCTCCTCCAGAGCTGCAAAGTGCTTCCAGTGGTAAGACACTCCTCTAGCTTGCCTTCATGTGACCCCATTATTCTGAACTAGTTCTACTGCCTTGGGTTTCTGACTTCCTGGTTGCCAATCCTTCAAACTCCTAGGCCTTTTCAGATAATTCTACAGCTCTTGTTCCTTTCACCTTACCCAGTGAGTACTGAATGAAGAAAAACAGGGATTCTTCTCACTGCTCTGTCTCAAATAAGTTCATCAAAAATAAGTAAGTTAGGACAGGAACTTGTAAACAACAGGCCAGAATCTAACACACCTTCCCACAGCATATGGTTATGGAACAGGACTGGGGTAGAAGGGGTCAGGAATCTGTCTTCCTTTCCACTTGTATTGGTTATATGTTTCATTGCTGTCATTCCTCTGTGTTACAGGACTTCGTTCACAGGTGGGACTTGGGTTTGGTTCAGTTGGACTTTCTGTCTTTATTTTCAAAGTGGGAGGGAAGATGGATGGATTGATAGATATGTGGGCCAGTGAATAGGTGGATGAGTATGTAGATGGGTAAGTTGAGTGGATGTAAGGACAAGTGGATGGATAGACAGAAGAACATCTGATCACCAATAGATAGATGGATGGATAGATGAACTGCTGGGTGGATGAATGAATGAATTAATGAACAAATGAATGGTTAAATGACTATATAGATGAGGAGATAGGTAGGTAGGTAGGTAGGTAGGTAGATAGATAGATAGATAGATAGATAGATAGATAGATAGATAGGCAGATAGATGCTATTGTATAGTGATTGCCTCTGAATTGAAACATTTCACACTGGGGAAAAGTCATTAAAACTTAAGAAGTCCTAAAGAAAGGTTTGTTAAGACTCTGAAAGTGCTAAAGGAAGACTAGTTGAGATACAGGAAGTAAACAACTCACAAAGTTTAGAAAGTCCTTAAAATTTACCAGATGCACAAGGTCTCTCCCACCCCAGAGTTGTATAAGCATGAAGCACTGAGGAGAAGAGACTACAAAGAATGTCAAGCTGCCTACAAGTTGCACAGAGAGCTCCATAATTCCACCTTTCATGTGCAGTCACTTGTGGGTAGGCTTTGGGTGATGAGGTTGCCTTTGAGTTGCCACACTCCTATAAATCACTTTTCACCCATAATCCTGTGGGAACCCCCAATAAACTCATTGATTCAAAACATCCAACTGGCAGTGTCATTACTGTGGTCTATCACCAGTTTTTTTCCTATAAGGGGTAAATAGGTGCTTATTCATATGACCTCAAGAACAGTGTCACACAACATGTAGGTAGATAAAATGATAAATGGATAGACAGAAAATAGAAGGATGGATAAGATAGATGAATGAGTGTACTGATGGATGGATAGATGGACAGATGGATGTATGGATGAATGAATTATTAACAGGTAGGGGCAGGCAGTCACTGTGGAAGAACAATCTGTTGAGCTGTTGTTCTCACGTGTACACTTCACAGCCTGCATCATGTGACTCCTGAGCGTATCAGGGCCTTATGAACACACTTTAATCCCTCACCCCCACCCCCACCCCAATCACAGCAGTGGCATAATAAGCCTGACTGGCTATGCTTGTAAGATGACCATTCTGAAAAAGCAGAATGCCCTGGGCAGAATTCCAACATTTTTTTGCAATAGTGTCTTTTCCATAAAGCTCCTAAGAGCTTTTTCACTTGTGGAAATATGCAATCATGTTGTTGTTGAGTTTTGGGTTAACTTTGTTTTTGCTAATTCAAGAGACAAAAAGCTGCAACCAAGTTTCCTTTCTAGAACATGAGCAAGCTTCCAGCTCTCAGCCCCATGCTCTCTTGCCACTGAATTACTGTTGAAACTTCAGACCCTCTGTGTCTGAACACTGGCACTATGACACTTTCTGTTTTCTAAAAAAAAAAAAAAAAAAGGCAGACATCTGCTACCCAAGAAGCAAGACGGTGAGTGAAGCGTGCCATTATCTGTACCTTCCAGGATACCTAGTTGGCTTGCACTGCCCAACAGCAAAATGCCATGAAGGGAGGAAGCTTGCCTTCCCCTGGCATCAGCAAGTGTACTTCTTGCTTGGGAACTAGATTGAAAAACAATGGATTGATGTATAAAGCATGCTTACACTCAAAGATTCCTCCAAGGCCCTCGGATTCTGAGATCCGAGGGCCCTTTTCCTATCTGTAGCCAACAGG
The DNA here is from genome assembly GCF_949786415.1 of Peromyscus eremicus. Taxonomy (NCBI): domain Eukaryota; kingdom Metazoa; phylum Chordata; class Mammalia; order Rodentia; family Cricetidae; genus Peromyscus; species Peromyscus eremicus. The sequence continues at coordinate 31,755,509 of NC_081420.1, forward strand.
AGAGTTGAGTTTTGAAGACTTCATTTGTAGCCACTCCTGTGACTTACCTACTGTAGAATTTTCTCTATACCACCTTGCTTACTCTGCAGCTGACTCTCCTCATCTGGATATGGAGGTTAACCTAACTGGTGATAGGTACTGTGTTTTGGGTGCACAGACTCAGTCTATAAATTCTTCCCTCCCTCACTCTACTCCTTCCAAAGCTCGAATCTTCCAGAGAAGATAATATTAAAGAATAAGAGAGGGGCAAAATGTAAGAAAAGAGGGACACCTTGCTAAATGACTCTGCATCCCTGAGCCCCATGATGTCCCAATCGCAACCCCGAGCTGAGGACTTCTCAGCACACTTGTGACAGAGGCAATGGAGCCTCAGGCTTTCAAGGGACCATACAAGAGAACCAAGGAGCATTTCAACCATAACTTTTGAGAGCAAAGGCTGAAAAGAACTCCAAAAAGGTGGGTCCATGTGAGATCCTTGGTATTTTAGGACTTTCTGTTGAATCCTGGCAGGGACACTCCAATAATACCTGAGGAAGAATTCCTGTAAAGCTGTGTCTTAGTCACTGTTCTGTTCCTGTGAAGAGACACCATGACTATGGCAACTCTTACAAAGGAAAGCATTCAGTTGGGGATGGCTTACATTTCAGAAGTTTAGTTCATTATCATCATGGTTAGAAGCATATGGCACAAAGGCTGAAATGGTGCTGGAGAGGTAGCTATGAGTTCTACATCCAGATCTGCAGGCAGCAGGGAGAGACAGAGAACCACTGGGTCTGGCTTGAGCTTCTGAAACCTCCAAGCCTACCCCCAGAGACACACTTCCTCTAATAAGGTCACACCTATTCCAACAAGGCCACACCTCCAAATGCTTTCAAATAATACCACTCCCTATGAACTTATGTGGGCCGTTTTCATTCACACTACCCCAAGCTGTCAGTAAGAAATAGGTGAAATCAAATCTAATGGAAATGAGGCTGATATAAACAAGACAGTGGGCCGAGGTGTGGTGCAAAGTGAGACCTTCGGCAGAGCAATGTTCACAGCTGTTGAACGTCACTGTTGAGCTGCACCCCAATGTGCGGCCTGGTGGGAGATGATGTAAGCCAAAGAGCCGCAACACAGCTTGTAGAATGCCCTTACCCTTCCTCAGCACTGGGTGTGGGAACAGCTGGCAGGGGTGAGTATGCACTCTTGTGTGCCCAGCGTCACATGGTGAAGGGGCATCCACTTGCCCAGAGATATAGCCTTGCCAAGTTTTCTCCTAGATGCTTTCAAAATGATTCACACTTTACATCTGAGTGGGAACTTTTGAGGTTACTTGACATTTTGAGATTAAATCATCTCTACTAGAAGAGGAATTTTTTTTCCAACAAAAATGAAACAGTATTCAGGCTTGACTACAAAGGAGAAAAAAGTTCTGTTCTGCATTAAAACACGGTACTTTAAGAAGAAAACCAGCACCCACCTAAAAAGTATAGCTAACTACTGGCCTCACTTTTTACCAGGTTGGAGCCAGTGACGTTTCATGTCTTACAACAATCTCTTCGTAAAATAATGCCAGTGAATGCTAACAAGAAATAAGGAACTGGATCCAAAATAGTTGATGTCTGTTTATCGAAACAATGAGTGCACAGAGGAGGGGAGGCTAGATATGTGTTTGGAGGGGGGTGGTTGTGCATGTTGCATACAGTTTAGTTTTAGTTATAAGTAGGTGACAGATATAAATGAGAATGAGTGGGTGGGTGGGTGGATGGATGGATCAATGGATGGGTGGATGGATGGATGGATGGAGGCAGTCAGGCAGGCAGACAATGAATGCATAGATTATTGGTAACTGTTGAAACACAGAAACATAGGATCCAGTGCCCTGGGCTTTTCTGGGGCATCCATGTCTGGCAAGAGTCATATCAAACATCCTCTGTGGCAGCCCCTCCCCCACACAGATCGCCCACACACAGGACTTTAATGATCTGAGGCAGATTCCTTTACTGCTCTGTCTCAAAAAATGTCCGAGATGCCTTACAGATGAGAGCTCTACAGCAGAGAAAGGCAGTGATTGCTCCTGGCAAGGCGCCGGCGAGCCAACTTTGCCACAAAGGACCTCCCCGCAGCCTGGCTTTTTACCCATCACAGAGTACCCATTAGAAAGCCTTTCCAGGGCCTCAAGAGAAGAAAGCAGCCCAAGGCCTTCAGAGGTCTCAAGGACACAACACAGAAGCCAGCTAAGGAGCAGACTCTCTGGTCATATTCCAATGGATCAGAACCTCTACTGAGCCTGTTTGTAAATTCTTCCAGACAGGGATGCAGTTTGACCTCAACATGAAAAAACAGATTTTCTCAGACAGTGAGAGCCAAAGTACAGTCTTCAAATAGCATAATGACCAAGACATTGGCTCTCTCATTTTCTTAGTGGATTAAAGTCTCCCAAACCTCCTAAAAGAGAGTTCAGAGGGTAACTCAAATAACTAATGTGCTCCTCCTCTATGTAAGAGCTTCATTGTAGCCACAGAAAGTTCAAGGGGGAGAGAACAAGCAGTCTCAGAATGGGCCTCAGCAGAGAGTGCTTCCAGATGGATGTCACAGGGCACACTTGTTTGGAGAGGTGCTGTAGAATACTCCTTTACACTGTGTGAATATATGTCACTGTAATTGGTTTAATAAACAAGCTGACTGGCCAATAGCTGAACAGGATCAAGTCAGGCAGGAAAGTCAAACTGAGAATAATGGGGAGAAGAAGGGCGGAGTCAAGAGAGATGCCCAGACAGCCACCAAGCAAGCAGGATGTGTAGAAAATGAGGTAACAAGCCATGAGCCACATGGCAAATCATAAATAAAAATATGGGTTAATTTAAATGTAAGAGTTAGCTAGTAACAAGCCTGAGCTATTAGCTGAGCATTTATAAATAATAATAAGCCTCAATGTGGTAATTTGGAAGCAGCGGCTGGGATGGGAAAACTCTGCCTGCAGAGAGGTATGGGGAACAAGCAAAACATCTTCTATATATATTGGTCAAGTTATGAAAATCAAGCAGGCCACACTTAATCTGCTCATTTTCCACTTGGGTTCCTTCCTGACCTTCAGGCAGGGCTGAGCTTTTGATGATCACAGTTAATGCAAACACAAACTGTGCAAGCTGGTCAGGCACCACTTGGCTCCTGCCTGCTCCAGAGTAAATCAGATCCACAGTATGCTGGCCAGTTTTGCTGCACAACAAGGACAAGCCACCAAGGAATTGTATCTTCCAACAAACATTTGGTTAGCAATTTCAGCTGACTGGAACTAGGCTGTGCTGAGGGTTTTGGTCAAGTTCACACTTAGATGGGAAGTGGGTGCGTTATCCTGCCCTGTCCACAGGTCTCCAGGGAAGTGAGTAAAATTTCTTGTACTGCAGATTGGAATTGGCACGCAAATCACTTTTGGCACTTTTTATTGGTTAGAGTAGCCCACAGAGTCAACTGGTAGTCAATACAGTCTTTGATCAGAGCCACAGAGTCAAAACACAAAGGTGCTATGAAGGAAAAACTGTACGGCTAGTTTTGCTTCCCATGAAAATGGGGAAAGCAACATGTATTAGTCTTCTAGAGTTATCCTAACAAAATGGCCAGGCTTGGTGCTTTAAAAATTAGAAATTGTTCTCAGTGTGGGAGTCTGGTAATCCAAGGTCTAGTCTGGGCAGGGCTGGATTCTCCTAGGCCTCTCTCCTTGGCTTTCAGATGGTGTCTTCTCCCTAGGGCTTCATTTGGTATTCTGGTGTGTACAGTATGTACATGCCCAAATAGTGTCTCTTTGTAAATCTTTCTCTTCCTGTAGAGATACCAGTGAGATTGAACCAGTGTCATCCTTAACAGTATCACTTCTAATAAACTGTCCCTATAAAGGCCTATCTCCAAATATATTTGTTTTTCTGAAGTGCTGGAGATTAAAAGTCAAATAAATGAAATTAGAGGGAAAGACAACCTACAGCAGCATTTAAATCTGTAACACTAAGATAAAGAGGTGTCATCTTTATGAGGTGTGGGTCAATAACAGTACACCTAAGTGCATAAAACCAACAGCCTTTATCCCTGAACCTTAGATATGCAGGTTCACCAGCTTCCTGTGTCCCAAATTCCCAGTCAGCTAGTGCTATGTACATCCACTTACGTCTACCCTCCTTTGTACTAACAGGGAATGTCTCTTTTGAAAAACATTACTTACCAAATCAGAGTTTAAAATCAGAGAACAATAGATACCACTAACTTTTTTATATGGTTGCCGGTTCAGCATCCATGTTAAGCCTTAGCTGGATGAAACTCAGCTGCACTAGTCACCTTGACCTAATAGAAGACTTTGACTCACTGTAGAGATGAGATATAGCCCACCTGTTCCTCATCCCATTGACCACAAACCCAACACAGAGGCAGCTAACGTAGAATCCTAGCTAATCACAATTAAACCTAAATGTCAACACCAGATTCATGTAAACATGTTTCTCCTTCCCACTTATCAACCCCCAACTCTCTCTGGGAAGCAGAAAGGTTGATGGATGATGCCTATGGACATTAGTAAAGCTGTGGTCCCATAAATCCTTGGTGTTCTCATCCCACCCTTGCTTCACTGGTTAAGCTATCTCCTGCTTCCAAATTTCCATCAGGACCCATCTGCACCCCTGACCTCTCTGAAACCTGTGAGAAGTAACTTGGCTTCAAGAATTTTATTGTCATTTCTCTCCTGCATATCACAACACAGGCTGATCTAACTTCCCCCCAAGTCTGGGCTCACCTAAAGAGTAGCTGTCTTGGCTTATGCCCAGTCAAAATAGAAAGGCCTCAAAATCAAATTAGAAAGAAGCCATAGCAATAAAAATTGCGACATTAGAAATTTTCACGGTGTTTCAAATCTGGCAGATGTACTTCTGTAGAGTACAGCTCTATACTGATGTCTGTCCTCAAACAAATGACTAATGCTGGGGTAATGTTGAAATCCAAGCAGGAAGAAACTGGTCCTCCATTACTCCCAGTCAACACTGAAGAGATAAAGCATCACGGGGTCCCCAGTACAATGAGGATTCCTAAATAGGAACACAAGAGTAGTTTATTCCTAATATAAATCCTACCCTTATATATAAAATGAACCTGGGAAAGAAGAGCCTTGATCAGTTCTAGAAATTAAATCATTTTACATCCCAAGGACACTCTCTAAGGATTTCTGCATTCTTTGTTCCTTTGGGTACCTACTTCAGAGTAGCCTTGGTTAGCAAGTATGTTTGTGATGGCCCTGGGCATCAAATATGATGCATTTTTTTCCGCTGAAGACTTAAAATGTACCTGCTTGGGGTTTAGTGTTGGGGAGGGAGGGCCAGCCCAGCAGCAAGGCATGTGCTTAGCATCTGTGGTGGAAGCTTGGGTTCAGCCCTCATCATCTCACACACGCATACACACCCATATAACTCTAATAAATAAGCCTGCAAGTGCCAAAGAAAACTCGATGATTGTGCAAAATCTGCCTTCCTACTAACCAAAATGCCAGCCTCCTTTGATCAGCACAGGGAGTGGCACCACCTCATTCTTATTAGATGGCTTCGTGAGAACCTTGGCCAAAAGTCTTGCTTAAGTCAGTGCCTTCCTATTATAGACGTGAGTGTCCAAACCAGGAAAAGAATAGTCTCTGTATAAGTATCATAAACCCAGTATTTTACCACAACACAAACAAAAGCTTACTTAGAGGAAAACAAATTTTACATTATGTGATAACAATGGGACTATCAAAGCAACAACTGTAATACATGCTGGATCTACCACCTGCCTGAAAGATTAACATTTCCCAGGCCAGCCACCCACCTCCCCACACTCCAACTTTGCCACCTGAGTGATACAGTATGTCTTTAAGGCGTCTTCCTCCTGAAAGCTGCCCCCTGCACTTACAACTGGATGTAGTTCTTTTCTCTCTGACCTGAGAGCATCCTGGCATAGCATCACTGAGGTTCCCCTGGGGTGGGTAACTGCCAGATGTCTTGTCTACCTCCCCATAGACTCGGGAGTGAGGAATGGCACAACCAATGACCAATGATCTCCTCAACTCTGTGTCCCAGGAACCTACCATAGAGCCTACTAAACCATTCCTTGAATAGATAAGTAAAATATGCTTCATTTTCATCCATAGATAAAGCTACTGCTATGAATGCTATATTCACATTTTTCCCTAGTTAATATAGAAAAACCTGAAAATGCATCACATGTGTCTGATACATATTGTGTGTAGAGGAAGCAATCTCTTCTACTGTAAAGGACCTCTACCATGTTGAGAAATGAGAAGCACAATCCCTGCTGGTATGCTTAGGGAAACTGGTTGCAGGATCCTAAAACAACAAAATCCACAGGTGGTGAAGTCTCATATATAAAAGATGGCCTCTGCACCTCTTCCTGTACACATTAAATAGTCCTCAGATTGCTTACACACATGGTCCTGGGCGGGTAATCACAACTGTTGTGAGTTCAAGAGTATAATAGCCCTGTCATGCCTTGAAGTCTGCATTTCCACACCCCCACTTCATCCCTCCAGCTCTTGGAGTCTTTAAATCTTCCCTTCTGTAGTCATGTTCCCTGAGCATTGAAGAGGGTGTTTTAGAAATTACCTTTCATGCTAGGCATCCAATAGTCACTGATTCTCTGTACTTTGGCCAGTTATAATTCCTTACTGAACCACTGCAACACGAAGTCTTTCTGACTAGAGCTAGAAACAGCAATATTCTATGGGCATACAAACAGTTTCTTAGAAGGCAGTTTGACAGGCACATCATGTCCATCCAGCAAACTGACAGCAGTAGTTTCCCCACTGAGGCCTATGACCTCTTCTTCAGTAACAGGGCTTTGAGGCTGAGTTTACAGTACCAGATTTGAATTTACTTCTGAGAAACAAGAATCATATCCAATCAAAAAGAAGTTGATCACCCCCTTTGCAGACTTGCCCCTAGTAGAATAGTGGGCCTGTGATGGCTATTCTTTGTCGTCAACTTGACTATATGTTGAATGAAACTATAATCCAGAAATGGAGGGCACACTTGTGATCCTGACCTTGAGGCACGAAGACAACATGACTTTGATCTGGATCTTAAGGCTGGATGACATACATCTTTAATCCTGACCATGAGGTTGGAAGGCGCACTTTTAATCTGGACCACACCTTCTGGTGTAAGGACAATGGAAGAAGGGAGGTGGTGTGTTCATCCTTTACCTGTTTGCTCTCACCTTGTCAGCACACCCGTTCCTTCACTGGCATTGGCGTCTACTTCTTTGGGATTCCAGCTTATACAAGAGACCAGCTGAGACATCCAGCCTCATGAGACTGAACAACTCTAGATTATTGGACTTTCCATTCACAGCTAGCCAATGTTGGACTATAGATTGTAAGTCATTCTTATAAATTCCTCTCTCTATCTATGTATCTATCTATCTATCTATCTATCTATATATATATATACATATATATATATATACATACATACAAATAGATATAGAGATAGATATAGAGATAGAGAGAGATTCATTCCATAAATTCTTTGACTCTAGGGAACCCTGACCAATACAGGGCCCTTGTTGCCTGGCCAGTCAATATTGTTTCACATCAGGTCCACATTTAGTGGGGCTATTGATGATAATTTTCCCCCTAGAAGCCTGCATATCATCTTCTGGCACTATGAGGGCTAGCCAATAGGAAGTAAGATTCCAATCCAGTGCCAGTTGGATTCCTGTGTCATGTGACTAAGGTATGTGATATCTTCGACAACACAGTCTTACCAACTTGTTCTGATGGGCAGCCAAGAGCATGTATTGCTTGTGGAGCCTCTCTAGCCACAGCTCATAGTGATGAAGTCCATCATTGATACTGGGATTTTCATTTAATAACTTATGGCTTCGGGGAGCAGCTTTATTCACACACACAGGGAACCTCTATTTGAGCTCTTTTTCTTTTTTTAATTTTGTCTTTTGAGTAGCTTATTAAGTATTAAATTTTCTTATGGCTTTCACACACCTTTAGTTTTAGATGACTTCTCCCCACCCCTTCTTCTCACTGCCTCCTACCCCCTTATACTTTTTCACTTCCAGTATTTTACCTTCAACTTTTGTATCTCATGACTTCTACTACACTTCCCCCTATTAAAGAATATTTTTGTTTTTCCCTCTCGTAGGTCCCTTTTTACAGCCTGGGGATCTACACATATTCACACTAACATGAATGCACATATCTAAGAAGTAGAGGCTAAGAGCTACATATGAGAGAGAACATGTAGAGTTTGCCTTTCTGAGACTGAGTTATGTCACTTAAAATAATATTTTATAGTTCCATCATTTCCTGGAACAGTTCATATCTTCTTTTTCAGTGTGGTTAAATAAAATCTCATTGTATATAATACCACATTTTCATTATTCATTCATTAGTTGATGAACATCTAGTCTGAGTCCATTTCCTTGCCATAGTGAACAGATTAGTAATGAACATAGATATGCAGTGATCTCTGTCCTGTGGTATAGAGTCCTTTGGGTATATGCCCAGAAATGGTGTATTCAGATCATGTGATAGTTTTAGTTTCTCTTTTCCTGAGAAACTTCTGCACCAATTTCCATAGAGGCTACATCAGTTTGTACTCCCATCAACAATGTACAAGAGTTCCTCTGTCTACACATCCTCACCAGTATTTGCTCCCCTTGGTTTTCTTGATGATAGCTGTTCTTACTAAGGTAGAGTAGAATCTCAAAGTAGTTTTACTTTGCATTCCCCTGATAGATGAGAATATTGAATATAGTTTTAAATATGTATTGGCCATTTTTGTTTCTTCTTTTAAAATATCTCAGTGCAGCCATTCAGGCAACATTGTGAGATTTAGAACTTCATGGGACTTTAGGAGGATTACATCTGTGGTAGTTTGAATGTATTTGGCCCCTATAGTCTCACAAGGAATGGCACTATTAGGAGGTATGGACTTGTTGGAATAGGTGTGGCCTTGTTGAAGGAAGTGTGTCATTGTGGGAGTGGGCTTTGAGGTCTCATAGATGCTCAAGATACTTCCCAGTGTCTTAATCTACTTCCTGTTGCCTGCGAGATGTAAGACTCTCAGCTACTTCTCAAGGACCATGTCTGCCTGTAAATCACCATGGCACATCATGATGATAATGGACTGAACCTCTGACACTGTAAGCTGCCACCTTAAATAAATGTTTTTCTTTACAAGAGTTGCCATGGTCATGGTGTCTCTTCACAGCAATGAAAGCCCTAAGTAAGGCAGCATCCTTCCCTCATTTTCTCTCCCATTGTTTACCTGTCACACAATATCACTGAGGAAGTGCTAAAGGAGGGGAAACAGTAATCAGAATGTATTGTCTGAACATTTTTACATTCAAAAAAATTCTTCATGAAAATAAAATAAACAAATAAAAGTAAAAAAAATCTGTGCAGTTCCTAGCCTTTTTTAAACAAGGGTTTTCTCCTTGTTTAGATTTTTGAGTTCCCTGTATGTTCTGGATATTAATTCTCTGTCAGTGTATACCCAGCAAATATCTCCCATACAGTAGGCTAGCTTTTTACAGCTTCTTAGTTTCAAGAGGTCTCACTTGTAGATTGTTGGCCTTATTTTCTGAACAATGGGTGCCTCATTCAAAGGATCCTTACCTGTGCCTATGTCTTGAAGAGTTTCCTTGATTTTTTTCTCTTATGAGTTATAAAATTTCTGGTCTTACCTTAAGATTTTGATGCAGGGGCTAGAAAAACAGCCAGCAGCTAAGGTCACATGTGAATCATCCAAGGAAGCTGATTTCAGTTGAGTCAGGTAGTAACTCCAACCCAAGAGATCCAAACAATGCCTTCCTCTGCCCTCTGTGGATACTCATACAGTCCTCTCTCTCTCTTTCTCTCTCTCTCTCTCTCTCTCTCTCTCTCTCTCTCTCTCTCTCTCTCTCTCTCTCTCTCTCTCTCACACACACACACACACACACACACACACACACACACACATAAAATTAAATAAAGTAAATAATAAAAAGTTTGACCCCATTTGGAGTGATTTTTTGTGCATGATGATCGATAATAATCTAGTTTCATTCTTCTACATACAACCATGTTGCTTTTCCCTCTTCATTTTCAGACGATTTCTCTCCTATATGTATTGTTGGCATCTTTGTCAAAGCTCCAGTGACTGCCTGAAACCTGTTTCCTTCAGACGTCTGCCTTCTACCACTGTGTAAACTCCATGCCTCCAGACTCTGTCACTTAGAGTTTGTGCCCTCACCTTTATATGTTAGCTATAAGGCAGTGTGAGTTGTCACTCAAATTATTCATGTTCATTAATTCCTTCAGTGTAAGTATGGCCTTCCCCTTAAGACCAAATAATGTTCAGTGTACAGTGAGCTGGTATCATAATAGGTTTTATATGAACAATAGATGTAAGTTTTTTAATTTTTTGTTTATTATTAGTGTATGATGTGGGGGGCAGACATGCCACAGCATGCATGTGGCAGTCAGTGGGTAACTTTGTCAGTTTTATGCTATCTTTATGTGAGTTCCAAGGATGGAACTGATGTCATTAGGCTTGTGAGACAAGTGCCTTTACCCATTGAGACATCTCCCTGGCCCTTTTAGATGTTATTAAAAAGCAAAACAAATATATAAAGTGTAAACCTGTGGTGAAAGATTTTGTTGTATATAAATTCTACCAAGCTCCAGGAACATAGGGATGAAAATATCCAAATAAAACATTTAATCATTTAAAAAAAACAGACGTATGTATATGTATGGACTTATATCTAGGAATTTATTCTCTTTTTGTACCAGTACCATGTTATTTTTATTACTATGATTCTGTGGTGCAATTTGAAGTCTGATACGGTGGGACCACCAACATTATATTTTTAATCTTTTAAAAAATTTTTATGTGTAATGGTGTTTTGCATGAATGCATGTCTGTGTACCATATGTATGCCTGGTGGTGCATGCCTTTAATCTCAGGGCTCAGGAAGCAGAGGAAGACAGCATTTTATGAGCTCAAAGCCAACATGGTCTACACACTAAGTTTCAGGTCAACCAAAGCTATATAGTGAGATCCTGTCTCAAAAAAAACCAAAAAACAAAAACAAAAGAACACAAATTAGAAATGAAGGAGACATTACAACAGATACCAATGAAATTCAATTCAAGAAAATATATTTTAGGATTATAATTAGATTTTTCCCTTTCCTTTCCTCTGTCCATACCCTCCCACTAACCCCCTCCCTGCTCTTTTTCAAATTCATAGCCTCTTTTTTCATTAATTGCTATTGCATGCATATATATGTATGTATGTATATGTGTATGTACATTTCCTAAATGTAACTTGCTCAGTCTGTATAATGTTACTTGTATGTACGTTTTAAGGCTTCACTGTTTGACCCTGGAAAACTAACTGATGTGCTCTTCCCTGGAGAAGATCACTTCTCCCACTCCAAGCTTTCCTTGGTTGTCTACAGCTTTTGTGTAGGGTTGAGGCCTCATGGGCTTTTCCTCCATCCACTTTGTCGTGTCCATTGGTGTCCTCAGTAAGGACATTTCTTAAAAAGCTATGTTCCACTAAATTAAAAAATCTGAAATAAATGGACATCTAGATGCATGTAATTCTACCAAAGTTAAAACAAGATGAGAGGAATAATTTAAATACATAAGTGGCAAACAACAGCATTGGAGCAATAATTTCAAATTGTCCAGGTCTAGATGGATTCACTGCAGAATTCTACCAGACCTTTAAATATCTAACACTAGTTCTTCCCAAATTAGTCATAAATATAAGAAGAAGGAATTCTTTCAAACCCAAGTTCCAAATCAGGTATGTCCTCATACCAAAACCAGATAGAGACCCACACATGCAAAAATAACAGGCCAAGCTCCCTGATAAACATAGACACAGACAATGTGCTTTTTATTACTTTTATCTATTTATTATATGTGTGTGATATGAATATATAGACATAAATACATATGTGTTTCTGTGTGTGTGCACATGCGTGTGCGTGTGTGTGTACACATGTGTGCCATGAAAAATGTGTGGAAGTCAGAGGACAACTTGCAGGAGTCATTCTCCTTCTGCTGTGTGAGTTTTGAGGAATGAACTCAGGTCATCAGTCCTGGCAGCAAACACCTTTATCTGTTGAGCCATCTTGCCAGCCCCAAAGGAGTATGCTTTTAAAAAGATGTGTGTATGTGTTCACATGCACACACACATATCTGTCTGTATGTCTGTGTTTATGTGTATTGTCAAGTCTAGATTCTGTATTGGAAAGAAAACATGCATCATTTGTTTCCTCCTCCCTTTGGGCCCCATCCTCCCCTATCATGGTCATCCTTCTATCTCATGTCAAATATATTTCTTAAACTAGATTTTTTTACATTTTAGAAAAAAAATCACATGACATTTGTCTTTGTGGATCTGGTTTCTTTCACTTAACATGGTGCTCTCCAGTTCCATTCATTTTTCTGCAATAATGTGAGTTCATTCTTCCTTGTGGCTGAATATAACTCCGTTGCATCTATAAACCATATTTTCTTCATCCATTGGAAGGCACCTAGCCTGGTTGCACATCCCAGCTGTAGTGAATAGTGCTGCAATAAACATGGGCGTGTGGTATCTGTGTGTCATATTGACTTTGACTCTTTCTGGTCTACACACAGTAGTAGAACTAGATTGTAGATCATATAGCAGCACGTTTTTAGTGTTTTCAAAACTTCCCTAGTGGTTGCCATAGGGAATGTGCACACCCAACAACAGTGTATAAGAACTCTCTCCCGATATCCCGGCCAGAGTGTGTTGTGATTTGTTTCCCTGGTGATGGCCATTCTGACTGTGCTGAGGTAGAATCTCAATGTAGTTTTGATTTGCATCTCTCTGATGGCAGAAGATGAACATTTTTCACGTTTACTGGTAATTTGTATTTCTTCTTTTGAGAGCTGTCTGTTCAATTCTTTTGCCAATTTCCCTCAATGTATGATTTGGCTTAGGGGGTTTAATTGCTTGAATTCTTTACAGATTCTGGTTATTAATCCCAGTCATACGTCTGAGTGACAAGGCTTTTCTTTCTTTCTGCAGGCTCTCTCATTCTGTTGATTGTGTCCCCTGCTGTACAGGCTCTCAATTTCATTTGGTCCTATTTGTCAGTCCTTGAACTGTTTTAAGCGACTGGAGTCATTTTATCAGAAACGAATGGACTATGCTTCTATCCTGGCATGTTTTCCTCTAGCAGTTTCAGAACTTCAGATCTCATAGTAAAGCCTTTGATCCATTCTTAATTGATTTTTTACAGGGTGAGAGGTAAGGACTCACTTTGATTCTTCTGAAAGAGGCACCCTACAGAATAGAGGAAATCTTTTCCAGCTATCCATTTGTCAGAGGGTTGGTGTGTAGAAAATATAAGGAACTAAAAATAACTAAACTCCAAGAAAACAGACAACCCAGTTATGGCATGTGACATGGCAGTAAACAGAGAGCTCTCAAAAGAAGAAATACAAATGACTAAGAAATACTTTTTTAATGTTCTACATCCTTAGCCACCAGGGACATGCAAATTAAACCTTTAAGGTTTCATCTTACCAATCAGAATAAATAATATTAATAAAATAAATCATAAAAAATGCTTGAATGGATGTGGGGAAAGGGAAACACTCTCTGTTCGTGGGAGTGCAAATTGGTGCAGCCACTGTAGAAATCAGTGTGGAGATACCTCAAAAGGCTAGAAAGAGATCTACCATGTGATCCAGCTATACCACTCTTGCACGTACCCAAAACACTCTGTATCTGTATTCAACTCTTAAGAAAAATTAAATTTTGAAATTCATGGGTAAATGAAAGAAGCTCGAAGTAATCATTCTGAGAAATGCTGCATGTTCTCTGTCATTTCTGGATTGTAGTAGGAAGGTTTCTCCAGTCCCACCAGGCCCTCAAAGTACCATGGCCTGCTTATAAAATAATCACTCAGAAGCTTATATTAATTATAACTACTTGGCCATTAGCTCAGGCTTATTACTGTCTAGCTCTTATACTTAAATTAACCCATAATTCTTATCTACGTTTAGCCACGTGGCTTGTTAGCTTTTTTCAGTTCTGCCTTGATATCTTGCTTCCTCTGTGTCTGGCTGGTGACTCCCTACTCTGCCCTTCCTCTTCCTGTCTCTCTCCTGGATTTCCTGCCTGGTGATAACCTGACTTGCCATAGGCCAGAGCAGTTTCTTTATTAACCAATCATAGCAATACATATTCACAATGTACAGAAAAACATCCCACAGTACTGGATGTTAGTTTTGAACCGTCAGACATATACGGATAAACTGGAGTACCCATAGAAGTCATGACACAGACACCAGGGTGGTGATTTTAAGAATGGGGCATATAATGTAGGCGATATGAAGAAGTAAAGGGGAATAATAGAACAGGGGAGGGGGTAAATGGATGATAGGAAGGCAGGGTAGAGGAGGAAATATGAGGAGAGATAAGTAATACTAGAAATCTTTTAAAAAGCCATGTGGAAACCTGCTACTCTAGAAGCCTCCTAACATGTATGCATGTACCTATACAAGTGGAGTGCCATATTTCTTTCCCATCAGGTTTATTCGTAGTATTCGGACAGTTACTTATTTCTCTATGTTCAGTTTGTATTCTGCCACTTTGCTGAAAGTACTTAGCAGACTTAAATGTTTCTGGTAGAATCTTTAGATTCTTTGAGGCTAATGTCATGCATAAATCAAGATAATTTAACTTCTTCCTTTCCTGTTAATATCCATTTTATTTCTGTGTCTTGCTGTATTGCACTCTACTGAATAGGGGTGAAAAGAGTGGACTCTTAGCTCATTCCTGATTTTAAAGGAAATCCTTTCAGTTTGTCCCATTTAGTGTAGTGCTGTCTACCGTGCAGCCCAGCCCTGTGGTTCCGAGACAGCTGTGTTTATCCCACATATCTTCTTTCCTGTTTCTGTGGCTGAGTTGACATTTTCCATTTACAGCGTCTATCTCGGACATCTTGATTATAATATGCTGTGGAGAGGTTCTTCTCTAGTTCTGCTTATCTGGTGCTCCCAATGCTTCTTGTGTTCAGATGATGGTTTTGTTCCACAGATTTGGGGACTAGAGGCTTTAATATCACCAAATAGAATTTCTCTGTCATTAGTCTTCATTTCAGTTCCTTCATCCTCCCCATGGATTCTTGGCATGGTCTCTCGATCACGTCCAGAATTCTGTGGAAGGCATGGCCATGCTTGTTTGCACTGTTTGGTCTTTAACCATGTCTGAATGTAGTAGTGCCCACCCTAGTCCCTTGTCCTCCACCCCTGACACTGTCCTGCTGCTTGCTCTATACTGGAGATGCTTCCTACTGTGTCTTTTGTTGGATTCACTCTTTCATTTCTAACATTTCTATGTTTCCTTTTTCAAAGTATCCATTTTGTTCCTGACTTTCTCATCGATGGAATGGGATTGCCTTTCTTCTCTGGGTCCAGGAATTATTTCTTTACTTCCTTCACCCTCTTGTCTGCATCCTCTTTAAAGACACTGCTCATTTTTACAAGTAAACCTTTAAAGTCTTTATTCAATATTTTATTCTTTTCGGAATTTGGGGATTCGGTAATTAAGAAGTTAAAATTTCAGAGAGATCATGTTGCCTTGCTTCGTCATGTTTTTTTCTTTGTTCCTGTGTAGCAATTTGCATATGTATTAGTTTAGACATCCCTTCCACTTTTATTTAGAGATCTTAATGATGAGCTTATTTCTGAGGATTCCATCCCCAGCACTCAGAGAGAAGAGTATAAACTACTCATTTCCTTAAGTCCCCCATCCCTTTTCCCACACTCGTCAGCTGTCCCAGCATCCCTTAAGGTTTCTGATGTGCTCCTGTTCTTCCTCTCTTTGGAATCGAGCCTATTCTTCACTATCCTGATAAGAATCACTCACATTTCCTATGAGCAGTGTCTTGTCCATGATCTTGACAGATGGTCCAACAAATCTTTTTGTACTGACTAATTTAAAGGAAAATTTTAATCTGACTTTGATACAATTTTTATAAACTATGATGAAGTAAGTTGATTGTTTGGCATTTGCTTGGCAAATAGCGGAATGGGCTTGTAGAAAACAGTGGCAACTAATTTTAATGATCATAATAATAATCATAATTTTCTCTTGTGCTTCCCTGTGCTCCAATTTATACAATTGGCATTTTATCCTGAAAAGAGACAAATGTGCTTACATAATTTAGGGCTTTCAGCCATTTAATAATATTTAACAATAAATATTTAACAATAAATAACCTTCTTTAAAGAAAAGACAGTTTTAACTGAGTGAAATATCTCTGGAATAACAAGTTCAAATTCTCCAAATTCAGCTGAGCTAGATTTGCTTTAAGTAATATTTTTTTTCCCAATAAGCACTCCACTAAGAACTGTGACTGGTTCAGCTCCAGATGCAGCTTAGTGCTTGCGATGGTCTGCAGAGGACCCTGGATCCTATCATTAGCATTGCTAAATAAATAAATAAATAAATAAATAAATAAATACAAAGCAAGTACATAGCTTCAAACTATAGAAGCTGTGCAGCCTAACCTAACCTTTAAAAAATCTAATTAAAAACATTAACTTCCCAATTCCTAACACAAACCACAATTGAAGTTTACATGTTCAATGCCTATCATTTGATCTATAATATGAGGTGTTCCAGAAGACCCTCATTTGAGTACAGATAATTTTCTTATAATAATACACTGTGACTCTCCTCTTAACAGTGTAGTTTCTTAATCTGTAAAATACACATTATCACCACAATCATCATGCATACCCATGTGACATGGATGGATGTATTTGTTTAGTGTCTAATATCTGGTTCTGGCCTAAATGGACCAGTTAAGTATACTAGCATGCCAGAAATAATTTTCTGGAATATTTTTTAAAAACACAAAGATATACACAGCCTACTCTCCTCCAGACCCACTGGATCAGAATTTCAGGAGAGAGCAGCACTAATCTAGTGATTAAGATTATGCTGAGAATTTGAATAATGCCAAAGAACTACAAAGAATTTTCGCCAGGCAGTGGTGGGGCACTCCTTTAATCCCAGCACTCTATTGGGAAGTAGAGGCAGGCCGATCTCTATGAGTTCGAGGCCAGCCTGGTCTACAGAGCAAGATCCAGGAAAGGCGCAAAGCTACACAGAGAAACCCTGTCTCAGAAAAAAAAAAAAAAAAAAAAAAAAAAAAGAATTTTCCTTTTCTTCACAATTCTTATGAGCTACTCAAAAAGTAGATAATGACTCAAAAAGGTAGACAAAAATGAATAAAACCCCATAGCTAAAATTATAAATTCATATGCAGAAAAGAACAATGCCACTTGAATATATTAGCAAATACCATATCTCTCTAAAACAATGATTTCCTGATATTCAGATCTGTTTAATCCCAGCAGCACCAGTTCATCCAATCTTGATGTAACAACTGAGATGGCTGGGAGCCTGTGCCCCAGGATGATTCCAAGATAGAAAAACAAGGTGTTTGCTGCCAATGGGATGCTTCTGGGTTGAGATTGGTAATGGTACAAGGCAGGTCACCCTAACTAAGTAACACCTACCTTAGTGACTTGTGTCACTACATAAAAAAAATCTAGCCCCAAGTCCCAAACAGTAGGTGGATGTGCCCCAGAGAAATGACCAAAAGCAAAACAATGCAGCAGTAGCAGCAGCAGCAGCAGCAGCAGCAGCAGCAGCAGCAAGGACATCTCTTGTCGTCTTCTTCTAGTCACATGGGAAAGTGCCCTCACTATTATCATAGAGCTAACGTGCCCTTCCAAGTCACACAAGTGCCACTTCACCCAGGAAGCTCTCCTCAACGTTTATCCCTCTGTGGGTTCTAGTATGGCCTGCATTCTCCTGTGGGTGATGACTAATTCTTCTACCATGGCTCTTTACCCTTTTTTGCTTCATCTCCCTAGAACATCTGGCCCACGTAAGAAGCCAAGAGGTGACCCATGGAGGGAATAACGGAGGGTCAAGGGCAGAAATGGAAAGAGTGGAGGAGGAAGGGATGAGAAAGGCACAATGTTATCTATCATGAGGGTTCAAGTGAGGCCCACAGAACTTCCATGAAGCAAAGATTCAGAAATATGCTTCAGTGAGGTATGTCTCCAGAAGAAAATCTGATCCCCAAGTCCAGGCATCACAGTTTTGGTCAATATATATTACCAAGGTGAAAACAGTATTTCCTCCCTAAAATAGCCAATCTGGCCTGTTTGTCAGGGAGGGAGATTTGGAGAGAAACATCTCAAAAGTTGTAAAATTCATGTCAGAAAAACATCCAAGAATTCTTATCTATGCACTTTTTTTGGGGGGGGGATTTTTTTCAAGACAGGGTTTCTCTGTGTAGCTTTGTGCCTTTCCTGGAACTCGTTTGGTAGCATAGGCTGGCCTCAAACTCACAGAGATCTGCCTGTCTCTGCCTCCCGAGTGCTGGGATTAAAGGTGTGCGCCACCACTGCCCGGTCAGTATCTATGCACTTTTAATAAGAGGCAGATGAAGCAACATACAAAGAGCTGGTAGAGACATTTAGCAGAGTAAACCAAATGAGTCAGCACTCTAGGTAGTTCAGGTCACCACGGCTGTCATTACCCTGCTTGGGAAAGTGAGGCAAAACCGGAGGCTCAAGGACAGGCAGGAATGTCTACCAGACCAGCTCAAAAGGGAGTGGCATTTTGGAAAACTCCATTCAAGCACCTGTGACCTTTGAAACAAAGCTGTATAGTCTGGCTTGACATTTCAATAGGGAAGCAGAAAGCAGCTATTTCAAGGCATATGCACCCCATCAGATCTCTGAATCAGGCCCCAAGCCTTCAGGACAAGAGCTCAGAATGCTTCCATGTGTCTTGCACTCGAAGCTAGGGGCTCCTAGAATGCCCAGCCATCTCTGGTCACCCGGCGTCTCCTGTGAAGGCTTCCCCATTCCTCTTCTAGACCAGGTTTTTATTTCCCCCTTCTAACTCTTCCTCCTAAACAGTCCTGCAAGCTCTGAAACTGCATTTTCTTTCTAGTAAATTTCCACGAGGCAATGCACAGTTAGTTCCACACTGTGCTGTATTCTTATCTCCTGTTCATCCTTTCTGTGGATTCCACTTATATTAACTATGTTATTTGACTTAAATTTTATTGCTCTTGCAATTTTACTTACTGCTCATTAAGCTTGGTATAAGTACAATCATCCCCTCCTTATCCTTGAGAATGTGTTCCAAGATCATAAAACTATGGCTAATTCCCAACCTCATATATGCTGTATTCTTTTCTATACAGCTGTGATAAACTTTAGTTTACAGGTTAGGCACAACAATTAATAATCAAACAAAATGATAACACCATGCTGTAATAAGTCATATGAATGTTTCTCTGGAATTTTCCATGTAACATTTCACACTGCAGTCAACCACAGGCAGCTGCAACCACAGAATACAGAAATGTGGATAAAGAGAGTCACTGTAGAGCTTTTATAGCTGACTCAGGCCCAAGCAAGGCTTCTTACACAATGAACAGCCTAGAAGGGAGGCCGGTTTCTCTCCCACATCTCCCTTCTTTTTGCTTCCTTCCATCTATCCATCTACCCATTCTTTTGATCTACTAGGTAATAAAATGTGGATCTCCATATATCTCAGTGATAGAAGGATAGAATACTTGCCCTAGACTCCAGGTTCCAGCTGTAGTAGCAAGAGAGAGAAAAGAAGAAAGAAATAGAGGAATTGAACAGGAGAGAGAGGGAAAAAAGAGAAAGAGAGAGGGGAGTGAGTTCTTTTTTTTTTTCTTTTGAAGTCTTGCCTTAGCAATGAGATACGCACTTGAATGTTTACTTATCAAAGGTCTCCTCTGTGTGATAATCATCCTGGGATTTTGTGATAGATGGAAGACTTTGCAAATTTAGCAACATGGATAATCATGGGCAACTGTTAAACCTAGAATTAGGCACAAATGGCCTTTGGAACATTCATCATGTATAAAATGTCCCTGCAAAATCCTCCAAATGAAACCTTATACCAAAAAGGCTTGAGGCAATTAATAGATGGAGATTATTTCTGCTGGCAGGGTGGTAAGAGGTAAAGCCTAGTCCCTTTGATAAGGGTCTTATTCAGACTCCCAGAGCACAAATGTCTTTCAACAAAGGTATGGAAGGAGTTGGAAAAGCAGAAGGAATTTCATGTAAATCCCAATTTAAACACTGTCTTGTGAGTGAACTTCAAGCTAATTCATTTGAAAACAATAGGAACTGTCGATATCGGTCTTCCTGGGACCCAATAGCACAGAGGACTCTCCAAGCTGGGCAGTGTCATTCCTTTCTATGACAGCTTTCCAGAGCAGGTGTGTCCCCCTCACTACCACTCCCTTCGCCATGGCCTCCCTCACGGACTCCCCTGTGTGATAAACAAGCAAGAAGGGATCTCTCAAAGACAACAGTTAACCACACAAAAAGGCAACCCACAGAATGAGAGAACATCTTTGGCAGCTGGACATATGCCAAAGGAATAAATTCTAAAATATATGAGGAACTCAAAAGTTACCAGAAGATAAGAGCAAGAAAACAAGCAACCCAATCAATATATGAGCTAATTAAATGATCAAAAGGGAAAGTACAACTGATCAACAAGTGTATGAAGAATGTTCAGTCTCACTAGCTCCCAGAGAGCATAAATCAAAACTGCATTCCAGTCAGAGTACCAATCATCAGAAAACATACGATAAATACCAGCTGGACTATGGACAAAAGGAAACCCTTATACACTACTGAAGGAAATATAAACTAGTAGAATCTTTTTGGAGACTAGTGTGGAGATTTCTCCAAAAATCTATTCTATGACCTGGTGATCTCACTCTTGGATGTTTACCCAGAGGACTCTGAGTCATCATGTCACAGGGATACTCCCGCATCAAGGTTTATTGCAGCACTATCCATAATAGCTGTCATGGTGTCCAGCAACAAGGAGATGGGTAAGGAACATGTGGGGTCCCTATACAGTGGAATATTTTTCAGCAATAAAAAAGAAAGAAGTCACATACATTTTGTGCAGGAGAAAATGGGTACAAACAGAGTAGATCATGCTAAGTAGACTGAGTCAGCCTCAGAAAGACAAATATATGTTTCTCTCCTTTCTTGCAATTCCTGTATTTTGTGTAGTCATTTAAAAACTGTGTGCATCTACTAGATGAAAGTAGAAGTGAACCATCTAAGAGAAGAAAGGGAATGGATGGAATAGGGTAGGAACAAGAAAGGAAAAGGTGGTGAGGGACAGGCTCAACATTCAATGTCTTGACTTTTTAAATTAAAGCTCAGCTGTAGAGCTGGGAGGTTCAGACAGTAAAGTACACCCTTGCAAGTGTGAGGTCCTGAGTTCAGATTCGCAGAACTCACTAATGTGGGTTGCTTTTCTCGAAGAGTTTTCACACACAAGCAGGTTTCCCCTGCCTCCCAACAAATGCTTCTCTTCCTTGAAGCAAGACTGTGGGAAACCACTGGAATTCCGTGATATTTTACCCCAATCTCTTTCATTTGATGAGGTTGTTTTTTTTTTTTTCATTTTTTTCCCCAGTTTTCTTACATTATTTTGTGGCTTAGACCTTCTCAATCTTGGATTTCTGTGAAGTCACAGTTTTCACGTGGTTTTATTTTTTTCTGGCTGACCTGCTTTATATTTGTATCAGGAGACTCACAATAAGCCACTGCCTAGCATTCAGTGAAGGAGACGTCCATCAAGGTGCTTCTCAGCCTGAGCCTTCTGGGAAAAGTCTGCTGAGTCCAAGGAGAATATTTGATTCCAATGGTTTGGTGTTTTTGTTTGTTTGTTTATTTCAGAATTTGGGATTGAACCAAAAGCCTCATGCATAGCAAGCAAGCCCTCTTCCACTGAGCTACACTCTTAGTCCTTCCTCTGCTTCTTATCCCCATCCATACTCTTCTCTCCCTGAGGTTTGGACTTGTCTGCTGCAGACTGCCAAGCGGTTCTGGTATGTCACACTCACTAAGACAGGACCACAGAGCCAGGTTTCAAGGTTCCAATCTGGTGTCAATTAATAGTCTTTGATAGTAATGCTAGTTCTCTGGTATCAGAAAATGCTTGCATGTAAATAAGTTTATCCATCTCAGTTCCACCATAACCATGATGAAATGCTTTCATTTGTAACAAATGGGTGTCATTAGAGGACATTCAGTTAACTATAAGAGGCTTGGTTCAGGAAGACAAGCAGCACACGAGAGCAGTTGCCTGTGCGAGCTAATATGGTCGATATCGCAGAGTAGATTAGAGCTGAGTGTGATGGTTCATGCTTGTAATCACAGCATTTGGGAGGTAGAGGCAGGAGGATCACAAGTTTTAGGCTAGCTTGGGCTATATAGAAAATTCTTCTTAAAAAAAAAAAAAAAAACCAGAATACTGATCACCAGGGCCTGGGAAGGGTCCCTAGGTCCTAGGGAAGGAAGGGGAGAGGTTGCAGGTGGGTCAAAGTTCTACTGATCTAAAGCACTGTGGTAATGACCATTAACAATAATAATGGTGTATCTCAAAACAGCTAGGAGGGAGGATTCTGAATGTACTCACCATGATGAAATGAGAAAAGCATAATATTACCCGATCTTAACACGACATAAACACAAATTGAATCCTCACATTACAATCTCCAGACAAGTCCATTTATAGGTCTATCCATCAGGCCTTGCAAAATACAGGATGCACTCAACAGATCTAACTTAAAATAATATAATAAAAAGAACTGTTATAAAGACAGACAGACAGGCATGGTGGTGCATGCCTTTAGTCTCAGCACTCGGGAGGCAGAGGCAGGCAGATCTACATGAGTTCGGGGCCAGCCTGGTCTACAAGGCAAGTTCCAGGACAGCCAGGGCTACACAGAGAAAAACAAACAAAATCTAGTCAGCAGAGGTGATGAAGCACCCAAGACTGACCATAGCAGGAGCATGTTAATTAATGTCTGGGATTAAGAAAGAATGAGAACAGATTGCTGAACCTAAGGACACCTGTGGCCATGGGAGAACATCTATCCTCCAGCAACTTGCAAAAAAAAAAGGGGGGGAGGGGCATGTCTCAGTCATTTCAAAACCACAGTCAGGGAG
Source organism: Peromyscus eremicus (assembly GCF_949786415.1). Lineage (NCBI taxonomy): Eukaryota > Metazoa > Chordata > Mammalia > Rodentia > Cricetidae > Peromyscus > Peromyscus eremicus. The sequence goes on from NC_081420.1 coordinate 31,778,631, forward strand.
AATGGGAGAGGCAACCCAATTCTTGGCCTCCAGCCTCTTATGTCCTGCCTGTAACCTCCCTCAGATGATCCATCCTGAGGCTGCAGGGCCTCAAGGAGACCAACTGGACATCACCATGTAGAGAGGGGCCCAGAGAGGGAACGGCAAGGGAAAAACCAGCCTAGCACATAGGAGGCAGAGACAGGCAGGTCTACATAGCGAGCTCTAAGACAACCATAGTGACATAGTCAGACCCTGATTCTTTTTCTTTTTCTTTTACATCCCAACCCCAGTTTCCCCTCCCTCCTCTCCTCCTAATCCCTCCCTCAAACCTCCCCTTTGCCTACCCCACCCCCATCTACCCTCCTCTGTTTCTGTTCAGAAAAGGGCAGGCCTCCCATGTATATCAACCAAACATGGCATAGCAAGTTGTAGTAAGACTAGGCACCTCCCCTCATAGTATGGCTGAACAAGGCAACCAGTATGAGGAATAGGGTCCCAAAAACTGGTAAAAGTGTCAGAGACAGCCCCTGTTCTCACAAGAAGACCAAGTTACACAACTGTAACATCTACACAAAGGGCCTACATCAATCCCATAAAAGCTCCCTGGTTATTGATTCAGACTCTGTGAACCCCTATAAGCCCAGGTTAGTTGATTCTGTAGGCTTTCTTGTAGTGTCCTTGACCCCTCTGATTCCTACAATCCTTCCTCGTCATCTTCTCTAGGATTCTCCTAGTTCCACCTAATGTTTGGCTGTGGGTCTCTGCATCTGTTTCCATCAGCTGCTAGATAACACCTCTCTGATGACAATTTGGCTAAGGTACCAACTGTGTTTATCTTTGTGGGTCTGGGTTACCTCACTCAGGGTGATTTTTTTTCTAGTTCCATCCATTTGCCTACAAATTTCATTATGTCATTGCTTTTAACAGCTGAGTAGTACTCCATTGTGTAAAGGTACCATATTTTCTTTATTCATTCTATGGTTGAGGAGCATCTAGGTTGTTTCTAGGTTCTGGCTGTGATGAATAATGCTGCTATGAACATAACTGAGCAAGTGTCCTTGTGGTAGGATGGAGCATCCTTTGGGTACATGCCTAAGAATGGTGTAGTTGGGTCTTGAGGTAGATCAATTCCCAATTTTCTGAGAAACTTCCATATTGATTTTCAAAGTGGCTATACAAGTTTGCACTCCCAACAGCAATGGAGGAGTGTTCCCCTTGCTCCACATCTTCACGTGAGCTGTCATTTGTGTTTTTGATCTTAGCCATTCTGACAGGTGTAAGATGGAATCTCAGAGTCATTTTGATTTGCATTTCCCTAATGGCTGAGGATGTTGAACGTTTCTTTAAGTGTTTCTTGGTCATTTGAGTTCCTCTGTTGAGAATTCTCTGTTTAGATCTCTACCTCATTTTTAAATTGGATTATTTGATTTTTTATCAGACCATATTTCAAATAATAATAATAATAGTAAGCAACTTGATAGGACAAAGTAAAATAATTTCACTTTAAGTTTCCTTAGAATTCATGGCATATCCAAGAGCAAATACTCTCATGAAAAGTGATTTTTTTAAAGTCTTTTAACTATATAATATTGGTCACCAGGTTGCAAGGGTTCCTCACCTTGGAAAAACATCAAGCCAACTTAATTTTTGATGCCCTCTTTAGACTATCTGGTTATATGTGCATAGCAATGCAAAACTTACATACAGTTGATGCTATTATCTTGGACTCCTACATCTACATTTCAAACAACCTCCAAGGAAAATATTCAAAAAACAATAGCTGCATTGAACATGTTTGCACAGTTTTTTTCTTGTCACTGTTCCCTAAAGAATACAGCAAACAACTATTTACATAATTGCCTGTATTAGGAATCACAAGTGATCTAGACAGTGATTTCAAATACATAGCATGGTGTGTATAGGTTCTGTGCACACACTCCACCCTTTTATATAAGCTTGGTGGAGATGGGTATCCTCAAAGAATGCTGAAACCAGCCTCACAGATGATGAGAGACACCTGTTTTTGAATTCTTCAGTCAAGCTCTTGTTTGTCTTGGAAGTCTTCAAATATTGTGAAAATTAGATATTTGATCATTTTCGTCCTTTTTATCTAAAAAAAAAAAAAAAAAAAAACAGGTGTCATGCTGGCCTTGAACTTAAGACCCTTCTTCTCTAGCTCCTGGTGCTGGAATTCACTGGCATGTGCTACTGCTCCTGGTTTGTGTATTTCTGAAATAGTAAAAATGTGTTTATTTTCTTTTCTGTACTTTTTTCCCCACATAATCTTTCAGCTCCTCCATGAACGGGATCTTTTCAAATGTTGAGTTAGCAATTTGGGTTAGATCCTATTACTGGGAGATGCTGGATAGAGTAAAAAGGAGATAAAATGATCCTAGAAAGACAGAAGATGTATTTTCTATGATAGTTTGAAAGAAAATGTTCTCCAAAGGGAGTGGCACTCTTAGGAAGTGTGGCCTTGTTGGAGTAGGTGTGGTCTTGTTGGAAGAATTGTGTCACTATTGAGATGGGCTTTAAGTTCTCATATATGCTCGAGTCATGCCCGGTGAGACAGAGAACTTCCTGTTGCCTGCAGGATCAAGATGTAAGAACCTCAGATCCTTCTCCAGCACCATGTCTGCCTGCATGCTGTCTTGCTGCCTACCATGAAGATAATGGACTAAACCTCTAAACCATAAGCCACCACAATTAAATGTTTTCCTTTATGAGAGTTGCCATGGTCATGATGTCTCTTCACAGAAATAGAAATCCTAACTAAAACACTTCCTTAAATGCACAGACCTTTATGGATCATTCAGAATGCACAAATGCATAGTGTGAATAGAGTTAGGGTGGGAATGTGTGAAATGGCCAGCTTTGTTCAGAAGCAGTTCATCCTTGCTCGAGCTGTAGACATCTGGATTACTAAACTGAAGCTGAAGCATCTCCTACAGCTGGAAGCTCTGGAAGGGACCACAGAAGGAACGTCACCACTAGGTGCTGAGTGCTGTTTAAGGAGACAGAAAGATGAGATTAGAAGGAAGATGGTATTAGAAAGGGAGAATTCCATAAACCTATTCAAAGTTTTACTAACACACATAGATGATTATACAGGGAGGCAGAGAGATACCTTTAAAGAAAACTGTCACTGACTGTTATTAAGGAAGATGTGGTTTATAGGGGGAACAGTGGTTAAAACTCCACAGAACACATCCCTGTCATGCCATGCTAAGGATCCACTTTCCCAACAGAAAATATTCCACACATGGACACAAAGAGCTCTGGTGAGAGAATGATGAAAAGTGGGAAAAGTAAAACATTGTGTTTCTTACACTTTGAAATGTAGATCAAGATGGCCTTGATCACTCTGCACACCCTACCCCCAAATTAGAGTTGGAGGATTCCAAAGACAAAGCCCAAAAGAGACTAAGAATTACTGTGTTGTTCCCTCTGAGTGGTCCACATAACAGGATCTGAGCAGACAGCAGGACCAGTAAATGCTTCTGTTTGTCATTGTATTATTGAATACAAAGAAATGTTTCTATTGCCAGCTGGTGGTCATTTATGTACTGTGGGAGCCCACAAGTGACTCCATTGTGAATCTGGAGTCCATCCTGACTTACAAGTCTAGAGAATTCAAGTTTGTTTGTTCCAATCTCTTCAGGAGCTATGAGAATGTTCTGATTAGCCTGTGGGAAAGAACATATTATCTAGCTAGATGCACGATTCCCCATGCAGAAGGTATATTGTGGGAGATAGTGAAACTGACGACTGTTCCTTGACTCGAGAACAGAATGGGGACATGGTTTTCTTGAGATAACATTTGCCTATGCTGTGTGACTGTAAGCATTGTTCTTGTTTGTATATAAGCAGGTTGAGAAATAAACTCAGGGCTGCTCGGTATTGACTGAGAACCCTCCTGACTCTATTTTTCTGTCTCTGTCTACTCCTCTATCTTTGTTTTTTTTCTCAGTCCTCACACCCTAGTTGACTCCTCAACTGGTTCTAACAATGTACCTGCTCAGAGATGTATGATGAGCCTAAACAGATCAAGGGATGATCGTGTGACTTGAACTGTATGCAGATGAAGCCACCCATAAGGTTCAACAACACAGAAGGGTATGTCTCCTGTCACAGCAAAAGCAAAATCTGACTCAAAAGCCCATCTCCAAGCCTGTCAGAAACACACTGACGTGGCTCTACTCCCTTAGCCTTGAGTCAGGAAGCTTGTGGACCAGTGGATGAAGCAGGCTATATGGACAGCAACTCCTCCTAGCCATTTCTGCCCTCTGCAGAGACACCACTGAAATCACGGGAAGTGACTAGTAAAGAGAGACGTCTCAACCTTCTGTGGTACCACCTACCAGCTGGGACATGTTTGTGAATTCTAAAGAAAATAATCTAGTATCAGTACTACCATCGATGCATGGACTTTCTGAACATGAGTAATTTGTGCCAGTGGGGACATACTTCTATTCCTCTGTGTCCATGGAGGATGTATTCCAGGACCTCCTGCCAACACTCATACCCATGGATATTCCAAGCCATAAAATGGTCACCTGTTTGCACACAAACTATGACCATCCTCCCAAATGCTTAAATCACTTCTCAATAACTTACACTATCAGTAGTGGCTGGTCTTCATTGCCAGCTTAATAGGACTTCAAATCAGCATGGGTATACTCATGAGGGCTTTTCCTGGAAGATTTAACTGAAGGGAGAGGAGCTACCCTGGATGTGAGTTGCACCGCCTGTTAAGTTACAGTTCTAGACTGAATAAAAAAGCCCTCACATGATGCTAGGTAGTGTCTCTGTTATTTTCTCATTGCTGTGAGAAAATATCTGAGAAAAACAATCCAAGGAAGGAAAAATTTATGCTGGCTCAGTTTGAGAGTCCAGAGCATCATGTCATGGACGGCATGGCGGCAAGAGCATGAAGCAACTGGTCACATGGCACCAGAGTCAGGATAACTGAAGAGAGAAGAGCTTCCCTGGATGTGAATTGCACCACCTGATAAGGTTCCAGGTTGAATAAAAAAGGAGAAAATGAGATATACTACCTGACATCAGGTGAATACCACATTCAATGATTATCCTGTCTCGTTTAGGGAACAACAGGAAAAATGTCTGTTCTTGTTCAAAGCATACTTGTTTTCTCCCCCAAATATTTTAGAGCCTTGGTCAGTTGACCTGTGGATGTGAAAGATCATCTTCTTTTCACAGGCCCCTCTGCTTCCCAAGGCCCTCAAGTTGGACTGCCTTACTTCAGGACATTATTGCTCTATGTGGGAAGCTTGGCTGCTCAAGCAGACTGCCAAACTTTTGATCTATATGTGCCCCCTAGAAAGCCTAACCTACCTAATAAGCCAAATAACTGAGGTTCTCACATGTTCTACTCACATCAGGCACCCATTGTTGGTTCACCAGTGATGGGCAGCTTCCTCAGAGCCAGTGTGCTCTGTCTCTAGTTTCCTGTCCAGGCTCTTCAGAGCGAGCCTATCTTAATCACTGCGTAGTTCCCTGATCCTGGGTATTTCAAGCAGACAGACTCTGAAGGGGCTTTTCCTCATGGTTCCCTAGGATGGACTTCCTCAAACCTGACTATCAAAATCAAACCTGAAATCAGATTTCTGTTCTAACCCCAGTGGCAGGAGTGTTTGTGCCAGAAAGTATGGACTAAGCCCTGGGCAAGGGAAGGCTTCGGTCCCCAGGGAACTGCGGCTAATAATAGGCCGTGGTATACACAGGTCCAAATTCCAGCGAGCCTGAGTTTCTGAGTCCAGTGTGGTGGTTTCAGATGTTTAAACAACATTGCATTCTTGTTGGTGCTTAGATTTATAAGAATAAGAAGTGAGAGGCACAGAGTTTACAAAAGAGGCAAGTTTCTTTCTCAGTTCTTTGTATCAAACCCAGAGTCTCACACATGCTAGGCAATAACTCCACCAATGAGTTACAAAAGGGGAAATTTAATTTTAGACTGAAGAAAGAACACATGTGGCTTCTACCTGAACTTTGACAATCCACACCTTTTTAATTAACTTCTCAATCGAGTTATAAATCCAACTCAATTCTGGTCCAGCTAATTCCTTAAGCAGCTGATAATGAATAATTTAGTGTGGCTGTTGACTGGAAATAGTTTGCTCCCGGATAAAGTTAAAGTCCTAGGTTCCTAGAAAGGTAGGATTCCAGGAACTGTGGTTTTGGGGAACACTGCCTGACCTTTCTTAATGGAGCCTGAGCCCCAAGACACACAACTGATGAGTAGGGCTTAAGAATACTTGGGAGAGGTGTGGCTCACTCATGCATTGCCTAGTGACTCCTGTAACCCTGATCTTCTCAACCATGTAAACAGCAGAGATCCTTCAGCCCTTTCAGTATTGGAAATAAAGGTGTGAGCTCCAAATGCAGAAAAGAAAATAAGGCAGGGAGAAATAAGTACTTATATCCAGAAGGAAGAACCAGAAGACAAGTAACTGCTGGGATTAAAGAGAACTCTGACTTCAGCAGGACCTTCTTTCTTCCCAGTGACCAGGGGCACTGGCAGGAATGGCAGAATGACACATGGTAGATAAGAATAAGACTTTAATAGTGGTCAAGTTCGAGTTAATAAATATGAAGAGTTGGTGACTAAATATGTGGTTTAAAAAATGAATAACAATTTCAATGTCCTTCAGTGGGGGAGCAAAACTGAGGTAACCCCACTGTGGGATTACTCCACAACACGAAGGGATAAAGTTGCCACGTGGCTCGTGGCTTACCGGTACCTTACATCTTGCTTGTCATGGCGGTGGCTGGCAGGTCTCTCTCCCTCAGCCTTCTACTTCCCAGAATTCTCCTCTCTCCTTGTCCTGCCTATACTTCCTGCCTGGCCACTAGCCAATCAGTGTTTTATTTATATAGAGCAATATCCACAGCATTAAATTTTATTATCGTTGAGGTGTGGTGGTGCAACCAACAGAGCAGAATACGATGGCCTTTGGAAAGCCTCTGTGTCACAGTTCCCAGGAAGAGGGCATGCCAGCATCCTCGTAAGGCAGATAGGGTAGGAGAGACAGCACCGTGCTTTCTGTGGGAAGAAACAAATAAGGCAGGGTAATTAGCTTAGGAATAGCTGCTCTGACAATCCCAGAGAGCACTGGGGCAGAGACTCATCCTACATGTGTGGTACCTGGTCCTGAGATGACTCAGATGAGTGGCTAGAGTCCTGGAGTTAGAAGAACAAGAAAGAAGGTCTCTAGGGTGTAGTCTCTGGCCTCGTTGACTTGAATATGATATGCATGCTCACTTGTAGTCCCTCACTGACTCTGGGGTTAAGCTAGCTCTAGAAAGAGCAGTCCTCCAGAGTCCATGAAGTAGCAGCCATCAAGTATACAAGTAGAAGAACCTGTTGAGCATCACTGGTGTGGACAGACCTCTTGTCCGCAGCTGACTTTCACTGATTGTCAAGGCAGGAAACAGCATTTGACTAAGAAGTCCTAAGTGGGGTGTGTTCTACAGTATAGAATTTGGAGCATGGAGTTCTGGCCTCATCTTCACTCCTATGATTTCCAGACATGTAAATCTTCATAAGAATATGATATCTTCCTAATGCACAGGCCAGACCACACTGTCATTTCGTTCTAAACCACTTCCAAGTTTACTAATCTCCCTAATGTGGCTCAGTCTCTAATTGGAGGACTATTGAATGTTGTCAGCCAGTGGGAGAAATACACTAGAAGACTTTTGCTCCTCCTGGAAGTGGCAGTGGATTTCTTGCAATTCTCCAACTCTAGAACAGATAGTTATTGATCATCTCTGGCGACTGGGAACAGACAGTCACTAATGGTTGACTTGTGGCCAGAGGTGAAGGCCTCAGAGGTGAGAGATACCAAGATGGGGATGTTCTTGCTATTGTCTAGCCAAACTGCTCCCACACATAACACACTGCTTGTCTCAGTTAGGGCTTCTACTGCTGTGAAAAGACACCACGACCACGACAACTCTTATAAAGAAAAAACATTTCATTGGGGTGGCTTACATTCTCAGAGGTTTAGTCCATTACCATCATGGTACAAAAAGGTAGCATGCAGGCAGACATGGTGCTGGAGAAGGAGCTGAGAGTCCTACATCTTGACCTGCAGGCAACAGGAAGTGGTCTGAGTGTCACACTGAGTGAAGCTTGAGCAAAGGAGACCTCAAAGCCCACCTTCACAGTGACACACTTCCTCCAACAAGACCACACCTACTCCAACAAAGCCACACCTCCTAATAAATGCGACTCCCTATGAGCTTATGGGGGACAATTACATTCAAACTACCACACTGCTCCATTTTTATAATGCCTTTTTGGGGGAGGGTGTCTTGGTCACTATTCTATTTATGTAAAGAAACACCATGACTCTCTTCTGCTCTCTCCCCCTCCCCTCCCCTCTCTTTCTGCATGTATCTTCCACAGACCTGGTTACTTTCTTCTGTCCCCCACCCCTCCTCCTAATAAAGCTCTAATACTGGGGGGAGGAATAAAGAGAAAGAAACACCATGACCACAGCAACTCCTATATTAAAAAACAGTTAAATGGGGCTTCCTTAAAGTTTCAGAGGTTTAGTCCTTTATTCTCATGGCAAGGACCGTGGTTGCATGTGGGCTGTTTGTTGACAGATTTTTCTTTGGGCCGCCAGTTTACAAATCATGACATAGAGACTTTATTATTAATTATGAAAACTTGGCCTTATAGCTTAGGCTTGTCCCACTAGCTTTTATAACTTAAATTAACCCATTTATATTAATCTACATTTTGCCTCTTGGCTTTTTATCTCTCTTCCATCTTGCACCTCCTATTTCCTCTCCATGTCCTCTGATGTCTTCCCTTTCTTCTTCCCTGAGACCTCTCCGTCCCCAGAACCTCACCTAACCTCTTCCTACCTAGCTATTAGCCATTCTGTTCTTTATTAAACCAATCACAGTGACACATCTTCACACAGTGTAAAGGAATGTTCCACAACAGGCAGGCATGATGCTAGAGAAGTAGCTGAGAGTTCTATATCCAGATCCACAGGCAGCACAAAGAGAGAGCAACACTGTGCCTTGCTTGAACTTTTGAAACCTCAAAGCCCACCCAGAGTGACACTTTCTATCAACAAGACCACACCTATGCCAGTAAGGCCACACCTCCTAATCCTTCTCAAGTAGTGCAACTCCCTGATGATTAAACATTCAAATATATGAGCCTAGGGCAGCCATTCTTATTCAAATCACCACAGGGAGTATCCCCCAAATCCCCAAAATGACAAGGACACACTATTGGGACCTCTGCTGAACATACATACCCCTCCCAAGTGTCAGCCATAATGCATTCAACCTGTGAGGCCTCAAGCCACACATATCCACAAAAATTACTTACCTGCGAGTGTAGCATTAGCTTGTCTGAAGCACTGTCTCAACTCTTTCTTTTCTGGAGCATTCAGCATGAGAGAGGCATGCTCACTTCCCTGGGTTTGAACAATGTGCGCACAAGGTCTTTTGACCTTCCCTCTGGATTCTGCTCCTTCAGCTGCAAAATACTCCTTGGGAATATTCACCTCCCAACTCTAAGCAACAAACTGGCATAGCTTCAAAATACTAAAGAAGAAATTATCATGCTTTTCTTCCATCCCAACTAGGATAGCATGTGAAAGGCTGGATCACATTTTGGCATAGTGAAGAGCAGAAGGTGGGGAAAACCCCCACTTCTTAGCCCCGGGTTTCCCTGAGGACTTCTGCCATTCTTTCAGATATTTTATAGTTCTCACCGCAGCTCTTGTTTTTTTCTGGGCACAAGGTTCTACTGATGCTTCAGTCTTGTCCTTGAAAACCACTGTAATAGGATAGGCCTGGCATCGGGGTGCTTAAAGATGCCCATGGTTTAGCCTCACATACTCCCACCCTTGAGAAAGACACCAACTTAGCAGATTAGTACATTTGAAGTAAAAGAACTGAGCTAGCTCTGCTTAGTGTACCTACATGTTTTCAGCCCTTTCTGACTATAGACAAGGATAGACATGGTCAGGTGGTTAGCTAAAGGTCCAGGTATCCAGCTATGGTTATCTAAGGGTCCAGGTATCCAGCTGTGGATAGCCACAGGTCCAGGTATCCAGTTGTGGTTAGTCAAGGGTCTAGGTATCCATCCAGATGTGCCTGTAGTCATTGGGTGCAGTCTTGATCAAGCTCATCTGGCTCCAGGCCAACTCATTCTGCTCCTTCAGTAACATCTGACAATTAAACTGCCACCTATATCCCTGTCTTATTTCTCACTTGGTTCTAATCATAGAAGTGGGGGCTAGCTTTTTGGCTTGCCCAAGAACCTCAATTGTTTTTTAAGTCAACAAACAAACAACAGTTTCTGCTTACCCTCAGCATTTTCCCTTCATGAGACTAAATAACTATAATAAGCTACATTACCTTAAAATACTCTGAAATAGAAATTGTAGGCTGGTCTGCTTTAAATAAATAGTTAACTTTAAGATTTGCCAGCTCTCTCTACCATTCTGAAGTAAAGACAGCTGGAGTAACAAAGTTAACTTTAAAGAAATTCTTAAAAGTATCACTATTACACAAAATATATTGGATTTTTTTAAACTTCATGAAAGAAATTGTGTTATAATATAATGTAAAAGTTTTACACTGAAACCTGTTCCTAGAATCCTCAGCTCCTGGGCCACCATGCCAGAGCTAGCAAGTGACCAGATGTCCTCAAAGGGTATAGTGATGCCTTGAGCCTGTAAATTTGGAAGGGACAAATACTTGTGAAAACAGATGCACACTGAAGCATTGCTCTCACAGACTCTGGATGTCCTTGGTGTGACCCCAATTAACTTACTTCAGATCACTATGCTTCATCTTCTTTCAATTCATCAGAAATCTAGACTCAAGTCACCAGTGACTCCAGTGTGCTTAGGGAGCCCTGGACAAATTTTGTGGAAAGACTCTTAGTTTCACATGTCAAATGGGTGCAAGAAACTACTGTTCGTCAACTCAGAGAGCTCTGGGAGATGACCATTTATTTATAAATGCAAACCTACACAATGTGAAGTGAGGAAATGGAAATCAAGAATTTCACAGGGCCCTTAGCTTTTAGAGTTCATGGATTTTCATTGCCAAAGAGACCTAGTAAATACAAGTGCTCTGTAAGTCTTCACTAGATTAAATAAAATCTATCTATATCTATATCCATATACATATGTACACTCACAGTCAAAAACAACTAGATAAAGAAGCAGACAGAACATGAGAGTTCTCATATTGTCAAAACCTGGCCTGGGAGCTATAGATGATGATTTATATGAGACATGCCCTCCATAGGCTCTATTATTTGAACATTTGGTTTTCAGTTAATGGCACTGTTTAAGGAAGTTTCTATGATGCAGCCTTGCTGGAGCAAGTACATCACTGGGGGTGTACTTTGAGATTATATGCATTCCATTTCACTCTCTCTGCTTCCTGCTTGAGGTTAAGGATGCAATTTCCCAGCTTCCTGCTCCCAATGCCATGCCTGCCACTTGCTACTATGTCTCCCTACCATGATGGACTCATACCCTCTGGAACCATAAGCCAAGAAAAACTCCCTTCTGTGAGTTGTTTTGGTATGGTGTTTTGTCACAGCAACAAGAAAATAACCAGTACACCGTGTTTGCATCAAATGGCCGTAGAGTCTAACTGATTATTCAAGTGTTTCACTCTGGCAATTATCGAAACATAATATGGTTTGGGCCCAAGCGAAATTTTAAGCTCATTTAGACATTACTACAAGCATGTGTATCCAGTGTTTTTGTTTTGTTGTTAGTTTCATTTTTGGTTTAGGTTAGGTGCTGGACCTTAAACCCAGTGCCTCATATAGGGTAAGCACATTATTGGCCTTGGACTATACCTCTGGCTCATCATTTCCCTCGTGTTTGGTACAGACATTGTCAAGCTTTTTTAGCAATGAAGAGTGCATACTGCTGATCATACAGAAGAGCGGAGTGTCTGAAGAGTGGAACATCAGGAATGACTCCACATGGGTACTTCCTGTTTAGTGTTCAAAGGCGGGGGTCAGAGTTGAGAGAGATTCTGTGTGGTTTGAGACCTAAGCTAAACTTGAGTTCCCTAGCAACCTAGACACTAGGCTGACTGACAGACTCACAAACAGACCCTTTAGTACCCTGGAGCATTTGAATCACCTCGAAGACCCTCCACACCCATGAAGTTGCTCATTTTGTCATGAGTATGAGTATGGAGTATGAAACACCAAAGAAGATTTTTTAAAATAAATAAATAAATAAGTAAATAAAGTCTATTTAATTCTGGTGCACTAGTTTGGGACATTTCTTGCAAAATATTGGAAGGCAAGATAATTAAAGATTAAAATTAGGGATTTCGCGGTCAACTATGAATTTCAATGATTCTTATTTCCTTTCCTCATAATAAAAATAAAATTGGTTGTTTAAGTATGCACCTGGAATTGGTTAAAAGTATTCAAATCTTCCCCACTTGGAAACACTTCACAACAATCTTTTAAAAAATATTACTAATATGCTTTGCCTGAGACTCTTGGCATTGGTTCCTGGAAGAAAATTTTAACTATTTCGGATCAAATACTTAAAAAGTAGCAGAGCCCACTCCAAGTCCTGTTGAGCAGTCCAGAGACCTGGAGAAACAGAACTAAAACCCGCTCTGCTGCTTAATCACAAATATGAATATTGTGCAAGATGCTATAGTAAGAGCAAGGGAGACCTCAGTACAAACTACTGTTTTAGTCAACTTATTTTAAGGCGCATTGCTAGGTATTTTGGAATTCTTCCCCTCTGACCAAAATCTTTTATTCCTTTTTTTCTTATGCACTTCATCCTCTGGGTGTCCTGTCATTCTCAACTAAGGAGATGAATCATTCTCCACACTTGATCGAGCATTGCCCCTCATGCTGTCCTGCTAGTGAGTCCAAGGGTGTATGAGAAGAAGTGGCACATGATGGAGGCTGTCTAGGACTTTAGAATAGGCTGCATACGTGTTCACACCTTTCCAGACTCCAAAAGAGTTTTATAGTCTATCCTGTTAACAATCCTTAGAAATGTGCACATGTTATGATCTAAACCACATGCTCACTGTTTTCTAAAATAACAATAAAATAACAGAACAAAGACTCCTAACTCAGAATATCTTGAAGTCATTGTGAAGTTTCTCCATTTGGAGGATTTGGGTCAGTTTAGTGTGTAGTGGAGTTGATGAAGTGGTTTGACTTGGGAAAGTTCCTAACATGCTAATATTCACGGGAATTAGTATAGTGCAATCTGATACCTTCAGATGGAGTGAAGCAAGATTCACAAAGTAGGCCTACAAATTGTAAGCTACTGAAGTAATGTTGAATACCATAGTTACCAAATAGAAATCTCTACCAATTTGTGCTAGGCCTGTTCTGCAGATTCTTTGTCACAGATGAGTAAGCAAATATATGTTCAATGAAAATGAATAATGTGTGGCTTATATTACTGGCATGTACTCATACAACAACTTCACAAGACAAGGTATGGGTCTGTGATAGATACCCAAAAGAAACAATTTAAAATAGGAGGCTGGAGAGATGGCTAAGCAGTTAAGAGGGTTTACAGCTCTTCCAGAGGACCTGAGCACTCAGATCAGAGTTCACAACCATCTATAACTCCAGCTCAAGGGACTAATGCCCTCTTCTGGCCTCCATAAGAACCTGCACACACATACGTGTAAGTGTCTTTAATTAAAATTAAAGTTTTAAAAGAAGTGTGGATTCCAAAAAGTCTACTGGGGAACTCCTACAGCTGATAAACACCTTCAGTAAAGTGGCAGGATACAAGATTAACTCAAATCAGTAGCCCTCCTATACACAAGTGATAAATGGGCTGAGAAAGAAATCAGAGAAACATTACTCTTTACAATAGCCACAAATAATACAAAATACCTTGGGGTAACTCTAACCAAGCAAGTGGAAGACCTATACGACAAAAAATTTGTCTTTGAAGAAAGAAATTAAAGAAAATATCAGAAAATGGAAAGATCTCCCATGCTCATGGATAGGTAGAACCAACATAATAAAAATGTAAATCTTACCAAAAGCAATCTACAAATTCAATGCAATCCCCATCAAAATCCCAACACAATTTTTCACAGACCTTGAAAGAACAATACTCAACTTCATATGGAAAAAATAAAAAACCCAGAATACCTGAAACAATCCTATACAGTAAAGCAACTTCTGGAAGCACCACCATCCTTGACTTCAAGCTCTACTATAGAGCTATAGTAATAAAAACAGCTTGGTACTGGCATCAAAACCAACATGTGGGCCAATGGAATTGAATTGAAGACTCTGACATTAATCCACACACTTATGAACACCTGATTTTTGACAAAGAAGTCAAAACTGTACAATGGAAAAAAGAAAGCATCTTCAACAAATGGTGCTGGCATCACTGGACGTCAACATGTTGAATATTGCAAATTGATACATATCTATCACCATGCACAAAACTCAAGTCCAAATGGATCAAAGACCTCAACATAAATCCAATTACACTGAACCTGATACCATAATACCATAGTTACCAAATAGAAATCTCTACCAATTTGTGCTAGGCCTGTTCTGAAGATTCTGAAGAGAAAGTAGGTAGTAGTCTTGAACACATTGGCACAGGAGACCACTTCCTGATTATAAAACCAGTAGTACAGACACTGAAAGCAACAATTAATAAATGGGACCTCCTGAAAATGAGAAGCTTTTGTAAGGCAAAGGACATGGTCAATAAGACAAAAACGACAGCCTACTGAATGGGAAAAGATCTTCACCAACCCCATATCTGGCAGAGTGCTGATCTCCAAAATATATAAAGAACTCAAGAAATTAGACATCAAAATACAAAACTATCCAATTAAAAACTGGACTACAAATCTAAACAGAGAATTCTCAACAGAAGAATCTCAAATGGCTGAAAGACATTTAAGGAATTGCTCAACATCCTTAGTCATCAGGGAAATGTAAATCAAAACAACTCTGATGCCATCTTATACCTGTCAGAATGGCTAAGATCAAAAACATTGATGACAGCTTATGTGGGAGAGGATGTGGAACAAGGGGAACACTCCTCCACTGTTGATGGAAGTGCAAACTTGTACAGCTACTTTGGAAATCAATATGGCAACTTCTCAGAAAATTGGGAATCAGTCTACCTTAAGACCCAATGATACCACTCTTGGGCATATACCCAAAGGATGCTCAATCATACTACAAGGACACTTGCTCACCTATGTCCATAGCAGCATTATTCATAAAAGCCAGAATGTGGAAACAACCTAGATGCCTCTCAACCAAAGAATGGATAAAGAAAATGTGGTACATAGACACAATGGAATATTACTCAGCTGTAAAATCAATGACATCATGAAATTTTCAGGCAAATAGATAGAACTAGAAAATATCCTGAGTGAGGTAACCCAGACTCAGAAAGACAAATATGGTATGTACTCACTCATAAGTGGATACTAGATGTAAAGCAAAGGATAACCAGACTACAACCCACAGCTCAAGAGAAGCTAGCTAACAAGGAGGACTCTGAGAGAGATACATGGATTGCACTGGGAAGGGGAAATAAATGAGATCTCCAGAGTAAACTGGGGGCAAGGGGAGGTAATAGAGGGGAGGGGATGGGGGAATGAGAACATGAGGGAAGAGGATGGTCAAGCTGAAACAGGGATGGAGTAAGAGAGCAATGAAAGAGATATCTTGATAGAGGGAGACATTATAGGGTTAGGGAGAAACCTGGTGCTAGAGAAATTTCCAGGAATCCACAAGGATGACCCCATATTAGACTATTAGCAATAGCGGAGAGGGTGCCTGAAGGGGCCTACCCCAGTAACTATGGTGAATACCCTAACTGTCACCACAGAGTCTTCACCCAGTAACTGATGGAAGCAGAGGCAGAGATCCACAGCCAAGCACCAGGCCAAGCTCCAGGAGCCCAGTCAAAGAGAGGGAAGAGGGATTATATGAGCAAGGGGGGGTGGTCAAGATCATGATGGGGAAATCTGATGGTTCAGAGACAATTGAACCAATCTCGTGGGAACTCATGAACTTTTGACCAACAGCTGTGGAGCCTTCATGGGACTGGACTAGGCCTTCTGCATATGGAAGACAGTTGTATTACTTAGTCTGTATGAGCGGTCCCTGGCAGTGGGACCAGGATCTATCCCTGGTGCGTGAGCTGGCTTTTTGAAGCCCATTACCTATAGTGGGATGCCTTGCTCAGCCTTGATGCAGGGGGGAGTGGTTTGGTCCTGCCTTAACTGAATGTACCAGGCTTCAGGCTTTGCTGACTCCCCATGGGAGTCCTTACCCTTTTGGAGGAGGGGATGGGGGAGTCAGGGGACAGAAGGCTGGAAGGGAGCAGGAGGAGGGATGAGAGGGGATCTGTGGTTGGTATGTAAAATGAATTAAAAAATTCCTAAATAAAATAATTAAATTTAAAAAAAAAGAAGTGTGGGTTCATTTTATTGTGTTTTCAGGAACTATAGTCCATGGTCTAATTGTTCTATTATTTCTCTGCCTGTTGAAAAGAAGACTGTCCTAGAAGAAGGGTCTATCAAAAGCTAGCAATCTCATGGTACCCAGGAGCAGAAACAGACAAGAAAGAGGCAGGACAATGGATATCTTTCCAAGGCATGCTGTAAAGACACTTAATTCCTCAACCTCCTCCTATATTCTATCATCTCCCAACAATGACATTTTATAATAACTCCATCAGGAGACTAATTCATTGATTAGGTCAGAGCCCTCAGCGTCCAAGTACTGCCAGGTGGAGAGCAGGCCTCTCAACACATGAGTCTTTTGTGGGAATATTTTATATTCAGCCCATAACAGTCAGTGCTCAATATTTTGGAGAGCCGCCTCATACTGAAAATCCATCACAATGAATTGCTTTTTCCAGAGAAGTCTATACTGATTGCAGAAAAGGAAGAAAGGCCCACTAAAGCTGAATATGCTCTGGAAAAATGTAATGATTTCTCTGCTTTGGGAATTGGTACATATAAATTCTCAAAAGGAATCAGGCAATAACTGTTATGGCAATGATGAAATGTTTATATTTCTTTATCTTTTGTATTTTCTTGGAAACTTGACCCACAAAAATTATATTATTTTCTGACACCTTTTTTTTGAGAAACCTCTGTTGATTTGCTAATGAAAATAGAATAAGACTATAAGAATATTCATGAAAAACACCTATTTCTCCCTAATTCTGATTCTGATCCCAGAAGTGAAAAGCAATTTGTGCAGTAGTTTTCCAACCCTGAAGGATGTGGCATATTATACTACTGCACCCAATTGTTCACAGTCATCCTATTGAGGGATAATATACCTAGTTATTGTCATAAAACTTTCAATGTCTCTCTGGAAGAGGGGGAGATTTTTGGACAACACACATGACTTGCCTTGGACAACAGAACAGAGCACATACCATATCTAGGCTGTATTTAAAGAGCTATTCTATAATATGCAATGTTTTGCACTTTAAAAATCACAGGTAAGAAGAAGGCTGAAGGGGTTGAGGAGTTCAAGGCGAAATTGGGCAACATAGCCAGATTCTAACTCAAGAAAAAAAATGATGACCTATTCTGTCTCTTTCCTCCCATTATGTGGTTAGTATGTCCACATGTAGCTGTTCCTAAAACATCCTTGGATGAAAACCTGTGATGTAGTGGGAGAACAAACCTCTTTAAGAGACATTGGAACTGGTATATTATTGGTAACTAAAGCGTAAAGTTAAAATGTTGAAAAATGCAAAGCAGACTTTGACTAAAGATGAGTAACACACACAATAAGGATAGACGCTCAGAACATAAGGAATGTGGAGTCTTGTGGCATCACTCAGTTTCTATGTCGACTCCTGGACTACCTATCCATTCTTGGGAATTCCAATATGAGTCTATTAGATGTCAAAGAGCTGAGACTTGGTTAGCTGAGTTTGTCTTAACTGAGTGGACAGCTCTCCTACTGAGATGATATTCACCCTTTCTATCCTCATTCTGTCCCAGTGACAGAGAGACTTGCATTTCACCTCTGTGTTCGCAGGGCTGTTTCTCCATCAAACACTATCTCCCCCATATTTGTAACTTCCAGGTGTGTTGTGTGATATTTTGATTATGCTCTGGCAAGTAAAGCTTACTTGGAGTCAGAAGGTGGAGCTAGAAACTAGCTGACCAAAATTAACCATAGAGGTTTTGTAGGACTATAGATAGATAGTAGGTTTTGTAGGACAGAAAGTAGTAAGGTGGAGCAGAGAAGGATCTCACACCTTTTAGAGGAAGGAATGGAACAGGTAGGAAAAGACTGGTGGCTTCTCTGCTCCTCTGATCCTTCAGGTTCTTACCACAGTATCTGACTCCTGAATTTTTATTGATTAAAAAATAATTAGAATAATGCTTCCCAGGTATATTTAGGTATGATCAGTGCCATGCAACTCTGATATCAGTCTTGATTTGTTCCTTACCCACCATTACCTCTGTAGTAGAACAGGCCCATAGGGTCAAGGAAATTGGCTCAAATCAGTTACCAAGGCATGCACATAACGTACTTCCTTATGAGCCAACCTAGAGTCTGCCTGAGGGCCTAGTGAATTTCTAATCATCAGAATTCCTAATCGTGCCCAGTCAATGAGGGATGACCACACAATGTCATCAGATTGGGGCACTGTCCAGAGCTCCTGCTCATGCCCACACAATGTTACCAGATAAAGACACAGCCTCAGTGCTGGGAGGAGGGTATATGAGGCTTTCCCTGTTACTGAATAAAGGAGTCTGCTGTTTGTCTTTTCACCTCACTCCCAGGGTCTGTATCATTGACTACACATCTTCTCACTCTATTCCCCCAACAGAGCTATTAGGACATAGTAGCACACCTCCAGCACACCATATTTCACTTAATACCTAATGTGTCAGCCTAACTAGTTGTCTACTTGCCTGTGTTCATGATTCTATAGAAGCTTTTAATTCATGACTATCAAAATTCAGAGAAGTTTTGTTCAAAGAAAAATTGGATTATTCAGAAAGGAATAAGCAAATTGGTAAGCAAATGATATGGAAACAATAAACATTTATTTTAAATGCATGAACTAATAAAGGAGGACAGGAAGGATGTATGACAAATTGCTAAATGGTCTTACTAATAAAAATCCCAGAGCCAGATATTGGGGTGAAAACTAAGAAATCAGAGAAGCAGAAAGAAGCCAGTCACATTCTTACCACTAAGAAATCCTCAGTCCAGGAGAGCTACTTCCTGTATACTCATGCCTATATAACTTTCTGTGCCCTGCCATCTTACTTCCTCTCTCTGCTCAGCTACATCACTTTCCTCTTTCCACCCAGTTCTATCACTTCCTGTCTGTCTGTACAGACCTCCAGACCTCTATGGTTAACTAGCACTAAGATTAAAGGCATGTCCCACCATGCCTGACTCTGTTCCCAGTGTGGCCTTGAACTCACAGAGATCTAGATGAATCTCTGCCTCCCGAATGCTAGGATTAAAGGTGTGTGCTACTGCTGCCTGATCTCTGTGTTTAATATAGTGGCTAGCTTTTCCCTCTGATCCCCAGATAAGCTTTATTTGGGTGCACAAACAAAATATCACCACAGAAGGATGTAGTTCTGGCATCCAGAGGCTACAGGACATGTCAAATGTAGGGAATAAACTGGAATTAGTTTGTGAGCTGATGACAGACAAGTTTGACCATGGCAAAGTTTTTATACTCTTCCCTCTGTGGACAATGAGAACTACTACAGGATTTTGATTATGGAAAAACATGTTTCTAGTTGCATTTTAAGGACCAGTAATGAAAACTGAAGGGAAAGGAATAGAAATAAATACTGTGATTCTATAAGCTGTGATATCAGTCACCCAAACTGTGGGAGGAACAAAGATTAGAAATGTAGGCAGAGACATGCAAGGTGAAACTAAGAAAGCAAAACTAACTGTTTGGTGGGAAAAGGGTAGTTGAAGAAGATGTGAGAATTCCTGGTCCAGCTGTTGGTGGCCAGAGGACAGAAGAAGGAACATGCTGTTGAGGACAGTGAGGTCAGCAATAGACTGGGGTTTGGAAAGATGCCACCTAGAAATAGGTTGTCTCTAAACAGTGGGGAAAGAAATGTTGATCCGTGAGTCAACTGCAGAAAAGGGACAGTCAAGAGGTAGGAACAAGGACAAACTGTAGGAACCAGGAGAGAACACAGGCAAAGACACTGTCTGGAAGAAGCTTGTATTTCAGAATGCCTGCAAGGGACATCCACAGAAACTCTGAGAAAGCATTATCAAAAGTAGAGAAGACTCGGGAAACTGAGGACAAACATGTTTCAGAAAGGAAGAATGGACTGATGGACACTGCAAGAAAGAAAACATCAACGTGGAGCCAAATAAGTCTCTGACATAAATAAATTTTAAAATTAGGGTAGGGAGCAGCTCAGTATAGCACAGCTGGTTGGCATATGCAAGCAAGGCCTCTAGGCTCCATCTCGAGCACCAGGAAGGTTAATGTGCACCATTTCCTGAATCAGATAAATTGATGAAGGTATAAGAGAAAAAGGGGAATTCCTGTGAGGATCACACTAACAGAAGGTTATATGGACAGAGAACTCAACTTCCCACTACAACCCTTAACCTGATTAATCCATGTCTACGCAAATCATCAATTCTGTTCGGGGCCTGGTGTTTCCCCACAAATGAACTAAACTGAGTGATCTTGGCCATCACCTCCTGCTCTCAAAGACTATGTTCATCCTGTAAGATAAAGCTGTACATGAGTTTGCTCTCGGTGTTTTTGTGGAGATCAAACCCAGACAGGGCCTTTTTGGAGCTTGGCAAGTGCTTTATCGTTGAGTTGCACTCACAGCCTTTAAACTGATTAAAACACGATGTTACTTTGTCTGACTGTGCAGTCTAAATCCATCATCCTTTACTCTGTAGAGCCAGAGAAGAAATTTTTTATCAATCATTAATTTTCTTATGAAAATTCCTAGCTCTCAAAGCAATGTACAAACCAAAGCTTGAGTTTAAAATCCATAATAAAATACATGTGCTCTTTTAAAAACGGAGAGATGCTTGCGAATGTCTTTTAAAAGCCTCATTCCTAAATCACAGAACTATTTTTGCAAAGAAGGGTGTGGTGTGACATTTACTTACCACATTTAGGTATCATTTCTGCCCTACAAATAGCAGGAATGTATCCAAAAGGCCCAATTACTGTAAGCAAGTATTTCCATGAAGAACATCTGGCTTTTTGGCAAATATGTGAATGGCTTGGTTGATGGCTATTTCGTTGCCCCGAGATGCTCTGTGCTCTCTGACTTGGGCAAATGCAGCAACTTTCCCTTTTACTCCAAAATGTTTTGGACTTGTTTCTCTTGTGAACCCTCTGGTTCTGTTCCAGGCTTGGTGGCCACGCTCAACATAAGAAGTTTCTTCCACTGTTTCTCACTAACTATATTCCAACCTCTTTTCTTTTCTCTGTAGGTATTTTATGTATAAGTAAGTAAAAATTATAGTTTGTCAATTGTCATCTGTTATGCTTAAGCCCAGTTCTGTCCAGCTATTGTCTTGGGACTCTGGAATGTCTTTGTGTCTAGGGATCTGGCTGTGACTGTCAAAGGGACACATGAGCCAAATGTCAAATCCTTCTTTGTGTCCCCAACAGTCGTAAATGCCGGGCAGAGTACAAATCTATTCACAGGCAACCTCCAAAGCAGGGGAGAGAGCAGACACCCACTGCAGTAAGTAGACTCTGAAGCCTCAGGACTCCAGAGAATGCAAGGATGGCTGTTATTACTTAATCAAACAGCAAGAAGTAGTATATTCCAAACAAGAGTCAAAATACAGATGCCTGCAAGAAAATCTCATAATATCTGTCTGTGAACCATGGCAACTGCACCTTCACCTGTTGTTTTGATGGGTGGCTTTCCTGGCTATGTTAGCACACTGAAAATGCATTGGCATCTCCCAGTTCTAGTACTGACATAACCTAAATGTGTATCACCAGTGAGAAGATAAAAACATATAGTATATATATAGATAATCAAGGAATATGACTTAGCCATGAAAAAAAAGGGAGCCAGACATGGTGGGACATACCTGTTTTCCCAGCTACTTAGGAAGATGAGAGAGAAGCCATTCTTGAGCCCAGGACTTTGAGGCTAGCCTTGGTAAATACAGTAATATATAGGCAATATAGTAAGACCCTGATTCAAAAAATAATCTGTAATAATAAAGAGATCCTGCTATGTGGGAAAGCACAGAAGAACCTCCAAGACATTGTACTAAGTGAAATCAGCCAATCAGGGGAAGACCGATACTGAGTAACTTCAATGTGTAAGTAAGGTGACTCAACTGGCCAGACTCAAAGAAGCAAGATGGCTGCTGGGATGGGGGTGAGAGTGGCAAGGAGCTGCTGTTACATTGGATGTAAGTTTTATTTTTACAAAATGAACAAGTTCTGGAGATCTGCTGTACAACCCTACTTACAGTTCCCAGTCCTGGGATGTGTGCCTCAGTGTGTCCAGTGTGTCAATCTCACAGAGTGTATGTACTCTACCACATAAGACGCATGCACCCAGGCCTGTGCTTGTGGGATCTACTCAGTGCGGAGCCTGTGTAGATCTCACGTCTACACTCTTACTACACAGTAAGATAAACTCACCCAAAGAGTAATGTCACCCCCCCACCCACTCCAAAATCCCACAAGCAATAAAGGAAACATGCAATTTGGGGACAAAGTAGCAGAACTCAGCAACTAACCACACAGCCTGGTTTCCTTTCCCTCTCCTCAAAAGAAGTCTTATTGATAAATCAAAAGAAAAGAAGAACGTTTACAATTCTCCAGAATCTAAAGGCATAGAAGCTGCAGAGGAATGGCTGCCTGTTCCCTTTCTGAATAAACACTTAAATGATATGAGTTCCTCCATGGCGTATATACTGAGCTCTGCCTCCAAACAAAGAAGGGGCTTACGAACTCCCACAAAGAACCCCAGTTCTTCAGCAGTCCTTTCCCTCCCCAGAGACATCATTTCTATCACCATTTCCACCAGAGGAAGAAAGGGTGACTGGCTGTCATCTCTCAGCTGCTCTGGGAAGCTCTGTGGAAGGAGGTGACATGTGGCGGCCACCTCACGCTCCTACTACCATGAGTCAAAATCAACCCTTCCTTTCTGAAGTTGCTTCTGTCAGATGTAGCAGGAATCTTAAAAGTTCTTATTAATAAAATCAAACCTGAGCTAGATATTGGGATGAACACTGGAAGATCAGAGAGACAGAACAAGCCACAGCTAACCTTACCTGGCCAACTTCTCAGCTGGTCCTGTTTCCTCAGACTGGAAGCTTCTGTGTCCTCATCCCAATGGCTCTCAGCTGAATTGCTGCTCCAAAGCCTGAAAGCTTAACCATCCAAATGCTTCTAGTTTCTGATCCTCATGCTTTACATACCTTTCTGCTATCTGCCATCACTCCCTGGGATTAAAGGCTCGCTTTCTGGGATTAAAGGCTTGAGTCACCATGCTTGGCTGTATCCTTGAACACACGGATTTCTATCTCTGAAATGCTAGGATTAAAGGCATGTGCTACCACTGTCTATCCTCATGTTTAATATTGTGGCTGTTCTGTCTCTGACCCCAGATAAGTTTATTAGGGTGCACAATATTTTGGGAAACACAATACCACCACAGTCAGAGAGATAAGATTACTAATAACACATGCATGTTATTGTTGTCTTCAAGTGTAGAGAAGGGCTCTCCTTCAATTGGCTCTTAGATACAGATGGTTCATTTGGATTCATTTTGATTTCTCTCCTTTCTAGTGTTTTCTTTGTTTGTTTGTTTGTTTAATTTTGAAAAATATGTTTCACTTTACTTACTGGTGATTCATGAGACTTACAGGTTTTGATGAGGATGGATACACAGTCATTATGGTTTTGTTGTTGTTGTTTTATTGAGAATAGTTTTTTTCATACAATAGATCCTGATTACTATGGTTCCCCTCCCTCTACTCCTCCCAGTTCCTCCCTACCTCCCCTCCCATCTGCATCCACACCCTTTCTGTATCATTAGAAAACAAACAGGCATCTAAGGAATAAAAATAAAATAAGATAAATAATAAATAAGCAAATCGGAATATGACAACACAACCAAACAAGAAAAAGAGCCAAAGAAAAAGCACAAGAAACACATATAGATGCAGAGATGCACGTTTGCACAGCTAAGAATCCCATAAACACCCAAACCAGAAACCATGGTATGTATGCAAGGGACCTGTAAGGTTGTTTTTTTTTTTTAAATGTCCTGACTTAACATTATGAGACAAAGAACCTCCAAAGATGCCATTGAATTCATTCTATGTAGGCCATCTACTGTTGGGCATAGGGCCTACCCTGAAGCATGGTTTGTTTCCCCAGTGAGACTCCCTTGCAGAAAACTAACTGTTGTGGGATGATCTTTCTGCATACTATGACTATGTTTTGCTCCCAGTGGTTAATAAATAAAGCTGCTTTGGCCTATGGTAAAGCAGGATAAGAGTCAGGTGGGAAATCCAAGCAAAAATACCAGGAGAAGAAAGGCAAGGTCAGAAGCAAGATGCCAGCAGACCAGTAATGCCACAGCCACATGGCAATACATAGATTAATAGAAATGGGTTAATTTAAGATGTAATAGCTAGCTAGCTATAAGCCTGAGCCATAGACCAAACAGTTTGTAATTAATATTAAGCCTCTGAATGATTATTTTATAAAAAATGACTGTGGCCTGGGTAGACTCAGGTGGGACCAAAAAACTTCAGTCTACAACTAATTTTTCATTTGCAAGTGGCTATTAATTGGAGACAGCTTCTGTGTTAGGGATGTGGATGCGTGTCTACTCTCAGTTCTAGATACCATCTGGTGCAGACCCATGCAAGTCCTCCTTCTGGTGCAGACCCATGCAAGTCCTCCTTGTGCACGTTACCTCAGTCTATGAGTTTGTATGTGCGCTAAGCCCTGTTGTGTGTAACAGGCCTTGTTTTGTTGGTGTCCTCCATTCTCTGTGGCTCATATACTATTTCTGTCTCCTCTTCCCCAGAGTTCCCTGAGCCTTGGAGGGTGGGGGGTGAAGATTTATGGAGACCACTCATTCTCCTGCATTCTTTCACTTTATCTTTCCTACCTAAGGGATTGTGAGGGACTTTTCTTTCCCAAGGCCAGCAATGTCAATAATCAATTAGTCACAATTGACATTTCAGAGAGTCCTAACATGCCTCACTGGATCAACTGGTCTGCCAGAATGAATGAAAATACTTTCCAAAAATACCCAGATGCTAGGCCCAGACACCTGGACTTGGCCAGAAATCGGTCCTGTATAAGCAGCCATTGCTAAGTCAATAGCCCTACAGCCTGTTCTCTACATCTCAGGTCTCTTACAAACTGATGGGAAGACCCTGTTGCTGAAGACAACACTTACACAGCTCACTGAACACAGAGCTGGTGCCTACATACAACCTTCACCCCTAAGACAATTCACAAAGAAATATTGTCTAGAAAATAAATGCATATATTACAAATAAATGATAAATAAAAAAAAATCATGTAAATACTAGAAATAAAAAAAATCTAGTCACAGAAGCTAAAAGAGAATGAGATACACAGTGAAACTCTGCAGGTAGAGTAAGTGGTAGAACTGGTAATTAGACAACAGGATAAAGGAAGTTTTCTAGAACTTACCATAGAAATGAAATGAGACATGAGAACAGAATAAAGCTGGGAAATGTGTGTGCAGTGAGAAGCTGTCTCCCAGGGAGATGCTGTTTCAGGAGTGGGGAAAGACACACCAGAACCAATGATACAAGCAGAGAATGAGGATGCCCAAGGAAAAGGAGAGACTAAAAAACCCCACCCAGGGAATGCTGCCCAGAGCAAGCTGTCAGCCCACCGTTAAAACCACCGGAGTGCAGACAGACAATATACAAAGATGCACACAGACAGCAGCTGTCTCAGCACTAGAAGAATCCAGAAATCTATGGGGCAGGTAGGGAGGTCAATAATGTGTGGGCAATTTTACATTGTAAGCATTACTTGTAAATGGGAAGAAAGAATTCTTTTTTTTAGCTTACAGGTCAGGCTACATAAAACCTTGATACTGAGAAAAGGAAGGGGAGGGGGGACCTAAAGCACTATATTCATTGTGTGAATGGGATTTTGAGAGAGTAAGTAAATTTTCCTGAAGTCAGAAATGATACTGAAGTATGAATTCAAAGACAGAAGCAAGTGCTGGTGCTATCAGTCATCCTGGGAATCTTGAGGACAAGAGTGGAACCTGACCACTGCTGGTCTGTGATTTGAAGTTCGAAGAGAGGTACACAAGGTCTGTGCATGCTGGGAAGTTGTAGTAATAACCTAAGTCAATAAAGACTGAATCTCTGTGAGGGAGTGGGGTAAGGGAAAGTTACCCTGCCAAGGAGGTAGTCACAACATGCCTAGCTGTCACTCAGCTGTCATGTCTCTGGGCATTAGGGCAGCAGCCTTCCCTGAGTTCAGGTCGTGTGGTCATAACTGTAGAAGTAGTAGACTTTTTAAGTTACTTGGAAAATACCATGAGTCACTTTGTGTCAATTAATTTCAAGTGAATAAATTTCTAGAGGAAAAGGATAACAGAATTGACTAATAGAAAAATTAAACCATTTGATGATCCAGTCACAGACCACAGCCCATGCCCCACATGACAGATCAGGCCAATTCTGATAATGGGTTTTTTAATTGACACAATAATTGTGCATTATTATGGAATATGGTTTGATACATCGACATACAACATAGAACAATGGGATCATGTGATTAGCCTCTGAATTATCTTTAATATTTTTTATTGCTCTGTATCTTTTCTTCCAGATGTTTTGAAATGTACAATAAGTTACTGTTGCTACTTATCATCTGCTGTGCTATGGAGCATTCAAATTCATTCCTTATATAAACTGTCATTCAACAGCTCTCTACCCCCTACAGTCCCCACAATGCCCAGTAATTCTGCTCTCTATCTCTATGGAATCAACTTTCTTTGTTTTTACATGAAATGATATTTGTATTCCAGTGTCTGGATTCTTTCATTTCAATTGTCCTCAAGCTAATTCGTGTTGTTACAAATGGCAGAATCTCAATTGTTTTTATGAATAATATTCCATCCTATACAATATACCAAATTTCTTTATGCATTCATCCAGTGGTGGATACTTCGTGGGTTCCATCTCTCAGCTGTTGCAAATGGCTTTCTAATAAACATTGCTGTGCAGCTATGTCCTTCACATACTGAGTTGACTTCCTTTGGCTGTGTATCCATTGAGAGAGTTGAATATAAGATAGGTCTACTTGTAGCTTTTTGAGGAACCTCCATGCTGTTCTCCACAGAGGCTACACTAACTTACTTTTCACCAAGGATGTATGAAAGTTTCCTACTTCCACATTTTTTTTCCGTTACATTAGCCACTCCAACTTGCTGTGCTGATATCTTCATATGGTTTTGCTGTGCATGTTCCTGATGAGCAGTGATGTGAAGACTTTTTTATGTACTCCATGACCATTTATGTATCTTCCTTTGAGAAATGCTTGCTCAGATCATTTTTCCTTGATCACATTATTCGTATTTGGTTTTGTTTGATTGGCTTTGGTTGGCCTGGCCTGGTTGCTGTTGATTCCTTTGAGTTCCTCCTGTATCCTGGACATCACTCTCTTCCTGGATTGACTAGCCTGCAAACATTTCCTCCTACCCCGCAGGTTGCCTCTTCACTATACCTTTGCTGTACTTTGTTTCCTAGCTGGTTACTTTGATGTAATCCCAGCAACCTAGTTTTGGTGTTGACAGGTTCTGTGTGGTCCAGCCCTCGTGAACCTTACTGAACTTCAGTGCCCTCTGAGGGCTGGGATTACAGGCCTGTGGGCACTTTACAGTATGTCTAGCTCTCTACTTGTCCTTTTGCTCCCTGGAGTTTATGTCCATATCAATATGCTTCTAGATACACCCTTCATGTTTCTTGAAATATGCTTATTGAAACACCTTTTAGGTTTCTTCAAAATGTAAGATCTATGTTTAAAACTGATCTGTTTTAACATGTTTGTATTGTCTATGGGAAGAGGTAGAAATCAGTTTCACATGATGCAAGGAACCAACCTAAAGGTGGGAACCCAGGAAACTGGCCCATGAGCAGCACGTGAGTCTGGTCCAGACACCTACCTACAGTTGTTGTTTTGTTTTGTTTTTACTCTACTCTTTAGGTGCCCACCACCCAGCTCCCAAATAAATACACAGCGGCTTATTCTTTCTTATGAATGCCCAGCCTCAGCTTCACTTGTTTCTAACCAGCTTTTCTCAACTTAAACTATCCTGTCTACCTTTTGCCTCTGGCCTCTTATCTTTATCCTATCCTATATACATTTCTTTACTTCCTACTCCATTGCTGGATGTGTGGCTGGGTGCCTGGACCCTGATGTCCTTCTTTCCTTCTCCTTTTCTTGCTCCTCATCTCTCTCCCCAGATTTCTCCTCCTATTTATTCTTTCTGCCTGCCAGCCCCACCTAGATTTCTCCTGCCTCACAATTGGCCATTCAGCTCTTTATTAGACCAATCAGGTGTTTCAGACAGGCACAGTAACACAGCTTTACAGAGTTAAACAATGCAACATAAAAGAATGCAACACATCTTTGCATCATTAAACAAATATTCCACAGTATAAATGAATGTAACACTTCTTAAAATAATACTCCACAACAACTATCCCCCCCCACACCCCACCTAACAGAGAGATGTCTGCAATGCTCAGGAGAAGATAGGAGACAGGGCTTGAAGAAAAGAAAAAGTGTCTGAAGAAAAACTGCCATTTGATGCTCGAGCTAGTTTTAAATTCAGTTCATTTTTGCAAGTGTTTGAAAGTACAAACATTTTAAAGATAATTTGGCTTTACAGTTTCCTCCGTGGGGAACATGTGATATTCCTGAAATGTGTTTGTTTCTGTTCATTTGTTTGGGTGGGTTTTTTGTTTGGTTGATTGGTTTTGGTTGGCTGCTTTGTTGATGTTTTGCATGCTACTCTGTAAGTTGTAGGCAATAAAAGTAAAGATGATCAATGGCAGTCTGCCTTAACTGGAATTTAAATGAATCTAAACAGGAAACGACAAAATTGCTCCCTTAAAAGAGATTGAGTAAAAGAAGTTTGGGAACTTTATCAAAATTGAAGGATGATATTAAAGATCAGAAAATTGGTAAGAAAATTTTAGAGGCTGTATGAAAACTAAAGCTGAACTTTTCTCAGCCCTCAGCTTGTGTCTACCCTCTCTCCCTTCATCCTCTACCAGAAACATCATCAGCTTCTCCCTCCTTGTCCGCCTTCCCCTCTGCTCTCTTCTGCAGTCATCCCTAAGTACAAAAAAATTTCACATCCAAAGGAAAAACTGTAATGTCCTCTTTTAGGTCTATATACTTAGTCTAATTTCTTGGGGGTTGGGGAGAGAACTAGGGAGACAGAGAATCTAAAAACTTTCCTTTTGTGTTTTCCTGCACCATATCAAGACTCTCTGGAATTTGCTAAAGAATTTCAAATAATCCTTTTAACATGAAAACCAGAATATGCTGATTTTATTCTTTCTAAATGTGCATTTGTACAGACCCCCCCCTCTCTCTCCTCTCTCTCTCTCTCTCTCTCTCTCTCTCTCTCTCTCTCTCTCTCTCCTCTCCCTCCATTCCTCTCCATCCCTCCGACCCTCCTCCTCCACCTCCTTCTCTTTCCCTACTGATTGGTTCTTAACAAAGAAAAACATTTTAACCCAAGGCTTCATAACAAGAGTCCCCTGCTCACCTTTATTCTTTATGTAAGAGATAGACATTTTGTGTGGTTCTAAGAATCTTCTATCAGGCCAGCAAGGTGACTCAGTAGGTAAATGCACTGTCCCGCAAGCCTGACAACCTGAACCCCTGCAGCCCCTGTGAAGCCTACTCCACAAAGTTGTCCTCTGACACCTGCCCACCCACTGTGGCCCAGGCACCCACACTATGTCATGCACACACACACAACAATAATGTATTTTTAAAAACAGTTTAAAGAAGGCATTCTCATTTAACGTAATTGTGTAATATGTGTCTGTGACCATTGTTTTCCTATCATTTTTAATGTGCCAATTTTTTATATAAAATTGTGTGGGGCAAAATTTACTTTGACCCTAAAATTCCTAAAGGTAACTAAATAGCAAAATCTGTAGCAACTTTATTTTTCATTTTCTAACTTGTGCTAAAGTTGTCATTCTTGAAATATCTACTTTAGAATGTGTATGTGACTATAAACATTTTAGAATGACTTTTGAGTTTGTAATTATAGCATTAATACATAAGGGTTATTTCTTGCCTGCCTACACTATCCCTCCCTAACCAACTACTTGCCTGCCCCCTCCCTTCTGCTACTGCCTCTTTTGAAAAACCTGTTATTCTAGGTCTCTAGCCAGATCTAGCTACAATACAGTTACTTGTAGGGACTGGAGAGATGGCTCAGTGGTTAAGAGTATTGGCTTCTCTTCCAGAAACCCTATGTTCGATTCCCAGCACTCACAGCACAGCTCACAAAGGGAATCCAATACTCTGTTCTGCCTCCATGGGAGTAGGCACACAGGTAGTGCACAGACATACATACCAGCAAAGCACTCATACACAAAAAATAAAAAGTTACCTGTAAAGTTTGAGACTAAAAACCTGCACTGGTCATACAAATCTTCAGTTTCAGTGAGGCCCAACATAACTGTAGATATTAAAATGCTATGTTGAGCTTCCAAGTGGAAGGGCATGGATATGGCATTTTCAAATATTTCATTCTAAAAACCCAGACTTTAAAATGAGAAGACTGAAAATTTATGGGAAAGAAAATTGGTATCTTACTATTGGAGGTGGTTAAATTGTTAAAATATACTTTTATTAAATGCTCAAGCAATTAATGAACTTTTTTGCTAGCAACTTTAAAACATATATTTAAAAGATTATGTACAGATAGTTTTATGTGGTTTCTGGGCATATGACATGCATCTTCTGTCAATATTGAAATCACTATTTTTGCTAATGGGAAAATAAAATGGCCACTCAGCATTAACTCCTTGCTAGTAGATAATACCTTCTGTTATAAATAATGTTAGGAGATTAGATGATTTAATATGTAACTTACTATATAATGCACATTATAAAGTTATCAAATTTAAACCAGCATTGTTCCCAAAAACTTAACGTTAGATTTAGAGTCCCTGTGTTCACTCAGCTCAGTGTGGCTGTAACATCTGCTCCTGTAATGCCTGAGATACAGAACTGCAGGAATAAGTCTCCAAGAGATGTGGTGTAATGATGTGTCCTTAAAAACTGTTCTTCTTAGTTTTCAGATTGTTTTCAATAAACACACAAATGTCCCAGGGTCCAAAGTCACCAGTCTGAGCAGTAAGACTCCTGTGCAGCTTGTAGTGCAGGACATCCTCTCTCCCTCCATCCTCCAGAGAGAAGGAACTATTTACTAGTGTCTAAGGCAGGTGTTCTCAACCTATGGTTACAAACCTTTTGGGGTCACATATTAGATATTCTGCATATTAGATATTCACATTGCGGTTCATAACAGTAGCAAATTACAGTAATGAAGTAGCAACAAAATAATCTTGTGATTGGAGGTCACCACAACATGAGGAACTGTATTAAAGGGTTGCAGTATTAGGATGGTTGAGAACCACTGCTCTAAGGGATTCAGGCACGTGGATGACTTTTGAGCCCCAAACTGCAACTATAGACTTAATAGATGATGTTTGACCCTACAAATTTCCCCCTGCCTTGTCCTACTGAGCATGGTCTAGGATTATTTCTTAACTTAGCTAGCTCTTGCTAAAATATACTATTCTATAACTTTCAGACTCTTGTTAAGACCAAGAGAGAAAATGCATAAAGGGCTTTTTAAAAGATCCAAGCAATAATAACTCCTGCCTAAAACACTTAACACATGTGAGTTCGAGACCAGTCTGGTGTACAAAGTGAGTTCCAGGACAACCACGGCTATGGAGAGAAACGCTTTCTCAAAAAAAACAAAAAGTAAAAAAGGCTAAAAACTTAAAGACTATATATTGTATATATGTTCACTGTGACTAAAGGTTATTAATAATTTCTGAGATCAAAATAAAATATATTAAAGTAAAAAAATAAGCTTAGATGTCTATTTACGATAATAAAGCTTTATATTAACATACACTGGCACTGAGAACAAAGATTTTATGTTCTATCTATTTGCCAAATAGGACATTTAAAGCCTACCAGTTGGAGTTTATCCCAGTGTCTCCAACACAAAGACATAAATGTGTCTGACCGCTGGTTCGTATGTTTTCCCCAATGGATTAAAATTTTCTCTTGCTAGGAAGCCATCCCCTTAGTAGTAGGAAAAGCTCATTAAAAACAATTATTCTTTTTTGCGACATTCCTGCTGAATTTCATTATAATCATAAAACTTATTTTAGTGGACAAATATTTAGATCCATTTGTAAAATTTGTGTTGGGCTTCCTAAGCCAAAGGCATTCCCATTACTTCTAAATCTGAGATTGATCCCTTTTGGGAAACATCTGTTATCTTTTCATAAAACAATTACTAGATAGCCTATAAAATTGGACAAATGACTGCATGAGCCGTCACCATTAAAGGGAGATGTTACATATTATTACAAGGGACTCTTTTAAACAATAGCCAAAAACTGAGAACTGGTTACAGGGTCTCCACAGTGAACTCCTGGGAGACAAAGAACTAAATAAACAAGAGCTAAACCCAACTGAATTTATCACTAGAACAAGACAACACATGGAAGATACTCTTCAGCTTAGAGGAAAAAGGACTCTGCCAGGTACTGCTAACCCCAGCTGAGCTACAAAACACAGAAAACAAACCCCTAGACTCATATTTCTCATCTCAAATCCGTGTCAATTTATTCTAGAAACACATTCACGTAGGCTTCAGAAAAGCTGGGTGATACCCATCTTCAACCACACCCACAATAGGGTACTGCCATTCATTGTCACCCCTGTGTCTGATGTAACATACTTGTGACTCCCAAAATCTTTAAAATCCATTCTAAACAGACCACCAGCTTCCACTAATCCAAATGCTAAGGATGTCATCCAACAACATCTGATCCTTGTAGCAGAGTTTTCTCAGTTTGCTGTCACCTGCCAAGGTTCCCCAGCAGTGAATTTGATAGATGGCTCAATTTATAACTGTCTTGGTCCTGTCATTAGTTAAATCTCATATAACCACTTCCACCACGCATGTCCTTGGAGGCAACTTCTATGCATGTTTCTGGACTATTGCCTCAAAAATAAACTATCTCTTATCCCTTTGAGGTGAGAACCATTTTTTGGGGGGGTCAACAATATGAAGATCCAGCACCGCTTACTCGAAGTGACTGTTGATGTTTGTCCTTGAGGCCAGCCTTGGAACTTAATGGTAAATGGCACTGAAAGCTGTAAACGTAAACGTGTGTTCTTTTCTGGGTTCTGCATCCCATTCTGTTGGTGAATGTGTCTGGTTTTACACTAGTGTGACACCTTTCTTCCTACCTTAGCTTTGCAGTATATTTTGATGCCAAGTAATGCCATGTCCCCAGTTGTGTTCTTTTTGCCAAATATTGTTAAATGTAGAATCTTCTATGTATGGTTCTGCACAAATTTCAGAATTTCTTCTATTTATAAAAATAATATTGTGGGTATTTTAATAGAGATTTCCTTGGCTCGATCAATTATTTTGGATTGTATGACCATCCAAACAATATTAATTCTCCTGGTTCATGAACATTTTTTTAATGGCAGCCTCAATGTCTTTCATGATTGTTTTGTAGTTTTCCATGTACAGGCTTTTCACCTCCTTGGTTAGATTTACTTACAGGTGTTTGAGCTTTTTGTGGCTATTATAAACTGAAGTTATTAGTCACAAATTGCCTTGTTGCTTTCTTTTTTCAGATAGTTTCTTATTAACATATACAAATGCTCCTGATTGCAGGACTAGGGGTGTAGCTAGTGGCAGAGCACTCCCTAGCAGACACAGACCCTGGATTCCATATCAACCCTGAAGGAGGGAGGGAGAGAGTGGGAAGGCTGGAGAAAAGTAGATAAAAGGAAAAAACAGAGGAAGTGAGTGAAATAAGAAAAGCTACTGATTTTATAACCTGCAGCTTTAGTTTAAAATTCTGCCTTCCTTTAGTGGAGTTTTTGTAGATTCTTTGACTTCCTAATGACTTCTTTGCATGCTTTTCTTTTCCTTTCTTTTTTTCCCCCAAAACAAGGTTACTCTGTGTAGCTCTGGCTGTCCTGGAACTCCTTCTGTAGACCAAGCTGTCTTTGAACTCACAAAAATCTACCTACCTCTGCCTCCTGTGTGCCAGGATTAAAGGTATGCACCACCACCACCCAGCTTGGTTGCTTTTCATTTCTTCCTGTTTCCTGGTTACCAGGACTTCTAAACTGTGTTGAATAAGGTGGTAAAAGTCAGGGCCTCTATCCTGTTCCTGAGCATAGAGGAAAAGCTTGGCTTTCTCCATCACTAGAATGTAGCTAGCACAAGCTGTAGTTGGTTGTTTTTGCTCTTTTACTCTTTTGGGGTAAAATAAATTTTACCAAATAAATACACACAGAGGCTTATTGTTACTTATGAATGCACAGCTTTAACTTGGCTTGTTTCTAGACAGCTTTTCTTAACTTAAATTATCCATCTATTTTTTGCCTCTGTGCTTTTACCTTTCTCTATTTCTGTATATCTTTTCTTTCCTTCTTACTTCTTTCTGGCTATGTGGCTGTATGGCTGGCCCCTGGCATCCTCCTCTCCTCTTCTTATTCCTCGATCTCCTCTTCCCGATTTCTCCTCCTATTTATTTTCTCTGCCTACCAGACATACCTATCCTTTCTTCTGCTTCACTATTGGTCATTTAGCTCTTTATTAGACCAATCAGGTGTTTTAGACAGGCAAAGTAACACAGCTTCACAGAGTTAAACAAATGCAACATAGAAGAATGCAACATATCTTTGCATCATTAAACAAATGTTCCAAAGCATAAATAAATGTAACACATCTTCAATTAATATTCCATAACATTTCCCCCTTTTTGTCTAAATGAAAATGAAAGGTTTAACTTTAACATAGTAAAACTATATGCAACAAAACAGTTATCAAGTAATAATTATATTCACAATATTCAGTCCATTTGTATTTAGCAAATTTGGAGAAAACACTCCACCATCCATCCCATCTTAGTAACTTCAAAGTTTTATACCTAATTTACTTTCTATCATAACTAAGAAAAACTGAAACTCTAATTATTTAGTCTTTAACTCCATCAAAGACCCCAGAAGAATGCAATATTACCTGAGTAAACAACAAGTGTATTACAAGCAACTTCCAAAACTCTAGAAATAATAGAGACAACTGACTGCCTGGATGGTCACCCAAAATTCCTCTACAATGTTGGGGCATCCATCTTCAGCCTACAGGCCTAGAGTATCTGGCAGACTCTTCTATGAAGCAGGAATTTTGAAGAACTGTCCTGCCTTGTATTGGCAAAGTTCAGCAGTCACTTACCCATGTGTACTGCAGAATGTCTGGCAGGCTCTTCTGTGAAGCAGGAATTTTGAAGGAATGACCTACCTTGTGTTGGCAAAGTTCAATAGTCTTTTTCCTGTATATCCTGCATGTCCAGTTTGTACAGTGTACTGTCAGCAATCAAGGCAAAGAAGTTTCTTACCCAAATGGCTAGCCTTGCCACATTAAAAGCAAATTCCATAAGGAGTTTCTTTGATGCCTATCATTTTCTCTGAAGTAAATTTTGGTGCTGCCAGGAACAGATGTGTCATGAAAAACCTTATGTTAACAAAACATTTTAAATGCCATGTTCTATAGGTCTTTAAAGTGTTTGAAGACCATTTATCTGTTATGAGCCCAAAAAACCTATGGAGTTTGCTGCAGAGAGGCTGCAACAAAAACTTAGCCAGTAGATTAGGGACTCTGACCCATGTGAGATGGAGACTCCAGCCACATGCAGCTTGGGCTTGAGCTGGGGCCTGCAAGGCCACAGACAAGCAGCTTTTTCATGAATTCATGCCCCACATTGGGCACCAGATGTTGTTCTGATCTTAAATGGTCTTATAATAAAAAACCCAGAGCCAGATATCAGGGTGAAAGCTGAAAGATCAGAGAAGCAAAACAGCCAGCCACTAGTTCTTACCTCTACAAAATCCTCAGCCTAAAGAGAGTGAGTTCCTGTTTCTTCATACCTTATATACCTTTCTCTGCCCTGCCATATTACTTCCTGAGATTAAAGGCATGTGTGCTTCCCAAGCAAAAGCATGAGATCTCAAGTGCTGGGATTAAAGGTGTGTGCCACCACTGCCTGGCTCTTTTTTCTTCTATACTGGATCAACCTCATATAGCTCAGTGTGGCCTTGAACTCACAGAGAACCAGATGGATCTCTGCCTCCCAAGTGACAGGATTAAAGGTGTATGCCACCACTGCCTGACCTCTGTGTCTAATCTAGTGGCTAGCTCTGTCCTCTGATCCTCTGCAAGTTTATTAGGGTACACAATATATTACCACATGTATCTATCTAAATATATCTATTTAACCTTGAAAACATACCTAATGTGACTACAAGTTTGATTATTATGGACTAACTACTAACCTCATTTCTTAATTATACATTGCATTTTTAAATGAGCTGCATAAGCATAATACCCCAAACGAGTAGAAATATATATATATACAAATATAAAAACATATATATAAACATATATAAACAAAAATAACTTTAAATTTGTATCAATATACCAAAATCCATGTCAATGCAAAATATCTGAGATGAATAGTTGTCATTTTATCCTATATTCCTATATTCCCCTAAATGATAACAAACATCCATAACCCACCAAATAACCAAACACCACCCATACTACTTCTTGGGAATATAGGTGTAGTGTTCTTCAGATTGCTTCCTATTGTCTGTGAGCAAAGATATCTTTAAGGGTCCCGGAGAAAATTTGAGATAATGGCCAAGTCCTGGGAAGACCAGCTATAACCTTTGTTGAGAGACACCACTTGTCAAGTTTCACAAAGTCTCTCTTGATCAAACCTGATCCATCTTAAGCTAGAACAAATCTACAGCCTTTGATTCTCATAGAAACAAAAGCAACACCTCTTCTCCAAAGCACTTTTTACTTCCATTTGACAAACACATTTTTTAATTTCCATTTTAAAGTTAAAGAATTATTAAAATGTCTAGGCTGGTTAATTTCATCTCTCTTCAATCTCTCTTTCAGTCTCATGTCTCTTAGCAGCTGTTGTTTGCTCATCAACAGTCAAAAACTTCAAAATCAACACAATAACATACAGGATCCAGACTCCCTGTATACTTCCCATATCTATGTGGCTTACTCTTTTTTTTATAATTTTACTTCTTTCTTTAAAGATTTTACTTATCATTTTTTAAACTACTTTTTTCTATGACTGTCTATACCCATTTTCTGTTCTTCCTTAAGCTGATGCACATTGTAAAACACAATGGAACCTGTTTAGAGGTTTTTTTTCCAATCTGGATCTATATTTACTGCGTATCTTTTAGCCTTTTTGACTGTATAAGCAACCTTTAAACTGCTAAACTAAACCTGGGTCCTCTGCTCAGCTCTGCTGGCTGTCTCTGTGCACTTTTGGGCTTGTGAGAGCAAAGCCTAAAGCTCACACCCCAGTCAGAGGTGCATTTGACCAGGAACTATATTCAACTCCCCAGAGCTCTAGAATGCTGATGCTTATGTGAGGCAGGCATTTTTCACTTAATATTTTGTTTCTGTTTAGCGTGAAAAAAAAGCTGTTTACATGCTCATCTAAACAGCAGAACTTCTTAAAGGAGTTGTATCTTTTTTGTTTGTTTGTTTAGTTGGTTGGTTTTTTTTTTAACCTGGTTTTCCACTTGCTGTCATATTTCTCTATCACAGTGGACTCTTATGCCTTGGAACCATAAGCCAAATAAACTCTTCTATCTATAAGTTGCCTTGGTCATACTATTTTATCACAGCAACTAATACATTGACCAACAGAATGGACATGGGTCCTAGTACTGAACAAGGATTCTCACTGTGAAAGACATTTCCATCTATCTGCTGAACTATGGGGTGATGTGGGAGTTTTCAAAGATGATGTTGGGGCACACTCCATCATGCAAGGCAATGGAAACTAGTATTTCTTTTTCACCTGCAGTACTATTTAAACCCAGTACCTCATCTCAGGCCCACACTCTACTACTGAGCTACAAACTGCATGCATATTTTTCTAGCCATATCTAACATTCATTTGCATTTCTATCCTTTCCTTTGTCACATAAATATACATTGAAGACTGTCTAAAATGAGTGGCTGGCCATTAAAACTAAAAGCACATAGAATTGTATAATTTACTGACATAGGAAGAAAATTTGTAAGTTTTCAATAATCTATTTGGCTCTAATTTTGTTGGTTCTAAAAAAAAATGTTTTACTCTGAGAATTTTCAACTTCATAGAAGTAAATAAATCATCAAAATTTTCCAGCCCTTCCTCTCCAGAGTCTTTCTCTTGGAAATGAGAACCTCTGCAGTCTTCCACACCACACACCCTCTCCCTTCCAAAGCCTTGGGCATCTTGATGCAGCAGGGACTGTGCTCTGAGTGCTGAACATCCTCTAGTCCTGGGTAACCTGACCCAGCTGTGCTGGTTGAGTCCTGGATTTTCACGTGGAGTAATGAAGGCAAAAAAAAAGTTATTGGGAGCCTTTCCGAAAAGGAGAAGCAGTATTGCTTGTCTGTTTGATTTGAACAAGAAATCGTGTTGCCCTGGATGTCATTGACACCACTGGGAGACTAACGAGAAAAACACTTTGGTACAAGAGTGATGGCAGGACCAAAAATGTCATTGGAACATTCAAAGTAGCCATATTCAAAGTGGGTTAAATGGCTTCTGGTACAGATTTGGGTAAAGGGGGAAAACTGTCTTCTTGCCAACTTCCCTATAGTAGGAAGGACTGTGTTGGTGCCCACCCATGATGGCAAAGATAACTCAATTTGGCAGATTGGACAGTCATGGCATATGTTTAAGGTCTAAGGTCTGTTAAGTGCAACTTCTGTTGTCAAAAAGGAGAAGCATGCGTGAATAAATGGCTCCTGCAGTTTGTTGAGGGTTGATTCTAGGAGACTGAGGCTTACCCTGAATTGTCCCCACACATCCCACCAGTGTTGACACTGAGGCTGAGCTCCTTTATCAGTAAATTCTTGGAGGGCTTCCATGGAAGTCTTCAAGCAATAAGCAAATGGCCATTGTCATTATGTTGGGCTGGAAATGAAAACTCAGACTCAGAGTTGGACTAAGCCAAGGTTATCCCATATGCCTGAGCTAAGCATGGCTTCAGCACAGAATCTCTGCAGGACTTCTACTCAGCTGTGCTCCTCTGTAGCCAGCAGGAAACCTAGTGCCCCTTCTTGGTGGTACTGAGTCAAGAACACGATGGCTAACGATGGTCAAGCATAAGTCACTCAGTATGCTCAGCTGCTGCACATTTGCTCCAAGGGACGCTGAAGCATCCTGTCTGAAAAGCTAAAGCACTGGTTGGTGGCTTTGTCTCTTGGTGCTGGAGCCTGAGATGTTTCTCTCTCTCTCTCTCTCTCTCTCTCTCTCTCTCTCTCTCTCTCTCTCTCTCGATTCTCACAGCTCCAGTGTTTGCCATTCCTGTGTCTCTTGCCAATAGTTGCCAATGCACAGAGAATAAACAAGGTCCAGAAAAGAAGAGGGTAAAACAGAAAAAAGGAATCTGTCAATTGCCGGATAATAACAGATAGGCGAGAGGTGAGGGGGTAGAATAGACACATAAGAAACAGACAGAAGATATGTGAGTGGGTGTGCCCATGTGCATATAAGCATTGTGTTAAAACAATAGACACAACATTATTTCATTTTATACAAACAAATCCTACTTTGCATATGCAAAGAAATGGGTCTAAAACAAGTAGATCCAAGCTACTGACAGTTTAATCCTAACAATAGCTTTAGAAAGGTGTACG
This sequence comes from Peromyscus eremicus, assembly GCF_949786415.1. Taxonomy (NCBI): domain Eukaryota; kingdom Metazoa; phylum Chordata; class Mammalia; order Rodentia; family Cricetidae; genus Peromyscus; species Peromyscus eremicus. The sequence goes on from NC_081420.1 coordinate 31,818,723, forward strand.
AGCCATGTTCACACTCAATTTTATACATTTGGGTTTTGGGGTCTTATTTGAATTTTTTCAGGCAGAAGTAAAATGTCTTTCTTTCACAGTATGTGGCTGCCATTTATCTGTATGTATGAGGCCTCTGAACTGTTTATGGCTATATATGTTCATAACTATCTCTATCCCCATAGGTCACGCTTGGTGTATATTTTGTATCGAGAGATTTTAAGTGTACATTTTAAATGATAGTTCCATAATTTGCTTCTCTCTTTGTAAACTTACTTATTGCTCTACATTTTATATTGTCCATAGTGCAATGCGTGCATCTAGTCTATGTTTTCTAATCTCCTTTTGGTACATATGCCCTATAGCATGCCAGATTCCTTTCCCAGGAATGGGTGGGTATCCACACAGCCTTAGCTCCCTATCTCTTCAAATCAGGATTCCCTATGTTATAGATGTGAGAGCTGAGGAGATTTTCCCAGATCCTCCCCTAGGATTCCCTGTACAGATGTGAGGTCTAGGTTACAGACCCCAGCAGCAATGACCAGGTCGGTAAGTATGAGGAGGTTGAACCAGGTGCTGCCACATGTTCAAATTCACGAGAGAGGACTAAAAAGAACACTAATGTTTGTGTGTTTGCTTTCAAATTAAGGATAATACGTTAAACTTCTGCAAAAAAAAATTTGATTTATGGATGCTAGCCTCTTCTATGTCACTGTTCATCACTAGGCTGTGTGCACAACTCCTTCATCTACTTCAGAATCAAGACAAACATTCCCCCAACTCACAGTTCCTAGGGGTCAGGGCAGATACAATGATGGCATCTGCACACATCCAGACACATCTGTACAATATGCATTTCATTCATTTACTCACTCCATTCATCCATTCTGCAATGGAGGAAAAGGATGCTGGGTATGGAGAACAGAGCCTCGTGATAGGGTCATACTTTATCAGTAAACTCATCTCCAGTCCAGAGATTACCATCTTGAACTATCTTATACCACTAGGATAATTTTTAACCAAGTATCTACCTAATCATACAGAACTTAACGTTGTATCTTTTCATGTCTGCATTATGTTGATATAATTTAATACTTCTTCCATATAAGTGATAAGGAATTGGAGGCCAGAACTCAACTCTACACAGTATCCTTGGATTTTCAGTCCACAAAACATCATAAGACTTTACTCAGTAAGTGTTTTCTGATTCTGAAACAGAAGCCTCTTTAGTTGTTCCTGACAAATGTATACTGGAATCCCATGTGGTAATGCCTCACTATACATATGTCCTCCATGCTACATAATGTTGGACTATTAAATAAGTGAAGAACTTATCTCATGAGCTGTTGGGCTTTGTTCTGAAACTCTCCTATGACTTGCTGCCCCCTGACCTGGCAAGCCCCTCCAGATGCCCATCTCCGAGGACATTGCTCCTATCAGCACAGAATGGCTGTGTGGTCTGAAAGAACTGGCCCTTGGTGGCCAGTATATTTAGACAGGTGACCTTCTCCAACTTAGGTGGCCTTGCCTTGCCCTGAGATAGAGAAATTGCATGACCTGAGTTCTAGATGGACAGCTGTGGATAAAGGAGGCTCCCCATGTTGAAAAAAAAAAAGATCAAACTGAGAAAATATAACAGCAAATTACCAACAAAAGCAATGTAGCTTCAGTGTGTTTCTAAGAAATAAGGCGGTGTCCTCATTGCAGAATAAGTTGGAAAAAAAACACTCACTCTATTTAGTAGAGGTGATCACATGACCTCAGTCACATTGTCAGTCCCACAAGTCTGCCTGTATAAGTAAGGGCTCCCCATGCTAAGAGATATGATATATAACATCAAGGAAGCAAGTCACAAGGGAAATGTATGTAAGCCAGACTCACAAATATCACATTTTCTTTCAAATTCAGAATCTAGATTTTTAAAGAGTTCTATATAGAACATAAAAGTAGATGAGGCAAGGTTATGACCACAGGTGCATGCAAAGTTCCATATCTCCCAGCTGCTTCAACAGAAGTTGCAGATCCAGGTTAAAAACTGGATCTGACTCTGGGTCAGACCCCAGGGAGTTTGAAAATTAGCAGCCAAAGTTGCAGACAGAAGCAAGAGGCCTAAAATGATACAGGGTGATATCATACCCTCAGAGGAAGACTTGAGATGAGCCTCTGGCCCTAAATGCCAGTCCCATAGAGGAAAATGACACCTCAACTCTACTAAAACTTAGTCCTCTTCTGAACATTGTAAATATCACCTTTCTAAGAAAGAATACGACTTGAACTTTGAGAGAGAGAGAGAGAGAGAGAGAGAGAGAGAGAGAGAGAGAGAGAGGAGAATGGAAGGAAGGAAGGAGGAAGGAGGGAAAGAAAGAAAGGAAGAAAAAAGGAAGGAAGGAAGGAAGGAAGGAAGAAGGAAAAAAGAAAGGAAGGAAGGAGGGAAGGAAGGAAGGAAGGAAGGAAGGAAGGAAGGAAAGGTCCAAGCAACAAACTAACTCCAAATGTTCAAGATCCAGTACAGAAATAAAAACAACATGAAAAAATAAGATTACATGACTTCCTGGAAGATCATTAGTCTTGTAGTAACAGCTCCTAATAAGAATGATTTGGAAGAACTTCCAGACAAAGAATTTGAAAGAATAGTTATAACTGTGTTCAAATAAATCAAAGAAGGCATGAACGCATTCCAAGAAAGCAAAAACAAAGAGCAGAATGAAGTAAGGAAGTCAACCCAAGAAATGAAAAGAGAATCGATAAAGAGAATTTCTGCAGAAAAAAACAAACTGAAATTATGCTGGAAATAAAAAAACTCAATAATTAAAAACTCAGTGGTAAATCTCATCAACAGCTTGCATCATGTGGAAAACAGAGTATCATGGCTGGAAGACAAGATAGAAAAAATGGATTACATAGTAAATATCAGGGATAATTTTAAAACATATATGAACAGAATATAGAAGCTCTCTGGAACACCATAAAGAGACTGAATCTTCAAACTACAGGATAGAAGAAAGAGAAAAATACTTCGGCACAGCATAAAAAGCATTTTCAATAAAATCATAGAAGAGAATTTCCCAAATCTCAAGTAAAAGATGCCAAGCCAAGCACAAGAAGCCTGCAGAACACCAAATAGACAAGACAAGAAAAGAAACTCCCCATGAGATATATCTTAGTTACTGTTTTATTGCTGTGAGGAGACATCATGACCAAGGCATTTTAATACCTCACTCTCAAAACGATAGAGAAACACTGTAATTGGATGACATCGTAAGTCAAATAGACCTAGCAGACAACTATAGAATATTTCATTCAAACACTAAAGAATAATCATTCTTCTCAGCAGAATGAGACTCTCTTCAAAATCAGTCAATATTTAGGACACAAAGCAAGACTCAACACATACAGAAAAATTGGAATACATACTGTATCCTACTGGCCACAATAGAATTAAGATGGATGTTATCAACAAAACTACAAAAAGTACACAACCTCAGAGATTAAACAACTCAACATTAAGTGATGGATATGTCACATGAAGACATCAAAAAGGAAAATTAAAATGTTTCGAGATGAATGATAATGAAAATGCAGCATATTAAAATCTATGAAACAATGGATACAGTGCTAGATGGAATGTTCATAACAATAAATACCAACATCAAAAACTTTAAGAAACCTTCAATAAAGAAATAAATTCTATGCCTTAAGACCTAAGAAAAACAAAAACATCTCAAACCCCCAAAACAGTAGATTGGAAGAAATAACTAAAATTATGACTGAAATTAACAAAACAAATGAAACAGTACAGAAGAATAAAATGAGAGTGGGTTCTTTAAAAAGATAAACAAAATTGACAAACTCTTAGCCAAATTAACCAAAAGGAGGAAGACCAAATTAATAAAATTTGAGTTGAAAATATACCCACTGGTGCAATAGTGGTATGTATGTTATTGGAATAATTAACCACTTTCTGATTGGATTTAAGACCCACTCCACAAGATTGAAACCATGCCTGGCACTATTAACTGAGCCAAGAACCAGTAGCTGGGTAGGTCATCAGTTCTAGAAGAGAACTTACTACTATTATTCTGCTAAATGGACGTAGTATTAAACTGCCTCCTAAGTACTTCTCTTTATATTTAGATTTAGATTAGTGCATCTCTCTCTCAACCCTCATCAGAGAAATATTGTTTTGTAGTAGAATCAGTTATACTGAGACCCACAAGTGGTCAACATTCAGAGAATAAGATACTGCTAAATACTCAGCCTGAAATGGGATTTCTATAACTATATCTATAGCATCTACATCTTTATCATCTATATCGATATCATCTATATCTATCTATATCTCTCCACAAAGCTCAGGCATCAGCTTGGAAGAGAGCCTGGGAAAGTTATAAGAGGCAGAGGTGATGGAAGTCTGCAGCAAAGCACTGTGCTCTGGACAGGAGTGTGCAGTTACACACACTGCAGCTGTGGCTACAGGCACAAGACCTGCACAAGATCAAGCCAGACAGTGTCCCAGCCTGCATAGGTGTGGGGATCATGAAGCCCGACTCCGAGATGAGGAGCGATCGGCAATTGACAATTGAGGAGAGAGACTTGGTTTGCTTTAAGGATATGGCTCCTGCGAGGCTACCCATGATGCGGTAGATTGTCCTACACCCACGCACTTATTGGCGTCACTAAGTGGAGTCAGTGGGTTTAAAAGTAAAACACATGAGATTGGGAGGGAATGGGAGGGGTGGGCAGGGGAGGAATTTGAGGGCAGAGAACAGAGGTTAGATTTAATGAAAACACATTCAAATATGAAATTCCGAAGCAATAACAAAAGACATGAAGAGCTGGGGAGTGGTGGTGCACACCTTTAATCCCAGCACTCAGGAGGCAGAAGCAGGCGGATCTCTGTGAGTTCGAGGCCAGCCTGGGCTACCAAGTGAGTTCCAGGAAAGGCGTAAAGCTACACAAAGAACCCTGTCACAAAAAAAACAAAAGACATGAAGTTAGCAAGAGGATATTGGGAGGGTAAAGGTGAAGTTGGAGGAGGGATATTGTGAGTAGATATCCTCATATTTCCTTGAATAGCTATATTATATTCTCAAAAATAAAAACTAATTGCTGAAAAACTGTGCTGGATATCTTTCTTAGTTAGGGTTACTATTGCTGTGATGAAACACCATGACCAAAAACAAGTTGGGGAGGAAAGGGTTTATTTGGTTTATATTTCCACATTGTAGCCCATCGTTAAAGGAAGCCAGGACAGGAACTCAAGCAGGGCAGGAACCTGGAGGCAGGAGCTGATGCAGAGGCCATAAAGGAGTGCTGTTTACTGGCTTGTTCATCATGGCTTCCTCAGCCTGCTTTCTTACAGAACCCAAGACTACCAGCCCAGGGATGGCTCCACTCACAATGCCTGGGCCCTCCCCCATCAGTCACTAATTTGAAAAATGCCTTACAGGCTTGCCTACAACCTGATCATATGAGGGCATTTTCTTAACTGAAGTTCCCTCCTCTCAGATGACTTTAGCTTGCGTAAAGTGGACAAGAAAAAAATATCTACCAAGCACAATATTCTTATCCATCTGAGAAATGCAGAGTAAAACTGCTCTAGGATTCTCTCCATTCAGAATGGCTGTCATCAGGAACATAAATGACACAGATACTGACGTGGGTGTGGCAAAGGAGCAGCTCTTACACACTGCGGTGGGAGTGTAAACTAGTGCAGCCACTTTGGAAATCAGTTAGAAGTTCCTCAAAAAAAAAAAAAAAAAACCACTAGAAATAGTTTCCGTATGACCCAGTTATGCCACTCCTGGGCTGATCCCCAAAGGGCTTTAGACATGTGCACGTCCAAGTTCACTGGTGCTCTCTTCACAGTAACTAAGAAATGGAATAAGCCTAGGTGTCAATCGACTGATGAATGAATAATACAAATGTGACACATAAACTCAACTGTAAGGAAAAACTAAATCATGAAGTTTGCAGGCAACTGGGTAGAACTGAGAAATTTAGCTGATTGTGGTAGCTCAGGCTTGGAAAGACGAAAGCTGAACGTTCTGTCTCATGTGGGGATCTTAGCTTCAGATCGTTTGTCGTTGTGCGCTTAACTTGGAACCCAAGTAGAACACAGGAAACCAAAAAGGGACCCATTGGGGGTGGGGCGCATTAAAGGAGGAGGAGGAAGAGGAGGAGACAATGGAAGACAAAGACAGAGGAATGGAAGGAATACTGTGCGCAGAACGGCTTATGCGGAGAGGGGCGTGGGAATGCGAAACTAGGTCATGGAAGGCAGGGCTAAGGAAGGCAAGGAAGGGGCACTTGGCAGCCTGCTATGGTGCAACTTACTTTTTAGAAACAATTGTTGGGGGCTGGAGAGATGGCTCACTGGTTAAGAGCCATTGCTGTTCTTGCAGACGGCCTGGGTTCAGCTCTCAGCACCCATATGGCAATTTAGACCATCTATAACTCCAGTTCCAGGGGACCCAATATTCTCTTCTGGCCTCCAAGGGCACTGAGAATGTACACTGTGCACATATAAAAATGCTAGAAAACATGTGTGCACATAAAATAATAATAAAGAAAATATTTTTAGAAACTAATAGTAGTGATTGAAAAGATAGTAGAATGCATGTGAAAAGCAAGACGTGGGGGGAATCCTGGAGTTACTAAGTAGGCATGGGAGTGAGGGGTGGGGAAGACACAGGAGTAGTGGATGGGTTAACCTAAACTGAGGCTATATTAAAAAGCTTTGTGGAAATGCACTAGTGAGCAAACTAACTTCAAAATATAACTTTAAAAAATAGAGTTTACACAGAAATCCCCTGCATAGGTGGACAGTGTGCCTCCCAGAATGGCTTATTAAATGAAAATCTAAGAGCAAGGCATGAAATACTTCCCTAAGGGTCAAGGAGCCAACCAAGGCGCCCAAAAGAACACTACACAATAAGACCTTATTTCTAAAGACACCGCTCGCTGCCTGTGGATGGAGTACATAGAGAAATCAACCCAAATCTAACAGGAATCTTCCTCCCTGCAGGCTGCTGAGGACGTCAGTGGCCTTTCCCAGCACTTGACCCTGCATTATAATACCGGCCTGCCAGGCAAGCCAGGCCCACTGGTCCATAACTGTTATGGGGTAACTAATCACTTTCTAATTGAATCTGAGGTCTGCTCCACAGGAGGGAATTTTGTGCCTGGTACAGTGATTTTGGTCAAAAGCCCATGGTGAATGGAGGTCATAGGCACTGGAGCAGAACCTGCTAGATGGCAATGTTGTCAAATTGACTTGTAAATGCTGACGTTTATGCCATTGATCTGGGCTGCTCTCAACCTTGGTCAGACACGCTTCTTTTTGCAATGGACTGCGAGAAGTGGAACACTATGTAAATGGTCAAAGGAATGAGAATAAGAGACTGAGTGCCCAGCTGTAAATGGTTTGTTGTTGTTTTTTAACTACACCCCCCTCACACACACACATTCTGTCAAGGCTCAGAGAATATCACAGAAGAGGCGGCTGAAAGAATACAAGAACGAGAGAATGGGAAGGGATGTTGTAAAATGTCCTCTGGACACAGCATGGCTATCACACCTTCCATGATTCACAGCAGCTGTGGTCACCTGCACAAGAGCAAGCCAACCAAAATCCCTGTGTGTAGATGGGGTAGGTAATCTGCAGGCTTTGCCCCTTACTGAGGAGCTACCTACTGGTAGTGGATAGCTGCTGGGAGCAGTATAATCCTTCTTTGAGGATGTGACCACTGGTAGATTTCCCATGCTCTAAGGGATGCCCCACACCCGCGCACATGTAGGCAGCAATAATTGGACTTAGTGGAGTAAAAAAATAAAAATGAAACAAAAGGAAGTTGGGAGGGACTGTGCTGTGGGGGATTTGGAGGAAGAAAATGGGGATATATATATATATATATGATGTGTGATATATGATTATATTTGCATTGTATATATGTATGAATGCTCAAGAATGAAGAAAAATTAATTTTAAAAGTAAGTAAAGAGAGAACCACGTTGGAGAAGCAAGAGGATCAAGAAGGGGGTGACAGGAGAAGTCAACAAAAGACAGGTGGATGTTGTGCATCTCACATGGGAGTCTAGCTATCATGTGTCATTTTTCTGTCTACACAGAAGCAGAAGGGGACCGCTTGGTGGGAGGAAGGGGCCCCTAAGAGGAGGAGGAGGAGGAGAGTGGAGAGAAAGTAATGGGGTGTGCAAATGAGCAAAGTAGAATGATATCCACGTCAGAAAATGACATAACCAAGTCCATTATTTTGTACTCTAAAAATTCATTAAAACAGAAAAAAAATGAGGCTGGTAGATAGGACCACTGCTGTAGGAAGTACAAACTATAGGAAAGCAATCCAGCGCATAATACAGGATTGCATGGCGGAAGACAACTCTTCTGACGTAGCTACTTTAAGGGAGCTTTGACTCCTTTGAGCCCTTTTGGATGTCTGTGGGAGGCAACCAGGAGAGAAGGGTGGAGATGACCCTGGACCTGGACAGCACAAACCTCCTGCTTCTGAAACAGGAAAAGGGCCTTAAGGAAGGCGAGCATACCCGCCACCACTGTAGTAGGACCAGCGGCTTCTTATGCAGGGGAGTACCACAGCTGGGCTTCTTGTTTCCATATCTTTGAAGCTGTTGGTGTAGACGAGACAAAAATGCCATCATGATTTCGGGCGATGTAATTAATAACGAAGCCAGTGAAACGAGAGAGTTCCAGTGAACCTCGAAAGAGCATTCCTCATCAAAAGAAAGGTTAAGAACAAGTATGAAGGTAATCAGTGTGGACTGTTCCTTTCTGATTCAAAACACATTTCTCTGAAAATGTTCATATATCTGAAAAATGTGTATCACCACTTTCCACATTTTAAAACGCTGAGTTAAAAGTGCAGGGGCATAGGTGAACTGTATATTTATTAGGTATAATTGAACACGACTGCTTGCTAGACCATTTATTACATATGAAATTCCAATTTTGGAAATCTTTATAATTTTAATTACGTATTTTAATGAAATAAACTAAATGTATTAAATTTTTAAAATATAGGTAATGTTTTATTCAGACTTCCAAATGCAAGTAATTTAGCAGAAGGTTCCAACAGCTGCTTCCAAAGCAGACTTAACAGTCTCAGACCATAAGGCGGCTTCTTTGCTTCACTTCAAGCAATGTGCAAATATGGAACAGGGCTAGCTGGAGGTGCTTCTGAAGGTTCCTAAACGTCCAAAAGGTCACATAGATGCCACTAGACGGAGACGATTCCAGAAGTGCTGTAGAACTAAAATGTCATCGAAGCGATCAAGTTTTGCCCTCCATTCCATGAAAAGGAAGACTGTCTCGAGGAAGATAAAGTGTAGAAAGGGAAGGCTCAGGAGCTGGCATCCAGGGCCCCGGCACTGTGTTCTCCCCACCCGCAGGAGCTCCTCTACCTGAACACCCACCAACTCTTTAGGACCCACGTGAAATAACAAAAATCAATCCATATTTATTTCAATGAAATTTAAATCATAAGATACATCATAACTGGTTATCCAAACCCCAAGAATAGAAAGAAAGTAAATCTGGAAATTTCCACATTCATATTTATACAATGCTATATTTTAAGTCTTTGTTTAAACAGTTTTATTGCGCTGTGATTTGTGAAACAAGGGCCATTCACTCCAAGTGTACAGTTCAATGGCTTTTAGTACGTTCAAAACTATACAGCCATCATTATAATCAATTTAACAATAATCTGGTACGCTCACTTAAAACAGCACTCCCGTCTCCTTAACCACCACTCCAACTACCACTCAATGCCTCCCCCAGACCTAAGCAATCACTAATTTGTCTGTGTCATCAAAGAGATAGGACATGCATATACACAGAATCATACACTATCTAGCTCTTTGTTACTAATTAACACCATTTTTAAATGACTTTTTAAAAAAAATTATTCATATTCAAAAGCATTTATTCAAATCGCAGTTACTTTTTATTTCAGTAATCTAGACAACTTTCTAATCCAGGTTTTAACTTCATGTTTCTAACTTTGAAATGTGATTTTCCTCTTATCCCCGGGAGCATGACTGTGGTAGGTGGCCCAGACTATCTGCTGTCTCTGAAAAGGAAGTCAACCGATCTGGGCATTGTGTGTTCTCTTGCGACCCCTGGTGGTTGATGAAGAGAGTGCTTTTTAAATGAATCCCTTGGAGCGCTTTAATCTCAAAACAGAGCCTGACTATTAATTAATATCAAATGTAACTAAGATGTTAATTATGTTGCTAAGTTTAAGTGTCCTAATACTTTTCTATAAATTATAGACTTTAAATCTGGTCCCAAAGGTCCTATTAGAACCTTGCCCAAATGTTTTCTTAATACTTTTCACTTTTCACAAGGAAATCTTAAACGTGTTTCATTTCATTCCTTACCAAAACATAAAATCTGAGGGCCCTTTCATGTCTTCATCACTGTTTTTTAAAAATAAAATAAACAAGAGATCAAACCTTACTAAAACTTTAAACTCATAAAACCAATAAAACAAAAACGAATACAAAAATACAAACTATATATTAGTAACAACCAAGTTCTCCAAGGTCTGACCCAGGCGAAAATCACCTTCAACAGTTGTTTCCCACATCTATTGCTTTTTAAGTATTTCTCCACTTTTAACTAGACTTAAAATTGAAACTTTAATATTTTACTGAGATTTTTTTCTAATACTGAACCAACTCCCTTTGTAAAATTTAAAATAGAGAAGACAGTGAAATAAAATAATTATGTAAATAATTTTATATATTCCTTTAAATATAATAAATTACCACATGACCACATAAGCACTAAATGATTTCTGATGCAAAAATATTTTATTTCTGACCTAATAAAACTTTATAATCTTAGAGTCTCAGATACGAACAAAATGTATGTTCAAACAAACATCCTATCCCAAGTGGCATCTAGACTCAAGAACAAAATAGGACTTGAAAGTAAAAAGGGCCCAGTCAGAGCAGAACAGGGACAGGAGACAGGGGCAGGAGACAGGGGCAGGAGACAGGGGCAGGAGACAGGGGCAGGAGACAGGGGCAGGAGACAGGGGCAGGAGACAGGAGCAGGGTGAATAAAATCAAAGCTCACGATAAACAGTCATAAAAATATCGTGAAGAAACCTGTCATTTTGTACAATGAGTACAGACTAATACAAACATTAAAAGGATATACATGTACATGTACACTTATTGAGAGTAGCAATTTTTTAAAACTATATTCTCCAGAAGTGCTTTCAATTTTGCTCAAAGTTTGAGAACCCTTTAGAAGTGAACGTGTGATTTAACAGACATTATGGCTCTGAATTTCTCCTCTGGTTTAAAAAAGAGGGAGAAATAACACCCAAAACAATTTGGAGTGAAGAATAAGTGTGTTTTTGTTAGAGCTTCAGTTATTGCACATGTTTTTGTGTGTTTTGGGTAAGTTAACCTCAAGTGCTCTATTATAGTTTATGGAGATTTAAAAATACATCCCTCTGACACCTAAGACAGAGTTTTTAAATTCATCTATTCATATGGAAACAAATACACTTTTTGAGTTACAGACTGCAAATCAGATCACTGCATTTGTAAATTTTTAATAACATCAGATCTCTATGTGGGGTGAGTTATGGAGAATACGCCATTCCTCAGGAGAGTACAAAACGTGTGCACACCTGTCTACTTGAAGAAAGCGCAGGAGGGAAGGCAGCTCCAGAATAAGTTCAGCTGTCCATACTGGAGGCCGACTGAATCCTCAGATCCGATCATCACAACTGACTGCATGTAGAGAAGGGGTATGGGGCTAGTCTTTAACTACATTGGAGAAAGGAGAAAAATCAGCATGACTTTTGTGACAAAAGAAATCAGAAGCAGGAGTCCACAGGTACCTGGATTCCATTGCCCTGTTGAAAACCTGGTCGACGGGCACTACTGCAGAACACGGCATGAAAAACAGCTCTGTGTCGTTGCCTGCAAGACTGACCCCAGCTTTACTCCTTAATTCTTTCTATATTTCAAACCAATATTCTCTTGCCTTGTTTTTGTTTTTGTTTTTTAACAATATTTAATTGAGGTAAACTTGGTTTCTGTGATGCTGGACCCTTGGCCGTTTGCATTCCCTAAAGAGATAAAAAGAAACTTGTTATTCTATTAGTATTTATTGACTACAATTGCGGGAGAATAATTTGACTCATTTTATTTTACACACACACACACACACACAAATTGGAAATTGAAAGAACGTGGCCTGAGATGTAGATTAGTGGTAGAGCTCCTGCCCGGCAGGGCAAACCTGGGATCCATCCCCAGCATGGCAAATAACAAATCAAGAAATAAAAACCCCTTTTGAACTGGAGACTGATATATGATCCTGGCCTGGTGAATGTAGATAGACAGGGGCTAAAGACAACAAAAGACCTTGCCTTAAAGCCCTTCTACCTTTTCTCAAAAGATGGTCAATTACTGTTTACGGCTCCAGCACTCTTTGATAGTAATCAGTGGCTTGGGTCTCCCTCCTCGGATACTGCTGTTTACTCTGCCGACCAGGGCATATTTCCATACAGTGAAACACATGTTCTGCTGAAACCCGACCCTCTGTCCCAGGGCCCACACTGCAGAGATTAGCAGGACAAGACAAAAGGCTGTTGATGACAAAAGCAGCCACTAACAACAATCTCAAAGCTACGGAGAAGTTAGACCTTGGTCTTAGACAGCCTGGGGCTGAAGTACTTTAGAGGAGAAACTTTCTGTTGGGACCTTTTGGCTGGGACGTATCCCAACCCCACCCCCACCCCCCTGTGGCTGGCCATGTGCTCGAGTGATAGCCCCAATATAATTTCATGGCTGCGGGGAATCTGGAGCCATGTCCTGACACTGACAAGGTAATGAGGCGCTTCCAGACTCAGCGGGTCTTCTGGGGCCGCAGAGGGTTTATGGTTATTGCTTTCATTTACCGTTGGTCTGGACGGTCCAGGACAGGGACCCATCCCCAGAAGTATCGGAAGACACAGGAACAGCTGGCTGTAGTGGGGGAGCAAGTCGCATGGGTAACAGGAAGTTAAATGGTTAAATTTCCTGTTTCACATCCTAGATACCTTTGCATTTTGCTGTAAGTGCCTGAAATGTGCAGACATGACGTTTTGTGGAAATCCTCTTTCTGCCCATGAGCACTGAAATCTTAAGCCCATGTGGACTGAAAGCCTTCTTTACCATTATAGTCTTACCCGCTAAGAAGCCTGGTTTTTTGTTTTGTTTGTTTGTTTGTTTGTTTAGTTTCCTGACAAGTTGCACAGCCCTCCTCTCCAGGTTTCATTCCCCTTCTCTGCACTGTAGGGTAGAAGGGACAACACCCACAATACTAAGTGCTCTGGGGCCCCTGGAGACCTTCCCTTCCTGCTGTTCCCGAAACACATATGTAAGTCCCAAAGAAGCAAGAAAGGGTTTACAGGAGGATACCCTTGCCCCCACCCCCTGACTTGTCAGCAAGCTGGTTCTTAAAAATGTCATCCTCTGTTAGATTTAATCATGGCTCCTAAAATTGGACTTTTGCTTTGGAGACTTACTGGCCTCCTGAAGTCATTACAACACCCCCTCACACACACACACACACACACCCCTCTTTCTCTGTCTCTCTCTCACACATACACACACACACCTCTCTCTTTCTCTCTCTCTCTGTCTCTCTCTCTGTCTGTCTCTCTCTCTCTCTCACACACACACAAAAAAAAAAAAACCACACACACACCTCTGTCTCTCTCACACACATACACACACACCTCTCTCTCTGTCTCTCTCTGTCTCTCTCCCTCTGTCTGTCTCTCTGTCTCTCTCTCTCTCTCTCTCTCTCTCTCTCTCTCTCTCTCTCTCTCTCTCACACACACACACACACACACACATACACACACTCCCCACCCATGCAGTGGCTCACTGCAACGTCTAAGCAGCTCAAAGGGAAAGAGTAAGGATAGAAAGATGCGGCCACCATCACAATCAGCAATCTTCAGGCCAGAGTGTCGGAAATCTGCTGTCCGTTTACGGGAAAGTTCAGGTTTGGGGGCATGGAGGAAGAGCTCAGTGGAGTAACACATATCTACCATGTCTGAGGCCCCAGTTTCTAGCCCCAGACCCCTTCCCAATGCCCCTTGGGAGCTTGTGAGGATTCTTCACACATGGTGGCTTCCTGCATGCACAATTAAGACTCATACTGATCTTCATTCCAGCTTCATTAAAAATAACAAAGTCATTTATAAACAGCATTTTAAAAGGAAATGAATAGCATGTAATCAGATGCTGGAGCCCTGGAATATTCTAATTTCTGGTGGAAAAAAAATATATATAAATTCTTTCTATTGTAAAAGATAGGTATGTAAATGAAAACTGGAATGTGAGTAATAAGCAAAGTGTTTAAATGTCAGCCACAAAAGCCTTTTTCAAATTGCATGTTAACTCCCAGATTCTACAATCAAAGAATTCCTCATTTTTAAGGGTGAAACTTACAAACGAAGTACAGAAGGCACTGAAGCGTAGGGGGCGGGGGGAATGGGCTAGGTACCATTAATGCCATTTTAAAGGCCGAGTTGAAATTGAATGTCAAACAGCTAAGGTTTATTGTACATGTGTTCTTGCTCGTTAAAGCCTGTGTTGAGCACAGAAGTGGCCCATGGGGATACTGGAGGAGAGATGCGGAGGTCTGGAAATGAAACCCACCGTTCCACCAGTCAGTATCCTGTGACACTGTGTCACGCAATACCTGGAGCGAATCCTGCTTTTCCATCTACTCTGTCTTCCCTGTTGCGTTCGTTTCTTGCTGGCCTCGCTCCGTCTGTGGAAGCAGAGGTGAGGTGGAAATGTCTGCAAGAGAGAAGCATGAGCTCAGCTGGTTCTGCTTGGTTAGCACCTTTCTGAAAGGAGATGTTGTCCCCTGGGTGTTGACCAGGGAGTGTTCTGAGCAAGGCAGGAAGAATGGAGCAGTGCTTTCGCCTTCCCCTTCTCCCCTGCCTTCGTGGAAAGGCTTCGTCATTTGGGAATAAGGGACATTTTGCACAGAACTTTGGGTACACATTAACATCTAAAGACAAAAATATCCCCAGTGCAAACAGTTTTTGGATCAGCGTCATTTTGGATTCTTACTGTGATTTCTTCCCCTCCACTTGGTTGAGAAACAAAGAAATCAGCTACAATGAGTGAAAATATCTTTCTGGCTGCAATTCTTTCCTCGATTTAGTTTGTTTTCCTGTATTTTATCTGAACATTTAGCCACTTAAAAAATTAAAAATGAGATTTACTTACATCGTAGAACCTACGGGTTAGCATGCAGCCTGAAAGACTTTTTTTTCCTAACAGAATTTAAATAGTTACATAGCAAGCAAATAAAATACTGTAGCAGGCAAATTACTCAAATTACTCATTACCACAGCGCTCCTCTTCCTGTCCCAGATGAAGACAATCCGCTGTCTCCTTGCCAGGCTAATCCATGGTTGGTCGGAGTTTTAAGGATTAGTTTCACTTCCAAAGAAAGCTTGTTCCGTTGTTCAAAACACTACAGTAATTCTGGCCGCTCTGAGGCTTTAGTGGCCTTTCCTTCTGAGCCTCAAGTCTGTCTACTACAGCTTACATGCTGGGGGAAATGCGCACGCACACACACACACACACACACACACACACACACACACACATCAAAACTGAATGAGCAGCCGTTCCCCTGCCAGTCCCAGTGAAAGCAAATAAGCGCACCCACTAAGAGCCCCGGCAAAGGACAACACACGTCACAGGGCAGGAGCAGAGCAGGAGCAGAGCTGTGTGGTCTTTTTGACAACAGCATCATTCTCAAAGAAATAATGCAAATCCTGAAGAAAAATGCATTCTCCCCACAGGCCCGGAAACTGGAGAGAGAGGGGAAATGGACAGCTGAGTGAAAAGAATAGGGTAAAGCATTCTGGTCCTGGGCTGATGCCTTGTGTGCTCCCCACATCTGTGCACCCCCACCTCCCCAGCCTGTTTCCTAAGGCTCTGTGCTTACTAATGACAGTGGCCACCACTATTGGTAGGCAGTTACACAACCTCTCTGCTGGATGCTTTTCCTGCATTAACTCTAATTTTCACAACAATCAAAATGTCATCGTCACACAGGCGCAGTAACACATGCCTTTAGTCTCCTCTACTGGAAAGGCTGAATCC
Source organism: Peromyscus eremicus (assembly GCF_949786415.1). NCBI lineage: Eukaryota > Metazoa > Chordata > Mammalia > Rodentia > Cricetidae > Peromyscus > Peromyscus eremicus. The sequence continues at coordinate 31,834,896 of NC_081420.1, forward strand.
AAGAGTTTGTGGCAGCCCCGGCCTGTCAGAACCAGTTTCCAAAACAAAACCAGTCATTGTCCCCATTTTACAGATGAGATTGCTTAGCTTGTGACTGTGCATGGTCAATCTTGGCTCGACCCACCAATTCTAACTGTATCACTTCATCAAAGGAGAAAATTAGGAGCCGCTCCAACTGTTTATTGGCATACATCTTCAAATCCGCAGTACAGAAACCAAACCAGCGGACTACAGACTGCCTGACTGTACACACAGCCTGTCCTGCTGGGGGAAGAACCACTTTCACTATCAAAACAGTCTTTCTCAAGGCTGCTGTCTTCAATGCTTATATAAGAGGCTGCTTCTCCAGCAGGCCTGCCCTGCTCAGTGATGACTATAAGACACACGGGCCTCTGCTCTGCAGGGGGCATCTGCACAAAGTGGGCATCTAAAGAGTGGCACAGTTCTCCTGCCCTCAAAGATTGTAGCCTGAAACCATGTTAATCAGAAAAGTTGAGGATATGCAAGCTTCTATCAGAAGATATGATAAAAAAAGACTCTTCCTTGGGCACAGGCTCATTCTAGAGTTAGTAAGCAGCATAAATGTTTCTCTACCATGGAGTATTCAGATAATTTTTACACAAATTATTGTTTTCATCCCCATAAGCATTTTGCAGACAGTCCATGACATCTGGGAAGCTTTGGTCCTGTTAACTATTTAGTTCCCTAACACTGCCTTAGAAAAGAAGACATTGATACCCAACAATATCTCTCTGTTGTCTTAAGCAACTTCTCCTTTTAGAATCCAAATCCCATTCAACAGCAGGCAGGATAATGCATTTTTTTGTCTGTTTGTTTTGGTCCCATTTTAAGCCTAGCATACAGAACACTGAAATTTCTTGACTATTAAAATCACTGGGTCTGGTTCAAGTTGCTTGGAAAATAGAAGGACTAATAGGAAGGATAAGAGGAAGGGAGATGGAATTAGCCTTCTCTTGTTCATGAATTTATTTTGTGTCCTGAAAACGCATTTATTTTACTCTCTGGTCCTCAGTTTCTCTAAGCATAAAAATCACCCCAAGGCTTGAATTTCTAAACATTATGATCATGATGAACTCAGCCCTGGATGACATCCACATGGGAAAGCCAGGGTACACTGAATCACCCCAGAAGGGAGCAATCTGGATCCACCTGCTTGGATCAAATCTTAATCTCCTCAGGACTCTGAATGGTTCAGATTTCAGACCTCCATTTTTGGATTTTTGTCTAGTATAAGGAAAGTACTGTAGAACCTTCCACAGCTCCCTCTGGAGCTGCACATGTCAAAAGCCCCACTCCCACCCTTCTCCTCCCCAACATGACCAGTTAGCAGGGAAGGACGCAGAAAAGACTCTGGCTCAACCAGTAATCCTTTATTTATTTCACATAAAAAATGATCTGAGGAAGATATCTTAACACTTAACATTGGTTAGTCTTAAAGAGTGAGCGCTTGAGTTTGGGTTATATTACTTTCAGGACTTGCAATTTTTTTTTAAATTTATAATAGAAAAGGCAGCAAGAGATGTTAAACACAAAATATTAAAGCAAGGAATCTGAGATTTCCTGAGAAACCTTAACAGACTTAGAAAATTTTAAATCCAGTATTTATTTTATTTCTTCTTCTCCTGGATTTGCTAATAGATCACACATTTCTTTTTCAGGAAGGAAGAATTCAGAAATCAAACAGTAGTGCTTGCTACTAAGTGGATATGCTTTTTTCTTTACATCAAGCATAACAGGCACAAAAACGTCCATAATTCCTCAAATCCTCTATTGTCAATTTCTTTGTTAAAAAACTCATTACATCGAGACAAAAATCCTTTTAAGATGAGCATAGTTCCATATTTGTACCTGCACAGCAAGACATCCCCAAGGTGCAAAGAAACCAATGCTCTGAGAAGACACTCATTGCTGCTTACATGCTGCGCACTGGCATTCATGCAAAATATGCAAATGTATTCAGACGTCACCTAGTTTACCAGAAAAAAAAAATGTAAACTGCACTGAACAAGATTTGGGAAGGAGGCTGAGGTTGGAGAATCACAAACTCAAGGCTAGTGTGGGACTACATCAAGACCGTGTCACCAGAAGGCGAAATAGAAGGGGAAGAAAGGAAGGAAGTCAGAGGGATGGAAGAAAGGAAGGAAGTCAGGAAGGCAAGTGGGCAGGCAGCAAGGAAGGAGAAAGCTTTAGAGTTGGATTCACAGTACTGTCTACCTTCCCGAAAAGGAAAATGTACATCCAGGAAGTAAAGGAAAATCGCAGTGGGTAACATTCCAAACAGCAGGTAACCAGAGAGCGTCTGCTGGGAAGTTAAGTCTCGTGCTGCAGACACTACAAGTGTCTGGTAGTCTAGTGACTGCTAGAAACAAAGTAGCTACATTAGAAAATAACAATGCCTTTTAATGTGAACAATGAGAAGCAAACCTAACATAAAATCTAGCCATAAAAAAAGTTACAAAAAACAAAGTAAAACTATGAATGACTTGCTAGATGAGCCATTGATGTACATGAAAATACACACGAAAATGTAAGTGGTGGAATAGGAATAGAAAAAAGTAATTTTGAAGGAAAACTGATACTATGTTTTGGCTTAAGTAAAAGCTAGTGGAACCCTGTTATTATTGCAGATGGGAAAAGAGAAAAAAATACTATATTCCAGTAAAGATTATTTCAGTAACTATCATTGCTACATATGTAATTTGTAGAATGTTTTTAAATGCTATAAGATTTTGTCCCTGAATAACTAGAAAACTCTCGTCTTCAAAAGCTGTGAGGTAAGGCTACTGCTTAGCCTGAGGGTTTAGTCTCTGTGTTCCCTAAAATAAAAAGAAAACATGAAGCCAAGAAGTTTCTCCTCACAACCTCCCCAGCCCAGAGGGTGCCCTCCAAGCCCTGAGGAATTCAGGCTTGCTGCTGGGATCGGAAGGACTCTTTGCTGGTCACTAGCTGTCCTCCCCTCAATCCTGGTCTGCATCCAGAAGCTCTGCCACATGTGCCAATCCACCAAGGCTCAGCCAAGCCTGAGGAAGGACACTCTTCATGTCTAGGCTACTCCATCAATCACTTCGCATCCACCTGTTTAGCTGCCTTTGAAGAATTGTGCCTGAAGCTGACGACTGGCGCCACCTGCCCCAGTCACTGGGTGTCTTCAGACACACGGGAAGAGAGACGTGCCTGATACTCTGAGAGGCCCCGCATGCTGCCTAATCTTCTCTGTGTCTGCTGACATCCTCATCCAGTTCTCTTCGTCCACTATTTGGTCAACATTCACGGAGTTCTTCAGTGATTCTTTCTTTGGCACAGTATTTCGTTGTACGCCCAGCAAGGATGCAATCAGCTCACCTTGTCACACCACTCTGCCCTGTGGTGGCTACAGTCCCTGAGTTTAGACTGACGCACACTGGTCTCTGCTAGAACCCATGGCTGGTTCTTCTGGTTTGGGTTTGCTTTTCTTTTTTTTTTTTCTTTTGCTATTGAAGTTTTCTTCTTTCTTTCATGGCATAAATAAATATGGAGAGGATTTGGGCCATGGTTGCTGTCTTTGAAAGCCCACCACGAGCTGTCTTTAGCATGATTTGCCGCTGCCATAGTCCATGCTTTTCACTTAACACAGTCAGCACTTGCCACTCACAGGTCCTCCACCCATGAATTCAACTAATCTCGGATTTTAAATATTGGGGAAATTGCATCCATACGGCGCATGTACAGGCTTTTCTCATTATTCTCAAGCAATACCATATAGCCACTATTTACACAGCACTAACATCATGTTGGGTGATACCTCAAAGTATATGAAAGGATGGGGGTGGTCTACCTCACATCTGGCAACTCTTCACATACGGGCATCCTCAGGCTTTGGAATCTTGGGGCCCTGAAGCTAATGCCTGCTGCTAAGGATAAGTGCATGTCTGTCACTGGCGCTGGCTGTAATTGATTTTCCCTGCTAATTTTAGCAGCAACAGAGTCAATCCACCTGTAAATTGCTGCCATTTGTTTTTGATTGCTTTTTACTTCAATGGTTAAATAATTCTCCCAAACATCTCTTATCTAATATCCCTTTGTAAAATGTCTCAGCTGTGGACACTATGGCAGTTCCTTTGCATTCTTGTATTATCCACGACATTTTGCTTCTCTATGTTATTTCTGGAGTTTTTATTATGTATTCAAGTCACAGTAGACAAAATTCCACAAGATTACACCATTGCTGAGTTATCCTTCGAGAGTATTTTATAGGATTGTCCCCATTCACCATTTTACTCTTTTTTCTGATATTTTCTGTGTTTTGTTTGTTTGTTGTTTTCCACTTGACTTGATTCTTGAAGACAGCTGGCCAGGGTGACTTTAAATTTCTGATCCTCGTGTCTCAGGGTCTGGAGTACTGGGCCATAGTCATATTGTGATGTTTTCAACGACAATGGCCCCCATAGGCTCATACATGTATTTGAATACTTGGTCCCTAGAGGCATGCCCTTGTTGGAGGAGGTGTGTCAGTGAGGGAGGGCTTTGAGATTTCAAAAGCGCCCCCACCTCCTGATGGTGGATCATATGTAACTTCTCAGCTACTTCTTCAGCACCATGTCTTCCTGTCTGCTACCATGCCACAAGGCATGATAGTCATAGACTCACCCTCTGAAACTGTAAGCAAGTCCTCCATTAAATGTTTTCCTTAACAAGTTACCTTGTTCATGGTGTCTTGTCGCAGCAATAGAATAGTAACTAAGACACATGTGGTGCCATGCTCAACTCACCTGTAGTGGCACTGAGCCATGAGCTGTAATGACATACACTTCAAATGTCATACTCTGTAAACAAACTACACTGCACTTCTTTCTTCCTTACTTTTTTTTCTTTTTTGCTATTCCCCTTTGATGGTGTTAGTAATTGAACCCAAGGCCTAGAGCATGTTATACAAATACTCTCAAACTGGGCCATACCACAACTCTAGGTTGTTCTATCAACATTTGCCTGACTTTCCTGGGTGCAGGGTTTTTTTTTAATTATACTATACGTACATGTTTCTCAGCTCCAACAGATTAAATCACTTCAAATCCTTCTGATGAGTTGTTTATGCTGGTAGCAATAGTTGGATGATGTGGATTCCCTTCCGCCTCTAAGTCATGGTATCATTTATGTCTTTGATTGTTAACATCCCATGCATAAACAGGGGCTGGATGCACTATAGTTTTCTGTTATGATTCTTTAGAAGAAGAATAACACATCATGTTCACCGTGAACTAGGAAAAATAAGGTAGATAAAAAGAAGCCCCAGAGGAATAAATGCCATCCAAACAGCATTGCCCTACAGTGTTTTGCCAGACTCAGAGGCTTACAATGACTAGACATCGCTCTCCCCAAACTCCTTAGTCTAACCTGCCACCACCTAGACATTATAAAGCTTCCCTCTGCATCTACACTCCCTGTCTTTCATCCTTGTTTACTTACCTTCTCTACTCTACTCAAAAACCACTGCCATTGGCAAGGCCAAGCCCTCCCTACCATCTCTTGATTTCAGCAGAACTCTGTTGCCGACACATTGATTCAAAACTTTTTTGAGCATGTATCATGCAGTACTCATTTGGGCACTGAGAACACAGCATGAAGCATAAATGACAGCTCATATCCCAGTGAGGGGAACTAAAGTTAGTTCATACAAAAAGTAATAGGTGGTAAAATTATTTTGCAAAAAAGGGGAAAAAAAAAGCCAGGCCAGATGGTGACACACATCTTTAGTACCAGCATTCAGAAGGCAGAAGCCGGAGAATCTCTGGGAATTTGAGCTCAGCCTAGCCTACATAGGGAGTTCTATGCCAATCAAAGTGAGACCTTGTCTCAAAGAAAGAAAAAAACATTTCAGCAAGGTAAAGAAGGGAGTCCAGAGTCAGAGGGCTACAGTTTCAGAAAGAAGCCAGATCAAGGCTTCGTGGATCAGTCTAGATGGAGATGAGGAATTGAGAGGAGAATTTCTGTAGAGGAAGATTCCAAGCAGACAGAACAATGTGAAAAAGCCCTGGAGCAGGAGAGTGCCTCAGATGCCCAAAGAAGAGTAAAGAAGTGGGTGGCATCTCTGGGCTAAGTGTCAGAGAGGTAAGAGGATGCCAGGTCAGTGGAGCACTACACATATGGCATTTGCATTTCCCCTTGGATGGATGTGAGCCAGAAGGTTACTGTCTAATTAATTCACATATTTAAATGGCTCCTGGATTCTCGGGGAATAGGAAGGTTAGGTAGAGGATGGTAGTTATAAGAAGAGAAGTAAAAAAAAAAAAAAACTAAGTAAAGGGGTTGTGTTGTATAATTGGGTAGATACAGTTAAGTTGGTAGAGTATTTGCCTAGCATACGTAATGCCCCAGATTCCATTCCCAGCAACACATAAACCCAGTGCCTATAACCTATAGCACTACAGACAGAGTTGGAAGCAAAAGGATGTGAAGTCAAAGGCCATTCTTGACTGTATAGTTGAGTTCAAGGCCAGCCTGAGATATAGGAGACCCTGCTTGAAAAAGAGTAATTAAAAAAGAGGGGGCTAGTGAGAAAGCAAAGCCAAGTTCAGTACCACAGAAAGCATGGTGGGGGTGAAGGAGTAAGAATTGAACTGGGGTTCAGAATATAAGTTAAAGATAGAGCCTATGTGACTTGCTCATGCCTTAATGTGGAGTGAGATAGAGTAAAATGCGGACCTCTAAATAGAAGGGCATGCAAAGCCAGGAGGAGGTTGCATTTTACTCAAACTCTCAGTCTGGTAACACATGGAAGATGAAATTCACGGTTTCCTCCACAGTCTATTCACTCAGTAGCATACTTCTGACATGGGGGTGGTTCCCAGGGCCCAAGCACCAGCCCATGCCCAGATCTAACCCAGTTCTGCCCTCACACTCCATGGACAGTGGCTGCCACCTAGAAACAGCATCAGACCCCACAGATTGACCACTCAACAGTAGCCCCACCCAGCTCACCCCTTCTGACTAGAAAGAAGCTCTCAATCTTTTCCTGCTCCCAGCAGGAAACTCCTGGAGAAATCCTAATTCCTTGTGATCCATTGTCTCAACAGTTTGATAACAAAGCGAAGGGCACAGGTATCTCTTTAGAATATTCTCATTCCTGCTTGTACAGTACAACTATTACAACTACATCCCATCCAACATAAAGAGATCTTTAAAGTAAATAGGAATTCACAAGAAAACTTTAGAAGTTGGCTCATGATGAAAGATATACAATGAGATAGCAAACTTTATCCACTCCACACTTTCATCCATCCTTCTCTGCTCCTCCCTTTTCTTATTTTATATCCAAGCAGAACAAAATTCTGGGTCAAAGGAAAAGATTGTTGTGACCTGGAATACTCTAATCCTGAATTAAAAAATAAAAATTTCCATTCCATCATTTCCATTTGATCCCCCACTGATCAGCATTTAAACGAGAAAAGATAAGAATCTAATTCTGCAGAATGAGTTTCACCTTTGAACTTTCCCCTTGTTCGGGGCCTTCCTTACGTCTTGAAGATACGGAGATGTAAGCTTTCTACTTTGTTTTGCCAAGAAACACACTCCGGCTGTGTTAGATGTGATTGTGACCACTGTTTTCAGGTACTTGTTTTTATGCGGCACAAAACTCAATCTGCTCCTAATCTAAAAATAAATGAGTAAAAAAAAAAAGTAGTCACTTCATTTCACATTTCTAAAGCTTCTTGAACACTAAAATTATTATTTGTGGCATTCCTAATTTAAGATGTATATGTGTGTATGTGAATATAACTTTTTAGAGTAATTTTTTGAGCTTACAACTCTGCAATTAATATGTTAGGAATCACTGTCTATCTGCCTGTGTTCTCTCTTCCACTCCCACCTCCCACTACTGCTTCTTTTGAAGAAAGAGGAAGTGTTAACAAGCTTGTATCTTGGCCAAGCCTAGATAAGATACAACCTTAAAATTTGAAGACTAACAAACAAACAAAACAAAAACAACAAAAATGAAGATCATTTTTAACACAAGCTGATTTCCTTTTCTACGTGTTTAGCTTGCTAAGACATTTTTTTAAGATCCCATGTAGGAAAAAATTATTCTAATCTGTTTGACTCAAACGCATGAGAAATTCAGTATTCTCTTACAAACAAGTTAAATGTCTGTGTTCCTGCTTTTCCCTATATCGCACCCACCAGGAGTAGGCCAACGTGAAATGAGGACCAGCCAAGTTCCCTCCTGCTTTAGGGGTAAATGAAAGAGGCCGCACTGGCCATGTATATTTCCCAGCCCAGTTTGGATCATAGCCTACACCAGGTTAATTTCACGTTGTTCTTATGTTTCTTTGTGCTCCACCAAGATGATCCATTTCCAACAGTGACATTATAAGCATCACTTAGATTCTGCTCTTTCTTACAGTGTATTTGAGACAAGAACTTATCTCTGTGCTTTCATTTAAAGAGTGACAAAATAATATCAGTAGGTACTCACAAGTGATTAACATCTTTGCTTAAAAAAAAAAAAAAAAAACCAACAGGTCACCCTAAAATGAAGTAGATAAAAAACAGGATAGAGACAGAAATTATGCACTTTCATCCTGCGTTTGGTTGACTCCTGTATGAAAATGAAGAGATGTGTTTGTATGGGTGTGTTTCTGTCCATGTGCATTTTTGTGTTTGTGTATGAATACAAGTGCTCATGTGAACAAGGATAGGTTCTAAGAACCTGTAACAGTGAGACTTAAACCTTTAACATCTAGTTAACTTAAATTTGTTATAAAAACATGGGACAAATAACACCAATGCCTGCACTTATAACTATTAGATATTTAAAATATAAAGAAAACTTTTTAAGTTTTCTAAATTTTATAAAGCAAAGTAAGACCAAAAACCAACTAAGAAAAAGATATAAATACAGGGTAAGGGTTATTTTTGGTAAAAAAAAAAAAAAAAAAAAAGTTTAAAAAAGGGAAATGTTTTTAGTTAAGGAAGGATTTTTGTATTATAAAACATAATGTCCTATGATTAAAGATTTTTCTAAAGTGGAAAATTAAAGATTTTCCTTCACTCAGAGATACTCAAAGCAGTTCCACTAGAATCAGGAGCAAGACAAGGCTGTCCACTCTCTCCATATCTACTCAATATAGTACTTGAAGTTGTAGCTAGAGTAATAAAACAATAAAAGGAGATCAAGGGGATACAAATTGGAAAGGAAGAAGTTAAAGTATCACTATTTGCAGATGATATAATAGTATACATAAATTAACAAAAAAACAAAAAACTGTTAAAGAATAGCATACATAAATGACCCCAAAAATTCTACCAGGGAACTCCTACAGCTGATAAACACCTTCAGAGAAGTGGCTGGATACAAGATTAACTTTAAAAAAGTCAATAGACCTCCTATATACAAATGACAAACAGACTGAGAAAGAAACCAAGGAAACAGCACCATTCACAATAGCCACAAATAATATAAAATATCTTGGGGTAACTCTAACCAAGCAAGTGAAAGACCTGTATGACAAGAACTTAAAGTATTTGAAGAAATAATGCATTCTTTTTGTTGTTGTTTGTTTGTTTTTTGAGACAGGACTTCTCTGTATAGCTTTGGCATTTGTCCTGGAACTAGCTCTGTAGACCAGGCTGGCCTTGAACTCGCAGAGATCTGCCTGGCTCTGCCTTCCAAGTGCTGAGACTAAAGGCATGTGCCACCACCGCTCATGAAGAAAGAAATTGAAGAAGATACCAGAAAATGGAAAGATCTCCCATGCTCATGGATTAGTAGGATTAACATAGTAAAAATGGCCATCTTACCAAAAGCATTCTACAGATTCAATGCAATCCCCATCAAAATCCCAACAAAATTCTTTACAGACCTTGAGAGAACAACACTCAACTTAATATAGAAAAACAAAACAAAAAAATCCCAGGGTAGCTAAAACAATCCTGTACCACAAACTTCCAGAGGCATCACCATTCCTGACTTCAAGATTTACTATGCTATAGTAATAAATCCCACATGGTATTGGCATAAAAACAGACAGGTGGATCAATGAAATCAAACTGAAGACCCAGACGTAAATCCACATACCTATGGCCATCTGATTTTAGACAAAGAAGCCAAAATTATACAATAGAAAAAAAGAAAACATCTTCAACACATGGTGCTGATCTAACTGGATGTCAGCATGTAGAAGAATACAATTAGATCCATATCTATCACCCTGCACAAACTCAAGTCCATAAAACCAGATATACTGAACATGATAGAAGAGAAAGTGGGGAATATCCTTGATCACATTGGCACAGGAGACAACTTCCTAAACAGAACACCAAATGCACAGGAACTAAGATCAACAATTAACAAATGGAAACTGAAAACTTCTGTAAGGCAAAGGACACCATCAATAGAATAAAATAGCAGCCTATAAAATTGGAAAAAGTCTTCACCAACTTCATATTTGACAGAGGGCTGATATCCAAAAATATATAAAGAACTCAAGAAACTAGGTATCAACAAACCAAATAATCCAATTGAAAAATGGGGTATAGATCTAAACAGAGAATTCTCAACAGAGGAATCTCAAATGGCTGAGGAACACTTTAAGGAAATGTTTAACATCCTTAGCCATCATGGAAATGCAAATCAAAATGACACTGAGATTCCATTTTATACCTATCAGAATGACTAAGATCAAAAACATAAATAACAGCTCATGCGGGTGAGGATGTGGAGCAAGGGGAACACTCCCCATTACTAATGGGAGTGCAAACTTGTACAGCCACTTTGGAAACCAATACGGCAGTTCCTCTGAAAAACTGAGACTCAATCTAATTCAAGACCCAGCTATACCACTCCTGGACATATAACCAAAGGATGCTCCACCATACCACAAGGACACTTGTTCAACTGTATTCTTAGCAGCTTTATTCATAGTAGTCAGGTTGGAAACAACCAAGAGGTCCCTCAATCGAAGATTGGATAAAGAAAATGTGGTAAATTTACACAATAGAGTATTACTCAGCCGTTAAGAACAATGACATCATGAAATTTGCTGGCAAATGGATGGAATTAGAAAAAAAAATCATCCTGAGTGAGGTAACCAGACACAGAAAGACAAACATAGTATATACTCACTTGCAAATGGATGGAATTAGAAAAAAAAAATCACCCTGAGTGAGGTAACCAGACACAGAAAGACAAACATAGTATATACTCACTTTTAAGTGGATATTAGCCATAAAGTAAAGAAAGGATAACCATGCTACAATCCATAGATCCATAGAGACTAAGTAACAATGAAGGCTTAAGGCAGGATGCAGTCATCTCCCTGGGAAGGGGAAATAGATTTTTCCAATGGACTGGGGTGGGTGTGAATGGGAAAAGGAAGAATCAAGCAGGGAGTACAGAGAGTTAACTAGAATTGGGGAGCATTTGGGGAGCAATGTAGAAATCTGATGCAGTGGAAACTCTCTGAAATGTTTGAAAGTGACCCTAGTGAAGTCTTCTAGTAACGGGGGATACTGTGGTGGTTTGAATGTAACTGGACACTATAAACTCATTAAGAGTGGCACTATTAGGAGGTGTGGATTTGTTGGAGTAAGTATAGCCTTGTTGGAGGAAGTGTGTCACTGTGGGGATAAGCTTTGGGGTCTCATATATGCTCAAGCCATGCCCAGTGTCTCAGTTCACTTCCTGCTGCCTTCAAATCAAGATGTCAGAATTCTCAACTCCTTCTCTAGCACCATGCCTGCCTGCATGCTGCCTTGTTTCCTGCCGTGACAATAATGGACTAAACCTCTGAACTGTAAGTGAGCCGCCTCAATTAAATGTTTTCCTTTATAAGAGTTGCTATGATCATGGTGTTGCTTTACAGTAATAGAAACCCTATCTAAGACAGATATGAAGCCTGAACCACCCATCTTCTATAACCAGGCAAGGCGTCCAACAGTGGGACTGGAACACCAACCCAGCCAGCCACAAAACCTTTAACCTATACTATCTGTCCTGCCTCCTAGACGTCCTGGGGTAATGGTAGGGCAGAACTTGTGGGAGTGGCCAACCAATGACTGGTCCAACTTGAAGCCCAGGCCACAAGAGAAAGCCCATGCCTGACACAGCCTGGGTGGCTAGGAACCAAAGGCTGGACCATCCAGAGACCTAAGATAAAACCAAACACAATGGAGAGAAAAAAGAGTTCAGTGAAATGTGTACTAATGCTTTTCTGCTATACTCCTAGATTGCTGCCTAGCCCAACTGTCACCAGAGAGGTGTCATCTAGCAAGAGCAGATACAGAGGCCCACAGCCTAATAGTAGGCAGAGCCAGGGGAAGCCCACAGATGAGGGGGAAAGTTTGCAGGAGCCAAAGGGGTCGAGGACACTGTGAGAACACAGCCCACAGAATCAACTAAGGAGGGCTCATAGTCGATCACAGAGACTGAAGCAACAATCATGGACCCCGTTTGGGTGAGAGCTAGATTCTCTGCTTATATGTTATGGTTGTGTGACTGGGTGTTCTTGTAAGACTCCTAAAAATGGGAGTGGGGAGTGTCCCTGACTCTTTTGCCTGCTTTTGGAACATTTTTCCTCCTACTAGGTTGCCTCATCCAGCCTGGATATGAGGGTGTGTGTCTAGTCTTATTGTAACCTGTTATGCCATGTTCAGTTGATATCCCTGTGAGGCCTGTTCTTTTTTTTTTTTTTTTTTTTTTGAAGGGAAACAGAGGAGTGGATCTGGGGGAGGGAGAAGGACTTGGAAGAGTCGGGGGAAGGGAAACTATGGTTGGGATGTAATGTGTAAGAGAAGAATAAAAGAAAAGGAAAAAAAACAAAAGATTTTCCTCCATTCATAACAAGATACCATTCTTAGACTTTGCCTCACAGCATGGCAACTAAGGTAGAACAATATGGTGATGGCCAGGTCTGCGGTGACAACAATGAAGCTACATAGAAAGCCTCTCAGAAGACCCTCCCCTGAGGTTTTAGCTATTGCTCCCTCTCCAAACTGCAAACTTCTAGAGCAGTGATTCTCAGCCTGTGGGTCACAACTCCTTCAGGGGTTGAATGACCCTTTCACAGGGGTCACCTAAGACCATCCATCAGAAAACACAGATATTTACATTATGATTCATAACAGCAGCAAAATTACAGTTACAATGTCGCAACAAAAATAATTTTATGGTCGGGGGTCACCACAATATGAACTAACTGTATTAAAGGGCTGTAGCATTAGGAAGATTGAGAGCCACTGATCTAGGGAGGTGTCAGACTCTAAAGAGAGGTAAAAGGTTAATTAAAAGGTGATGGTATGAGGCAGCTTCCATGAAGCCACCATCCATGGTAGAGTGCTGCTTCAGGCTTTCTGTACAGAGATGGGACACCAAAGCTCTTCTGCAGGAAGCAGGCTTATTGTATGCTGACCCAGACTCAGCAGAATCATTTCCCAAAGGAGAGCCCTAAGTAAAACGGGGCCTAAATGAATGTCTTTCCTACAGTTTTGGCTTCTTTGTCTCCCATATATGGTGACATATAATCTGATCAGAGTATTCTAAATTCCTGGGATGTGACAGTAAGAATGCCCAGAATGAGAAGGGGGGACATTCTTTGGGAGTGTACCAAGGCAGCACGTGTGTGTATTGACATTGACTAGACCACATTGCTGACACTGGCTAGACCACATTGCTTGCTTGCTTGCTTGCTTGCTTGCTTGCTTGCTTGCTTGCTTGCTTGCTTGCTTTTTTCTTTTTTTCCTCCTCTGGAAATCCTCACTAACTGCCACGGTGGAACTTTTCAGTGATGTAGCTGTTTAAAGATCATTTACACTCCTATAAATACCCCTCACGTGTGCTCTGCATGGAGCCCTATAAAAAATCATTGGTCTCACCAAGTTGGACTTTGATGACACCTCACTTTTGTCTATTGATGGTCCATCTAGGATAATGAGTTATTAACTTGTGTCTCCCCAGAAAAGTTAACTCAGCAGAACGCTAAAGTATATCATAAAAAGACTGTGAAAGTTAAAACTTAAGGAAAGATGGCATGGATACATCTAAGTTGGCTATAATTAGCGGTTATTAAAAACTCCTAAGGGCAAGGCTGGGAAGTTGGTTCCATTGGTGAAAGCACTTGCTTTGCAACCATAAGGACCAGAGTTAAATTTCCAGTGCCCATATTAAGGAATAATTGGGAATTAATTGGAACCCACCTCCTAGGTATTTGGACCCACAGTAATGATAGCATGAATGTAGCCTAACTATGTCAGCTCATCAGGGAAAAACAAAATGTTTATGATCAGATTAGTTTCTCCTACTAATATTGCAAACCCATCCTTGATGAGCTTCAAGGCTTCAATCCCTTTAACTTACTGTAACATTCCTTCTGTTTTTATTGGGCATAGTGGCTATTATGATTTTCTCATGCTGACAGTCTGGTGCCATGCATGGCAGTGAACTGCCCCTGAGCTGAACATGAGGATCCATCCTGAACATCTAAGAACAGGAAGGACACGTAAAATTATTAGTCACAAGTAAGAGTAATAGTAACTTAGATATTAGAGATGCCTTTCATGACATTTTCATATAAATGGATGGAACTGAACAAATTATACTAAGTGAGGTTGCCCAGGTACAGAAGACAAATAGTGTGTGTTTTCTCTCATGTGGATTCTAACTCTAGATTATTTGCTTTGTACATTTAAACTGGAGTACATGTGGAAGACAGGAAACTAGAAATGGATCGCTGGAAGTGGGTTCATTAAGGGAAGGGAGATAGTAAAGTATGAGTAAAATAAAAGCAAAGACTGCGAATGCAGGATTAGGGCATGGAGCTCTAGACAGGAAGACTTGGGGGATGGGGAAGTGAGAGAGTGGGAAACAGAATAGTGAGGGCATGGGGGAAGGCTTAACTAAATGAAGGTGTATGAAAAGCATAAATAGAAACCTATGATCTTCCAGCCCAAGGAAAACACTCAACCCATGTGGATAGTAGAACACAGGTGGCATGATATGAGAGAGGGGAGAATACTCAGCTTAAACATTTAAGTGAGGATAGGAGGGCTGGGGAGAGGGCGAAGGAGAGGGTGGGTTAATGAGAACTATGGCTATATGAATAAAGCTTGTGGAAATCCATCAGTTTATGGGCTATTTAAAAATGTATGTATATATAAAGGAGTTTGAACAGAAGTGTCCTGTATTGGATCGACAATGTCTCTTCCAGAAGACATGGGTTATTAAATAAAAATATCAGAGCACGCCATAGAAACTTTCTATGAGTTATTGGTGAGGAATGTAACAAAGGCACCCAAAAGACCACAAGCTATTGCCATTGTCCTTGGTCACCTACCATAATTACATGGTAAGACCCTATTGCTGAAGACAGAACTTACTTTGGATGAAAAACATAAAAAAAAAATCAATCTCAACCTGACTAGGAAACCCTCTCCTTGCTGGCTAGCTTACATAGTACCAGAAAGTGTTATGCTGGCTGTTGGGGAAGAAAAAACATCAATGGTCTTACCCAGTGCTGGGTACTATGGACTACAATACTGCGTGTCAGGCAAGATGTGCCTACTGTTGTAATAGTGGTATGACAGTTATGGAGATAACCAACAACTTTCTGATTGACTATAAGCTCTCCTCTGCAGGAGGGATTTCAAACCTGGTACTACAAATCTGGCCAAGAGCCCATGGATAGCAAGGTCATAGACCCTAGTCAGGAATATACTACTGTTTTTCCAAATGGTCATGCTGTCAAATTGCCTTCTAAATATTTCTGTTTATAATGACAGACCTAGACTGCTCTCAACTTTGGTCAGAGAAGCTCCTTTTTGCAGGGGATAGTGGCTAATGCAGAGAGTCATAACTGGTCAAAGTGCCAAGTATAAGTAACTGTGAGTGCTCAGCTATCGATGGATAGATCATCTTTATCAACCTCTCCTTACCAAGACGTTGCGAACATCATGGAAGAGGGGATGGAAAGAATATAAGAGCTGATAGACAGGGAAGAGAGCTATAAAATATCATCTTCGGTACATGACATGGCTGTGCATACATCAACTCATGGCAGCTGTGGTTACCTGTACAAGATTAAGCCAACCAAAATTCCAGCAGAGATGAGAGAAAAGCCCCTAAGATCTCACACCTAACTGAGAAGCTATTGGCAGTTGATAGCTACTGAGGGAGGCAAAGTCACACTTCTTGGGGATGTGGCCTCTGGTAGGTTGCCCATGCCAAAGTGGAAAGTCCCACACCAATTTGCATACGGGCAGCATGATTATACTCAGGAAGTTATTAATAATAATAACAAAAAGAAGACATCGAGGGTTGGAGAGGTTGCTCAGCAGTTAAGAGCACTTGGTTTTGTTCCTAGAACCCACAGGGTGGCTCACACCCATCCGCAAATCCAGTTCCAAGGAATCAGATGCCCTCTTCTGATTGCTGAGAGTACCAAGTATATATATTGCACACATACATACATGCCAGCGAAACGCTCATACACATAAAATAAATCTAAAAAACTATTCTATAGAGGCCAGATGTTTGGAGGGAAACAGATTAGAGATACACCACAGAGAGCTGGAGAGAAGTTTCAGATGGATGCCTTCAATAAGTTCTTTCAAAAAATTCTTTTCATAAATGGACGAAATTTTCAGAGTAATTTTTTAAATATTTTAAAAGGGTTAGTCTTTCTCACATTTATAACTTGCCACTTATAGCTGGAAAATCAAGCATGATAAAGGAAAAAAATCAAAGACAAATAATTTCAAATACTCTAAATGTCAAATAAAGTATTTCATAGAGAGAACTTAACTCTGAACATAAGGAAAACATGTAACCAATCTAACTGAAGAATATAGGGTTGAAGAGATGGTTCAGTGGTTGAGAGCTCTTACTGCTCCAGAGGCCCCAGGTCAGTTCTCAGCACCTGTATCTGTGGTGGTATTGTGTTCCCCAAAATATTGTGCACCCTAATAAACTTATCTGGGGTCAGAGAACAGAACAGCCACTAGATATAGAGGCCAGAAAATGGTGGCACACACACCTTTAATCCTATCACTTGGGAGGCAAAGATCCATCTGGATCTCTGTGAGTTTAAAGCCACACTGAAAACAGCCAGGCATGGTGACTCATGCCTTTAATCCCAAGAAGTGAGCCTTTAGTCCCAGGAAGTGGTGTCAGAAAGCAGAAAGGTATATAAGGCGTGAAAACCAGGAACTAGAGCTCGTTAAGCTTTTAGGCTTTTGAGCAGCAGTTCAGCTGAGACCCATTTTGGATGAGAACTCAGAAGCTTCCAGTCTGAGGAAACAGGATCAGCAGAAGAATTGGCGAGGTGAGGAAGCTGTGGCTTGTTCTGCTTCTCTGATCTTCCAGCATTTAACCCATATACCTGGCCCTGGGTTTGTTTTTATTAATAAGAACTTTTAAGATTCATGCTACACATATCAGGTGGCTCACAACTGCTTGTAACACCTCCAGGGGATCTGATGCCCTCTCCTTGCCTCCACAGGCACTCACACACATGTGGCATACATTCACACAAACACACTGTGGTGGTTGGAGTAAGAATGACCCCCATGAGCTCATGTATTTGAATGCTTGGTAAACAGGAAGTGGGATTTATTTTTGAAAGGATTAGGATTAGGAGGTATGACCTCCTCGGAGGAAGTATGTCACTGTCGAGAGTAGGCTTTGGGGTTTCAAATGTGGCTATTAAATTTTAATGACCCCGGGATTTCTTCTGTAGTGGTTTTACCAATATTTCCATCCCTGAAGACTATTTCCCATGCACTTGGTATCACTTATGTCAGGTCTTAGTAAAGAGCGTTTCCAGTATCATCGGATATAAATCCCACACAACATCTGCATGTATATACGATATCTGTCCAATGGGAGAACTGTGAACGGAAGTCCAAGAAAAAGGTGCAGCTATGTAAGGAGTCTACAAGGTTGACTAATCAGAAGTTCCGTGATTGCGTAGAGCTGTCGTGTCTCTGATTCCCGATCCCAATTATCATGGGCTATCTTTAGCTCTCTTAATAGCCAATCATTGCCCACCTCTGTGTTTGGCCTAACATTTATTCTTATAAATCCTTTTCAAATGTACAAGCAGGCCCTTATCTTTGCCAACCTAAAGGCCAAGAATGTCATAAGAGAGCATCTAAGGACTATGACAGATGACTCCCCACTTTGCTATATAACCCACATATCTCACAGTCCCATCGGTATATTTTACAAGTCCCTTGATTCATGATTTTCTCTGCTCTGTTACTATAAAACCTCATAAAATTGTCACCACATTGAAATATGGTATTGGGAGTATGTGTTTCCAGGCCATGGCCAATCATAATGGCTCCAGAATAAACTCTCTTTCCCTTTGAGGTGACATCTGTGTTTCTTGCCTTGGCAAAGGGTTGAGGAAACAGACAAGAAGTGACAAAAGAGGCTTAGGAGAAGCTTCCCCCAGAAGCTGAGCAAAGTAAATCTTTCCATGAAGGGGGATGGAGATGTCAAATATTGCTAACTGCAAAGTACTGTAAGACTTGAATATGACCACTGGCTCAGCAGCATTGGTCTTTCGTGACCTTGATAACAACGTTGAAGTAGAAAAGGGACCTTCATAGGAACACAAGGTTCTGGACCCTTTAACTCATCACCTGTCATCTACTGCAGAAAGGCCCACCCCTGGCAATTATGCATGGCATCTGCCCGTCTGTTTCCCATACCCCCTCCCACAATGCCCAGCAAGGACCAAAGCCATCACAGAGGCACCATGATTCCTGAGAGGACACTGGCCATTGATCTTATTTAACACATATAAAGAAACTCTTAGAAAATGCCATCTTCATGACTACTAACCTGGGCTATGCCAGCAGCTCAACCAAGAGGCTTGATCCTTTGGGGGGAGGGGCAGATGTACCATTGTCAGTGCTGTCTTCCATGTGCCGTACCCCTCACCACTTCTTCAGGAGGAAAAAAAAAAACCCAAACTCCATTAAAAATTTTGCCTAAGAGTTTGTTCTCTGTCTTTTTTTTTTTTTTATTTCTGTGTTACTGGGACAGACATTCCCATGCATTGTGTATCAGTGTAAAAAAGCCTGGTTGAAATGGAGTAGAGAAAATAAGAATAAAGGACTAAGAATGAAAAACTATGAACTATGCTAGAGGCAGTCTTCTGCAGAAAAGGGAGACTGAGGCAGTTGCTAGAGGGGGTGCGAGCTCCTTGTGATCTGTGTTTTGCTGTGTTGTGATCCTTGTGACACTTTCTAAGGATGAGTGTGACTGTTCCTGGGCAGCACTAACTCTGTTCTGAGCCTTCCAATACAACACAAGTCGGAGCTGAGCCAAGTGCCTGGCAGCTGTTGACTATAACAGCAGGGTGACTGGGTTTAGCTCTTCAAAGGAGGAGCTCGGTACCTTTGCCTGCTAAGACTGACATCTGGAAGCTGGGATGATGCTTTGGGTACCACAAATAACAGTCCTGTTAGCCTCCAGTCAGAACCATCTCATGTAACTGTACTCTGAGCATTTTCCCAAGCAAACAGTCCTTTTTGTCTGTTTGTCTGTCTGTTGGCTCATTATGACCTTTCACACTGAGGTAAGTGCTCTGTTCTGAGCTACACCCTTTTGACGTCACCGTTGGCAAGTTGATGTCATTCTGAACTAAGATGAGTACCACTTTGAAGGGATTGACTTCCCAGGCTGTTTACATAATTTTCTGCATCCACACATGGTATTCTGAGGGTCTCCCCTTTTCTACATCCTCACCAACACTTGGTTTGGGCCATGTTTTTTAAACATTATTGTTAAAAGAATGTTGCAAGGAACAAAGAAATCATACACCAACATTAACCAGACCCAAAGACTCTATAACTCAACGAACATTTAGAGCAGCCATTCCAAATGGAATTTCATATTTTTGCTCTTGGATATATTTTTATCCATTTACCCACCACCAAAACCAAAAACTCCATGACAGTATTAGAACTAGGAAAGTGATTAGCTTTATATCCTCCTTCATAACTCATGTCCATTAGCTGTGTTCAGTCCCAACTCATCCCATAATATTTCACCTTTCTTGTTCTCTTTTCTACATGTTATGCTATACTCACACATGAATTTGTTTATACATATACATATATTATTGGATAAATTCCACATATGAAGGAGAACGTGCAGTTCTTTTCTTTCTGAGATTGTGTGGCCTTCCTTAATATTATATATTCTCAGTCCATCTATTTTCCTACACATTTTGTGATTTTTGTTTTCTTTAGAGTCAAATAGTGTTCTCATATATGCATATATGTATATATGTATGTGTGCATGCATATGTATGTTTATGTCAACTTAGTTGTCAATGAAAATTATATATATACACGTGTGTGTGTGTGTGTGTGTGTGTGTGTGTGTCCTCCAGTCTCAGCCTCCCAGAGCTTAGATTCCAGGCTTTATTTTGTCTTTATTTCCTTGAATTTTTAGTTCCTTTTACATTCTGAATACTAGACTCTAAACTGTCACTCACTTTTTCCATCTTTGTTTTCAGATAGGATCTCATTATGTTTCCAGGTTGGCCTTGAACTCACAAACTCTGTGTTCGGTCTCTCAAACGCTCGGATTGTAGGCACGCACAAGCACCACTACGGCCGGCTTTCACTTGCTTAATAATGTTCTTTGAAAAGTTTGTTTTCTTTACATTTTAAGAAGTTGAATTTATCTGTTCTTGGTTTAGTTTTCTATGCTTTTAGCCTTGTGGGCATCAATTACACCATTGCTATACACCTCCAACAGCTTCTAAGAGTCTAGGATGAACTCACATGACAATTATGGGCTCACAACACACACACACACACACACACACACACACACACACACACACAAATCCTCTTCAAAGACCTTCAAAATTCCTTTTAGGTTCACCTGCACATTGAGTGTAATTTGAATGAACCCTCAAAAGTGTGTTATCTGAAGCTTGGTCCTCAGTGTGGCCATGCTGGGAGATGGAACCTTTAAGTGGCTTAGAACAAACTAATTAAGTCATGAGAACACTGCTTTCAGAAGAATTCAATGATAGATTAGCATGTGAGATAGTTCTCTGGGGAGTAAGTAGATTGTTATAACAAGGAAGTCCGACCTCCTTTCTCTTCAAGTTTCCAGAAACAATCTGTGATTCACCACGCATGCCCCAACACACATACACCCTCCTGCCATGATGCTGTTCATCAAGAAGCCTTCACCAGATGTCAAATCAATGGAACCATTGATCTTTGACTTTCAGCCTTTTGTGCTGTGAGCTAAATAAATCTTTTCTTTTCAAATGACTCAACTTTGGCTATTTTCCTATAGCAGTGGAAAATTGACAAGTTGGGCTCAGGCTTTCTAAGAAGCAATATGGAGAACTAAAGAACAAAAGTGTATGAAACTGTGAGGTGTGTGTGTGTGTGTGTGTGTGTGTGTGTGTGTGTGTACAGTCACCTTGTCACTGAAGCTTAAAAGCTACAATGAAATGAGGCATGGAGGCTCATGCTGATAGATCCAGCATTCAGGGGCCTAAGGCAAGCGAGTTGTTAAGAATCAGTGGTCATTCTGGCCGTGTGGTAAGATCCTTTCCTAAAAATAAAAGCAAAAGCAACAACAGCAAAGTCTCTGCAATGCTCTTTAGTCACCAAAGCGTCACAACACTGACCCTGTCTGCACTGCACCACTTTCGGCAACCATTTCTCAACCTGAACCCTAAGTGTCTTGGAAACAAATGTGCTATCTGCTCTTTGAGGCATTGGGCTGTAGCGGTGTTAGAAATAGATGCCCACTTTTTACACCACCATACCTAGCTTTGCCAGGAATGGTTCACAAGTTTCAGTACACATCAGAGATGATAAGAGGAATTATTGTCAGAAACACCTGGACCCATCCCCAGAGTTCCTGATTTAGAAGTCTGCAGTGGGCCCAGACTTTCTCCATTTCCAATAGTTCTCACATGGTTGCCAATGATGTGCTCAGAGAGCATACTTGGAAAAATCTACTCTGTTACCACAATCCCTAAATGTGGTTAAACACTTGACGCTCCTTGGGAGATTATCATCAATGCCTGGAACTCACATCCAGCATATAATGCAGGTGAGTGGGTTTAGCACTGAGTTACTTCAATGTACACTGATGTCAGAAGCTACCACTCCAAGGCTTAGCCATGTCTTCCCTTATCATCATTACCCAATGTCTTCATATGCATCAGGACCTGCATGTATACCAATGCCTTTACTTACCATGATTAACTGAAGCGGGTCTTTGGAAGGTTTATCATGTTCTACTCCATTGTCCATAACAGTAGTCAATGCCCAGCCATTCCAAGGGGCTTTTCTTAGATGAAAGAAAAGGAGCCTTGGTGAGTCCCTTCCCTCATCCCTCCCACTTAGCTTTACAAGTGGAACAGAATCTCACTCCACCACAGACATCATCTTGTCCCAAATCCCATCCACTTCTCAGAATCTCCACATGGGACTGAACACTGCTCTGTGATGTCAAAGTCCCATCGTGGAGAAGAGCTGGGAAGAGTGCTCAGAGACTCTCCCTGGAATTAGCTCATGAAGGCCAGCCACATCAGTTTCACCTCCTGTTTCCTGTGGTTAAGAACAACAAATATACCTATTTCTTGACCTGCTTAGTTCCTCATGGAAAGTCTGTCAAGTGTCACTTTCTCCTTACTTCAAAGGGATCCTTCAAGTTCAACAAAAAACCTCCCTCTGCTCACACACAGTGCCGGTCTTCCAGGATCCTTCTCAATGAATTTTTCCACGGCTTTGATTCCAGTTACCACTGGAGATGCTTCTGTGGCTTGGCTTAGGCCACACATGGTCTCCACTGACTCTCCCCTGTAGCTTCTGTGTTTATCTCTTTGTCTTGGATCAGCCTCTACATGTTCTTTTCTTTGAGTTTTCTGATCCTATGCAATCCTCACCCCTGACTTTGTCCAGAACCCTTAAGGAATCCAAGGGGGAAGGGGTGCCAGTTTTCTCATCTTGGTGTATGCATGGCACATATGATGTGTAATCCGAAGTCAGTCATTCCCTTCTGTTTCAGACACTTCCTGAATCGCAGATGATTTTACAAGTTCAAAATACATGAAAATAAAGAAGACTCTTTATTCAATAGCTCCCTGAGCTTCATGGTAGATTCTTAGGACTTGGGACAATTATGCCCTTTCTTGGAACTTCTATCTCATGTGAAAAGACCTATCCTATGAGAGATTCCTCTTTCTGGTCATCCACATACAGTTAATTAAAATTCTGACTGGGTTTAGGATCAAAGAACCCTCATCCGTCGCGTTCTCACATTCCTCCTTCTTCTTTCAATGTCTTCCAAGATCTATTTTAAACCAGAAGTGTTGTGTGTTTTTCAGCAGCCCTTTGACCTGTTCCCATTAAATCAAAAGAGGGAAGAAGGTCTCAGGCTTCACCTAACAGCCAATCAGGGCATGACAAACGTTTGGATAAGTTTCTCTGCATCCATGCCACATCCTGGGAAATGGTGTGCTTCCTTGCCAGGTGGTCGACACAGTTGCTTGGTAATCCATATGAGCTTCAGCGGGTGATTTTTGGAATTAAACTATTTGGGGGTGAGATGACACAAAGAATCACATCCCTAGAGAACTCCAGGCCTGAAGAGGTTGCTTCAAGGTGTTCCCAGTGAGCTGGAAAAGCATGGAAGAAAATGCAATGCCAGGGATGTTCTCCACTTCTCACCCCGGCACACTTGGCAGCTCCCATGATACTTTGACTTTCCAAATATCGGAAAGAAAAGCAGCCAAGGATTTATGCAAGAATGAAAAGTGCCCGAAGCACTTCAATTTCCGGGTGGTTAAACAAAAGAGGACACACACCAAGAAAAGCCACTCTGAGTGCAGAAGAGCCAGGCCAAAGAGCTGGGCGTTCAGTTGGAGGAAGGGGAAAAAACCCAGAAATGATCTAATTATTGTGTATAACAGGACTGCCATGAGGCAGGCTTACATAGGTTCTTTGCACTCCTTCTGTCCACGGGATATATAAGGTCCATGGTTCCCCCAAATTTTAACCACAACTTGGGAATGATAGAAAAAGTTATTTCTTTTACTTCTTTTCAGTGCTGGGATGGAATCCAGGTCCTTAAACTACTCAGTGATTTTTCTGCCACTGAGCCACATCCCAGCCCCAGGTAATGTTTTTAATATACACACAGAGGCAGCTTGTTAGGATGTGGTCACATCCCTTAACAAAACCATAGTAACTGAAAATATCCTGACCTACCAGTCATCCCAGATGCCTCAGAACCCTGGATCCACTGGCTTCTTCACAGGCACACAATGGCTTCATGCTGCTCTGCCTCCACCTCAGGCAGAACTACCCACAAATGCTAACTCTGTCAACAACTACAACAAAACAACCCAGGGTGGAAGAAAACAGATCATATGGGCTTCCTCCATGTGCTTAGGCACCAGATTCTTTGGTGTGTTGCTACCTGCTCTGTAATCATTATCTTATACACGAGTTGTCACAATTCACAATGTCTGCTACAGTTCTGATCTAAAGTGTCCAGACAGGTACAAGTGCTAAAATTCTTGTCCCAGTCTTAGCACTGATGAAAGATGGTAGAAACATTGAGAAGTGGGATCTAGGCCAGGTTTGGTGGCACAGGACTGAAATTCCATCACTCTAGAGGCTGGGGTAGGAGAATCACAAGCTCAAGGCCAAGGTGAACTACATAGCGAGATTCTGTCTCCAAATAAAATGGCATGGGAACTAGTAACAGGCTTGAAAAAACCAGAGACGTGACCTTGAAGAGAACTGTAGCACTGCATCTCTTTCTTCTCTCATTCATTATTCCCAGTGACTAGTGTTATTCCACTGGGAAATTTACTTCCATCACTTTGGCAGAGGCCTGAAGCAATGGGCCCAAGCAGATCACGCAAGCCAAGGCAGACTGTTCTCTTTATAAATTGATTATCTTCAGCTAGAGAGAGAGTTCAGCAGTTAAGAGCACTGGCTGCACTTCCAGAGGATGTGGGTTCAATTCCTAGCACCCACATGGTGACTCACAACCATCTGTAACTCCAATTCTAGGGGAGCTGATGTCCTCTTCTGACCTCCAGGGGCAGAAGATATACATGGTACACAGATATGCATGCAGGCAAAACACCCATGTACATAAAATAAATAAATCAATATTTTAATTTATTATCTTGAACGTTTGTTACGGTAATGGAAACTTAACAACCTTGAACACAGTCAAGGATTTGAACTATATTCTTAAATACAGTTTATGTTTGTAATGAAACACATTTGTATATAAAGAAGAGAGGAGGGAAGCACAGGAATCAGGAAGAGGGGAAGGGAGAGAAGAAATCATGGCCCCAATGTAGGTGAGAAGTCCTTCAGGGTGGTCCTGTCAGATGCACCACTGTCTGTGAGCCTGGATCCTAAGTTGCAGTGTTCTGTCTTCCTGTGAAGAACTAAAGTGATGTCCACACATCGTGTCCGCCAGTTTCTGTATTTGTGGACTGATATTTCCCAGTTACAGGGATCAGATACTTAAAACAGAAAAGCACTATTGCTCTACTGCCCCCACCTTAACCACACTAGCCATCCCTTGGCAGGTGTCCAAGGGGATGCAAAAAGAATGTATTACATCCTAGTATCACAATACATAGTGTTGGAGTGTTAGGTACAGAGAAAAATGTGTCTCTAAGCCCAGCAATAATTGATTAAAGGTCAGGAGGCCATACAAACATGTTTCTCTTATGGGTTTTTGTGGGGAGAGTGCAAGTACAAAACATATTACATTTTGAGCCAGCTAGGCCTTCTTCCTAGACTAGAAGGTGCAGGCTGCACAACCCAACCTCAACAAGGAGTCCACCTTGAGAGGAAAGAGCATCCCACTGCGCACCCCAAATGGAAAGAAATAGGATGAGGGGCCACAATGCAGCAAGAAGGCTTTTCTTCAACAAACTAACCTTGTTTTAGAAGCAAGTTTCTCCTAACATTTCTTTGATTGGGTTGCTTTTTACTACGTTTGTTACCATTTTGACTGATTTTCTATCATCCTCATCAGACCTCACCCTTCCAGCCTTGACCCTGTTCAGGAACACCAACTGTACCCACGTCTCACAGCCCAGCACTGCTATGGCTGGTGAAGTGTACTAAGGTGAGAAACAAGAGCCAAAAGGAGTTTGATGATCTTGTTGATGAGTTTTGTTTGGTTTTGGTTTTGGTTTTTTAATGTCTCAGATATTTACTGACAACAGGTTTTCAGAGAAAGCAAAGTGTAGTAATTGCACAAAAAGTTTTCAAATTCTCGGTCAGGGCTGCAAGCTGGGGGTAGGAGAGCAAAGCCAGGGGCCAAAGACATAGCCTGTGGTGATACCTTCAGTTCCACACAAAGGGGCCCAGAAGGTGGCAGCTGACAGAGATGGACAGGGTGGATCCAGGGCTTGGGAGGATGTCACAGCCTAAGGCAAAGATGATTCTGAAGAACTACAAGAAGAAGGTGCCTCCCTACGCCCAACTCAAATTTAAGACTAATTTACCTTGGCTCAACAGTAATCCTAATTCTAATCCTACCTCTAATAGTAACCGCAATCCTACTTCTACCCTAACGCCAAACCCAACCCCACCCCTAGCCCTAATCATAGCCATAACCCCAACTCCTTGCCATACCACAACCACAACCCTAACCCTGTCCATGGTCAGCTGCGTATCCTCCATGACAGCTAGATGTTTAGCCTCTCACTGGCCTGCATGACAGTGAACTGAATGTTGAAAGCTTTTCACGTTATCCTTGAACTTAGACACTGCGATGGTTTGAAAAAAAAAAATGGCCCCCAAAGAGAGTGGCACTATTAGGAGATGTGTCCCTGTTGGAGGAAGTGTATCACTGTGGGAGCAGGCTTTGAGATCTCTTTTCTCAAACTTCACTCAGTGTGACAGTCAGTCGACTTCCTGTTGCCTCTGAATCAGAACTCTCAGCTCCAGCACCACATCTGCCTGCATGCTGCTGTGCTCCCTGTCATGATGACAATGGACTAAATCTCTGAAATTGTAAGTTACTGCCTCAATTTAATGTTTTTTTTGTAAGAGTTGCCGTGGTCATGGTGTCTTTCACAGCAATAAAAAAACCCTAACTAAGACAGACATTAATACATCAAAGGTTAGAAGGACTCATGATAGGCCATGAGAATAAAACTGAGATGTGCCACCACCATAAAGCTAAACTCTGAAGAAAAAATTTATTTGCAAATTCAGAATCACTTGACACAAGGCTGGTGGGGAAATGTTCATGAGTATTTGAAAGCAAGGTAGTTCTGTTCAAGCAAAGAAGGCCATCACTTGCAAAAACTCGGACATTTAAAAAAGAAAAATCTCATTTAACCTGCTACAAATCCAATCCATTAAGTTCCCCTGTAAAGAGGGTTTATGGAGCATATGGAGCTTGCTGGCTTCTGGGGATATTGCAAAGACTTCTTGTTGATGGAGAATATTATGCACTTTTCCCTATTTCCTACCTCAAATTTATTATTTTCTCCTTTTAAAACATTTTTTTCACAGAAAGTAAACGTAGATCAAGCCCAGACTTCCATCTTTATGGATTTTACTCCAGAACGTATTGTAAGTAGACACCTGAAAATAAATGTTGAGGCACTTGTTCTCTTTTAATCCATACAAAGAATTTGAAATAAACTTGCTGAGACATGTATCATTTCAAGATGAAAAAAAAAAAAAACCCTCTTCAAACAAATGAAATCTCACTTTTAAGCAGAAGCTTCTTTACATGGCCAAATAAAACATTGAGTGTATTGTCCATCCTTCAGGGGTTGGGGAGGGGCTTTTCAGATGAAGTACATTTGAATTTAAAGCCAAGATCCTATTTTAATCTGAACCAAACTTGCAATGAGTGCACCACAGAGCATCTGAAGATGCTGGCTGTATAGGGAATGGTGTACTTAGTGTACATTTTTCAGTAAAGCTTGAACTTATTGCTTTAATTTTACTTACTTTGCCTAGAAAGGTATCTGTAGGTTGAAGACAAACATAATAAGCATATTACTTGAAATTTTAACTAGTAAACTATTTGAAATAAGTTTATCCCCTGTTCCCAGACTTTTTAGACAGCGTATATATTATTTTGGCTCAGATAGCATTTTACGTACTAATGAACTACATATGAGTTGCAAGATTCCCCGGCCAATAGAAACTGGACACATGAAGGTCCAACCTTGATCCAGTGAAAGGTGGATAAGGGTAAGGAACAGAAACTCTCTGAGCCTTCACACTAAACGACAAACAAACAAACAACAACAACAACATAACCTTAAACAAAAATTACAGGCGGACTGTATTCCTAGTAAGCTCACAGTTATTGAAGTCTGGGGCTTCTCAACACTGGTCTGAGTCACACATTCATGGCTGGATCCAAGCCAGTTATTTGTTCCTCTCTTCCACACATACTGAGTATCTATCCTGTAAATGAGGGCCTGCCCATCATTCTGCTGAGGACCCACACTGCTGCCAAGGCTTACCCTGCTGCTAGGGGCCTGCCCTAAGCTGAGTCACTGACTGCTCTGATACTGACCACTTAACCTGCTCCTGAGTGCTTGTCCTGATGCTCAGTGCCTACCCTGATGCTGGGTACCTGCCCTGCTCCTGAGTACTTGTTCTGATACCATGCACCTTGCCACTTTTCCCAGCCTTGAAAAGGTCTGTTTGTGGTAGACTTAGGCTTTGGAGTGGCTTAGCCCTTGATGGAATAGAGCTGAACTTGTTGCGTTAACTTCCCCCTTTTCACTGAATACTGTAGAAAAGTGTGCCCATCAGACAGAGGAACATGTGTTCCTATGCAGAGCACAGCCCCTGGTCTTTTTGAAATACCTGTGGGTGGCTCCTGCTGTTAGCTGGCCTGGGACTTTCTTTGGACTCTCTTTAGGAGGCAGATAGAGGATACTGTTTATGGCCTCTGGCTAAGAAGTAAGCTCCCAGGACAGCCATCCCCACTTGCCCTAAACTGTAAACTCAAATTAAAAAGTAAGCATCACAATGTTACCCAGATTAAATTTATATTGCAGTTTAATTTCTGACTGGCTGCATTGTATAAATCTGGACTTTTTACCTAATTAGACTATAATTTACAGTCTAAATGGACTCTGTTGTTGATTTATGAATTGCCAAGTATCAGCTTATTCCATTTAATATGATTTCTTCTGCAAACCTACTGAGGTACTCCAGTTCATTTTTTTTTCTGAATCATGTATCTTTCCATAGCCAGGTATTAAAATTACCATTCAAATATGAATATATACATCTTGGGTTGTACTAACTCAAGTTCACATGTAGTCTAAATTTACTCTATATTTTCATGGGAATTTGTTTCAAGTGTTTTTCCCTTGGCTTATGATGCATTGACCCCAGACCTTGGACCCCATTCCTTATACCACAATCATATGCTCACTTACTATGTCCCTCCCTGTTCTCACAGGAACTCTTGTCTCTGTTATGTTAGTTTGTAAATACCAAACTAGGTCTTAAAGAACCCTACTATGAAGATTAAGCAGAATCATGAAAATCTTCATCTTAACAAAAGACCATCAATCATGGAATCCCCAATGTGACACACACAGGCCTGTGTCCTTCCAGCTTCAAGTTTGAATATTATAGCCAGATTAATTATCCCTCATCTGATCAGAGAATACAGGTGTAGCAATGTCAACAAAGATCCAAAAAAATAGTCTGCTGTTCCATCATATAAAGTAGACACTAGGGCTCAGGTTATTTTTGTGTAGAGTTATAATCTTCCCAAAGTAATGCATTCTTCACAGAACACTTTCCTCCATGCCTGAATCCAGCTGAGTAAGAGGGAGGAAGGGAGGGAGGGAGGGAGAGAGGGAGGGAGGGAGCTCTTGTGAAAATCCAAAGGGCTGGAGAGTTAATGTACGTACCCAGGAGCAGCCCATACCAACTGATGGGTTCCAGTGGGATGATAACACCCATGTCCCTCATCCTCGGGCAAACTGACACACCAACTGTATTCCATACTGTCTCCAGACGAAGGTGGAAGCCAATGTCAGTCTCCCTCTTGTTCTTTCCCTGTCTCACCGCTTTCACTCCCCCCCCCCCCCCCCCCGCCCCATGCTTCCTAGAATCAGCCTGTGAAGCTAGCCATCTTCAAACTCCTGAGAATCAGAACTAATAGAACAGAGGGATGATGGGAAGGAGTGAGATCAGAGTAACTGTAAGGAACTGGTGCTTGTGATTATAGAAGCTGCAAATGCCTCCCTGCTATCGGAAGGCTGGGTGCCCAGGAGAGCCAACGTGTTGTTCTGGTCCGTCAGAAGGCTTACACGTCGGGAGAGCTGCAGGGGGTCAGTTCTAGGTTAAAGGCCCAAGCCTAGCCATTTCTGGACTCAACAGTGAGGCACAGAGAACAGACTGCGCCTTCTTTAGTTTTTCACCCTCCCAGGCCCGCGAGGAAAGGGATACTCGCCACCCACCTTGGGGAAGAAAATCTGCTGGACCCCTTCCACCAATTTAAAGGTTAATCTCATTCACAAGCATCCTCAGAAGAACATCTGAGGAAGACTTAACCAAATAGCTGAGCCCCCGAGGTCTAGTGAAGTGGACTCTGAAACCAGCCATCACCAAGCCCAAACATCAAATGTCCATCTTCCCCACAACCCTGGGATTCTGGACCACATGAATGCCTCCGTCTCATGAGGTATATCCTAGCACCTGGTATATAGTAAGTACTCAAGAGAGGTTGGGGATTTGTCAGAACTGTGTCTGGTTTTGCCTTCTATTCTACAGTCAGTGCAGTAGTTTATTTCCAGTAATGTATTTCTCAAATTGCTGAGAACTCTGTGAGGTGTAGTCCAGGCAGGTACAAGCTTTGTCAAGGGCTTCAGGCACACAGTGCAGAAGAGGTTTCCCTGCTTGACCAACACAAAGCTCTTGCTTATTTTATCACTGTCAGGCCATTAAAGCTGCAGAAGAGTTGGATTAAACAGTTAGTCAATTTTGTACTAAGCTTTATTTACTTTTCTGTAAAGTGAACTTGCTAATTTGGTGCCATAAAATTCCCAGGGAACATGAAGATCCTTAGCCCGCTATTCTCCCAAATGCTAACAATTTCCACTGTACCATGCATGGCTCCGTTTCAGCTCTATGCGAACATGCATTTAAAGCAGCCATGATAGCTCCATCTTCTCTCCCTGCCTGTCTGCCTTGGTTCTGCATCCCCCCACCCCCATCCACAGAGAGCAGCTTATAAAAGAGATAAATGTTTCCATCGGGCAGTGATGCAGAAGCTGCATGCTGTTTGGATTTGCACTGTATCATTTTTGTTGTCTCCTCAGGTCATTTATAAAATTTATAAAATTTTGCAGTTGTGTGTGGGCGTGTAGGTAGAAAATTTCCAAGCATCTTGAATTCTATAAAATCCAGGGGAAACTTTGCCAAATCGATTCCCTTCTTGCTCTTTAAACTCATATACCTTTAAAAGGATATTCAATACTTTTGTTTTTGCCTCAGTTACTCATGGCCCATTAAAGTGTTGTCTTTTAAAAGCTATTTGCCATTCAAGGAGTCTCGGGAGTCCATTTACAATCCTTCTTAAATCTTTTTTTTTCCCTCTGAAACAGGAAGTTTCTTTTTGCCAAGGGTAAACACACTCTGAGCTGAGACGTCAGACAGGCTCTGTGGACAGCCAGGGCACTGTGGCGACCTCACTGGGGGAAGCCTTGTCTGAAACAATGGAAGCCTCAGAGCACAAGCTTAAGTGTCCAGCCAGGAGTTGGGGCTTCTTTTTGAGTCTGAGGCTACAGGTGACTAGAGAGGACATATGTTCTCAAAATCTCAGGTATGGTCATATTCAGAACAGATGTCACAGCTATCTGTGTGCCCTAAGCTTGCATTTAGGAAGGAAGTCACACAGCACACAGCCTGCCTTTCTTACTCTTAGAATCTCAGACACATGTGCTGAATGACCGTGTTACCCACCCCCCAGTTCTGGAAGCTAGAAATCCAAAATCAGGGTTTCCGCCGGGTCTTGTTCCCTGTTGGAAGAATACTGCCCTGCATCGTCTTCCTGATGCCATTTCCCAGCAGTGTTTGCTGTTTTTCTGGCTAGCAAATTCATTAGTTCCAACTCTGCCTTCATTAGCGCAAGGGTGTCTTCTCCCTGTGCCTCTATCTTTTCTCGGGGAACACTAGCCATGTTGAGTTTAGTGGCCGCTCTAATCTGATGTGATTTCTAATTACACCAGCAGGTGCCTTATTTCCAAAGATGCTCATCTTACAAGATTCCAACAGACATGAATCTGGGGAGGAATCTGTTTCAACACTAGCCTGTGTGGAGTCAGCAAAAAGAGAAAAAGAAGAAGATGGACAAGGAACCAAGTGACTGCCTAATATACAGATTTAATGGTGGGGAGGGGGGCACCGGGTCAAGAACCCAGAGAGCTTGCTATTACTTACAGGCAAGGATGATCATAGGAAAAAAGGAGGAGATGGAAGGAGATTGAAAAGCTTCCTGTTAGGGCTTATGTTAAAATGTTGCCAGGGAAAACCAGAAATGGTGAGTGAAGGAATGTCAGGTAGTCCATAAGCACCTCTGCTGGCCACCCTTGTCGGGGTCCATAGGGCTGGCAGGGCAAGAATCTAGATGAATGGGTCACTTTACTCCTAGAAACCACATGATGTGGTCTCTGGACTCTTCACTGCTCAACTAAAGTGGAGGGGTAATGCAAAATAGTCATCCCGATGTCCCCACTGTGCACATTTAGCTCATGTGCAAAATATACTCATCCACCCCAGCTTCCGCAGTACTAACACGCTCACTTCTAAGTCTACCTGACAAGCTCAACCCTTGATTTCTTTGCCTTACACTGGCCCTTCTCAAGGTTCAGATTCAGCTCCTGTATCTTTAAAATGTACATTTTCAAGACTTCAGGCATATGCTTGTAATCCCAGCTCTTGGAGGTTGGAAGCAGGACGATCCAGAATTCAAGGTCAACTTCAGACACATCAGGAGTGGAAGGTCAGCCTCAGCTCATGAGACTGTCCATAAATAAATAAACAAATGTTAAAAAGCAGTATGAGGCATGAATCTTCTACCAAGGGTGCAAGGAACACGCCCTGCTTGATGTTATTATTCCTGTGTCCTTTGAGTTTCCTTACAGTGTTCCTGGTTTTTTTTTTGTTTGTTTGTTTGTTTTGTTTTTTTTTTTTTTGGTTTTTCGAGACAGGGTTTCTCTGTGTAGCTTTGCACCTTTCCTGGGACTCACTTGGTAGCCCAGGCTGGCCTCGAACTCACAGAGATCCGCCTGGCTCTGCCTCCCGAGTGCTGGGATTAAAGGCGTGCGCCACCACCGCCCGGCCCCTTACAGTGTTCCTAAGTGACTGCATAGACTATCACTTTGTCTGCAGGTCCAGCTGCTAGGCTATGTCTGCGATCTGATGCATCCCTTCTGGGTATGTTTTATGTGTGAGGCTACTATAGAAATTTTTACGTCTCATACAGAAATTTTTACTTCTCAGTCTAACTATTGGGTTATTTTTGCTGCTTCTAAGAAACCAGTTTCCTGGGTTCCTAACATACAGACAATAAGGGTTAGTTCTCAAACTAGCTTGGGACTGGGGCGGGGGATGCAAAAGAGAACTATTTTAAAATTTAAACAGCAATGGTGTTTGCTTACAGCAACTAAAAGTTTCAGAATTTAATCAAATAGACAGATGATCTTAATTTACGTCATTCTGTTGCAAATTTTGATTCACACCACTTTTAAAATGGTTAATGTGTCTTACTTGCTTTATGACTGAGTTTTAACATAAAGCTTGTATGGTCTTAGTAGTACATGTGTTTCTGTAAGCCACCTTTAGATATGTGTTAAATTACATGTTTACATGATAAAATTACCCCCCCCAAAAAGATTCAAATTGTCTTGTAAGTGTGTGTAAACTTAGTTAAAAAACATTTTAATTCACAAGACTTAAACAAACATAATAAATTAATCATGTAAAGTTTGTTGTTTAAAAAAATAATTAAAACATCTCTAATACTTAACAATTTCCCTATGTTATTACTGTTAGGTATTTAAGATAATATCCATGTTTTCTATGTTGAAAATATAGCTTCTTGGGTTTTCATTAAAATACCAAGTTATTGATTTATTTATGGTAATAGTTATAAAAATTGGACTTAAAAAACAAAGATGTTATATTTTATGAAGATGATTTCTTGTTTTCTGCTAAGTTTACCAGGCTTTTAGCTCAAGAAACTGAGTCATAAGAGAATCAAGATTTATTGAAAGTTGTTTTGTCAAAGTTTATGTAAATATTTTATAAGAGACATCTGTTAAATCATTGTCTATTCTTTCAGACCGAGGTAACTGGCCTCTGAGTGCTCAGCAGCCTTGCTTAGAGGCCAAAGCTAATGACGCTAAAGAAGTTAAGAGGACAAACAATATTTTGGCCCTTTTCCCCAGGCTGGCCAGGTACCAGGGAACAACAGAACCTCTAACAGGATTCTACAACTGTAGTAAAGTCACCTGTCCCTCTTAAGGAGGCAGCCGAAACCCCACAATTTCTAATCTAACCAACGCACATCTGGAAAAGAAGACAGTCCTTTGACATGGGAAAATGTCCTCCATATTTGTACAGAGAAACCTCATAGTCAGCAAGGTCTTTACCATCCAATAGATGACATAAGTAGGCGGAAACAAGAAATTAAAGGAGCCAAGGGGTCCTCTCAAGTCCCAGGAAGTAGTCCCTAAGATCCCCAAGCTGACCACCTGCATGATCTTACACATCCATCAGGAAAGTATAATTAAAAAGTAAAATAGGTAGTAATATTACAGGATGAGTTTTTGCTAGCCCCAGGCAGAACTGTCATCCTGACCATATTCAGCAAAGGGACCTGGTGCTCCTATACACATACACAGATAACCAGCTTTAACCAATTTGAAAAGGACTCTACCAGGTCTTATTAAATACTCCAATAGCTATCAAACCCTGGGGAATTACTGACTGGGTTTACCT
Source organism: Peromyscus eremicus (assembly GCF_949786415.1). NCBI lineage: Eukaryota > Metazoa > Chordata > Mammalia > Rodentia > Cricetidae > Peromyscus > Peromyscus eremicus. The sequence continues at coordinate 31,869,921 of NC_081420.1, forward strand.
GCCCCTGATAAAACTATTTTTCAGAAGGCTTCCAGATAAAAATACAAGAGATCCAATTAGAGACTTGTACTTTCTCTTGAAAGGGGGACTCAAAGACCAATCTCAGATCAGTGAATCCGTAAACCCAGGATCCATAGCCACGGCTCCTTCTTCTGGAATTTTCCTAGTGGGAAATGATCTGATGACACTTATATCTCCCTTCCCCATGCTCCACCAGGCAACTCATTTTCTGACTACTATTAAAATCCTTTTAAGATGTTTTATTGATTGTTTAGCTCTAAGTAAATCCAAGGCCAACTGTTTGATACATCTTTGTTACTACTGCGGGAAATCTCCATCTACACTGGGTCTGTTGTATGCAAGCTCAAACTAGAATGACACTACTGGTACTTAGAACATGTACTTAACTTCCTATGCATCTGACTGTAGAGGACCTCCATGTCATCCCCAGAGAAACTGGTACACACTAATTAGTCACATCTAAATTGGTTTCCTATCTTGATTCTCTCCTGTCTCGTACAGCCTTCTGGAAAACCTGAATCAGCCAAACTTCAAGTGGCAGAATGGCATGACATGGCTACAGCCAACCAAAATAAACTGCCATTGGGTACCACAGGGCTGCGCCCCGTCCACCTGGCCGTCATGCAGAATCGAATACTGACTGGTGAGGACAGCCTTCATTTGTATTGCAGGAATTGAGTGTTGGACTTTCCTAACTAAAGAGAGCAATAGACCCTAAGTAAAAGCTGTCACTGCCCACCCTCCTCTGCAGTCAGCTCTCTCACTGTCCTGTCTGCCATGTTCTTGCAGTGTACGTAATAAATGCATTTTCCTACTATGGTCTGATGAGTGAATTCTTTCACTGTCTACAAATCCCCCACCATAACAAGCTGGTTCAAACTAGACGGGGCAATTTTGAGTAGGTGTCACAGCCTGAGACTAGATCTGTGTGACTTGGTTGTGACTAACTTTGGGCTGTTGAGTCTCTTAGCAGAACTCCTGTCAGCATTACTATCTGGACACCTGTCTCCTTCTTGTGGGATTTTACAAGTCTGGCAGATTTTCTTTATTTTGCCCCAAAACAACTCCACTATAGTCCTGCCTTTGCCTAGAGAACTGAGTGGTTCTTTAGTTCCATGTCTCACCTTCTCAACAGATGGGAGCCCAGCTTCAACCTCAGCTCCTTTTTCAGAGCATCCTTGGTATTGGCAATATAAGCAAGGCAAGAATTTTCCAGCTCAATCAATGCTAGTTCCTTCCATCCTATTGTGCCCAGGGCTCGTGCATGCTGGGCTGGCATTCTACCACTGAGCCACAGCTTCTAGAATGTCCTTTCCCTCACTTTCTTCCTGGGAATACATTAGGAGGAACACTAAGCTCTAGAAAAGAAGGTTCCATCTTGAATAAGTTCAGCTGAACACTGAACTGCTTGAATATTGCCTCAGAGAGATTGAGTTAAATGACTTTACTTAGCCAGCATTTTCCAAACATATGCATTTCCAGAACCAAGAGCCTTACAGCTTGAACATTTGGGGTAAAGGTCTGGCTTTGGTTTGTGCACAGTGAGAAGGGCAGGGTAGAGATTTAGTTTAATCTTTCTTTTATATTTCACTATCTTTAATGGTCAATTCCTTACAACCAACTTGGTTAGTCATGCAGCTTGTACTGACTTACATTAATGACAGAAACTAGAGACAGAGATAATCCAAAACAGCAGACTGTAAGCCACTAACAAAGAACTAGCTTTGGAAGGAGCTGAACCCACATTATCATATTAAAAATGTGTCAGAATGGAGCACAAACTAACACACACATCTGAAATGATTTCCTAAATTGTTCCAGTATAATAAAAACTTGGGAGTCAGAAATTGAGATAAAGACCTGGTAAATCCAAGGAATAGCTGAGAGTCCATTGACTGACCCTCTCTCCATGCTTTTCCTGATCCACCAGCCCTGGAAATCCCCCTGGAATCCTCTTCTCTCTTCCTGTCCCTCTCTAGCAGACCTGCTCAGTCCTCCAGCAACTCTATGGCTGATCTTGGTCAGCCAATCACTGACTCTGTTCATTGATTCGAGGTGGCTTTATTGGTCTAGTGGAATGGCCATACAAACAATTCTCCCACAACATTTCCCTTTTTTGTCTAAAGAAAAAGGAAAGGTTTTAACTCTAACATAGTAAAACTATATACAATAAGAACAATAATCAAGTAAAAAATACTATTGTTGAAATCTTAGATGGTCTTTTAATAAAAAAAAAAAAACCCAGAGCCAGATATCAGGGTGAAAGCTGAAAGACCAGAGAAGCAGAATAACTAGCCACTAGTTCTTACCTCTACAAAATCCTCAACCTAAAGAGAGTGAGTTTCTGTTTCCTCACGCCTTATATACCTTTCTCTGCCCTGTCATATTACTTCCTGGGATTAAAGATATGTGTGCTTCCCAAGCAAAGGCATGAGATTTTAAGTGCTGGGATTAAAGGTGTGTGCTACCACTGCCTGACCTCTATGTCTAATCTAGTGGTTGGATCTGTCCTCTGATCCTCAGGCAAATTTCTTAGGGTACACAATGTATCACCACAAAATACAGTCACAATGTCCAGTCCTTTAGTATTTGGCAAATTCAGAGAAAATATTCTGTTATCTATGGTGATTCCAAAGTTTTATACATAATTTATTCTCTATCATAAATAAGGAAAACTGTAACTAAAACTATCTAATCTTCAACCCCATCAGAGACCTGAGAAGGAAATATTACCTGAGTAAATAGGAAGTACAGAGCAAGCAACTTTCAAAACTAAGAAACAACGGAGACTTCTGGCTTCCTGAAGTCACCCCAGAATTCTTCTGCAATGTTGGAGCATCCATCTTCAGCCTAAGAGCCTAAAATATCAGACAGACTTTCCTGTGAAGCAGGAATTTGGAAGGACTGTCCTACCTTGTCTTGGCTGAGTTTGGCAGTTGCCTTCTTTTGTGTCCTGCTCGTCTAATTTGGACAACGTACTGTCAGCGGTCGAGGTAAGAGCAGTTTCTTTTTCCAGTGCATAACTTTGCCACAAATGAAAGTTAACTCCATATGGAAGTTCTTCAGTGTCCATTATCTTCTCTGAAGTATATTGGTGCTGCCAGGAGCAACAGCATCTCTGGGACCATGAAATAAGTGAGATAAAGATCATGTTCTTGGAGAGTTAACTGTTATCCAGTCTCAATGTGATGGGAGACTGCAGGGCTTATTTGAAGTCCTGACTGGAGTTGTCTATGAGGCTGGACCATCTTACCTAACTGCTTTGAAGTTCTCCTGAGCAGTTTGTAGCCAATATCTGGTCTTTGGGGGATATTTGTCAGCTTAGTGGTATTACCACAATCCAGGTGGATTCATCATTGTGGAGCTCCAACATCCTTTTGGAGCTCATGATTAGGAATAGGCATGGTTCACTGCAGAAAACTTAAACATTTTAAATATCATATGCAGCAGATCTCTGAGAGGTTAAAGGATCAGAATCTATTTAATACACCCAGAGTTTACAAACTTAGTTCTAGTTATCTGCTTTAGATTCAAGACTGAAATAATGGGCAAGAAGCTAGATGAAGCCTACTTCTAGAATTAGTACTCTATATGACCATTAATATCACAACAGAAGGTTTAAATATATATGTATATATATATATAAATCTCATAAATTTTGAGATAATATTTATACCTTAAGAAAAGTTAAAAAGAATCAAAACAAAACTAAAGTATTATGAGATTAGTGGCAATAGAATAGGCCCCAATTTTTGGTTTTTCTTCTGTTCCATACCAGATGGCTCTCCCAACATGAGACAGAGATTTTGGATTTTCTTTTAACAAGCACACTTGGGTTTAGAGACAGAGAGAGTCATGCTTTAATTCAAAAGCCAGATTTAATTTTTAATTGAATTGGGAATACAAAAAGACCATTTGCCTTATATGTCTGTAGAGAACATTAAAAACAAACATCTGGGAAGATTTATGAGATTTTTATCCTATTGGAAGTATGCTATACCGTTAGACCAATTTACTCTTTTTCTTAGGACATTTTCTCTGGATGATTTGTCCTTTTGCTTCAGATGTCTCATTTGTCCCGTGATCTTCAGATTCCTTAGTTGTATGCTTTTAAATCTCCTAGAAAGACAAAAACAAAACCCTGCCCCAACATTAACTTTGGGGAGCTCTTGACAGGTTGAATGACCATAGAGTTTGATGAACTATCACCTCTCCTAATCAGGAGATTTCTCCTGTTTGAATATAATCTTTATCAGTTTTGATGGTACCCACAGCTTTCTTCCCCTGGTAAAAGAAGAGCAAAACCTCTTCCCTAATGTAACATATATCCTGGTTGCCATTCTGAGGTCAACACATCTTTAAAGTATATAGGCTGTCTTAGTCCAGTGGTTTCTTTCTACTATTCAATGTCTCTCTGTAGCTGTCCTTTCTTTTTTATTAGCATTTTTAAAAAAATTAAGTTAATAAAGCATTATGTAATCTATCGCTAGGGGTCTTTGTTACCCCTTTCTGTTTATTAAGAATATTTTAAGTGCAATTAGATCTTTTTATAACTATTTGTCATGTAGGATTGTGTGGTATACCTGTAATATGCTTTGTTGTAATATGCAAAAAATTGTTTCATTTTACTAGAGATGTATGCTGGAGCATTGTCAGTTTTAATTTATACAGGTATTCCCATAATGGCTATAACTTCTAATAAATGTGTAATTACAGAATCAGCTTTTTCAGAACTCAAAGCAGTTGCCCATTGAAATCTTGAATATGTATCAATGGCATGGTGCACATACTTTAATTTTCTAAACTCAGCAAAATGAAACACATCCATTTGCCAAATTTCATTTCTTTGAGTACCCTTTGGATTACCTAATGCAGGTAGTGAAATTTGGTTATACAAAGAACAAGAAGGAAGTTTTCTTATAATTACCTTGGCTTGTTGCCGAGTGATAGAAAAGTCTGTTTAAACCCTTGCTATTAACATGGGTTTGTTATGAAAGTCTGAAGCTTCTATCACATTTCCTATCAATAGCTGATAAATTTCATCATTATCTTGTGCTAGAGGGTCTGGTGTATGGGAACTGATATGTATTATATATAAGGGACGACTTCTATTTTTGATTATTTCTTGTAATTGAATAAATAACAAAGTAAATTCTGAATCATCTGGAATAAGTTTAGTGGTTTCATTATGTAAAACAACTCTTTCTGCATATTGAGAGTCAGTAACTATATTAAGAGGTTCTGGAAAATCTAATAAATCCATGAAAATAACATATAATTCTGACTTTTTAATAGAATCATAAGAGCTTTGAGCCACTTTACTTAAATTTACTTCTGACTTATAACCTGACTTTTCTGATTTATTTGAATCAGCATAGAATGTAGGGCTCCAGAATTGGTATTCCTTGCACAATGAGAGAAAGAATCCAATCATTTCTTTTTATAATCTGAAGTCTCTTGCTTTTGGAATATTTGTTGCAAATCTCTCACAAGAAATTACTGTAAGCTCTTTGTCAGTGTTCATTTTCTGCCCATAATGAGGCAATGTCAGCATTACTAAAAGGTATTTCTGCTGAGTTTATTTCTGCTAATTGATGAAGTCTTGATTTCCTTTCAGAATCAATTCAGAAACCTTTTTTACATAGGTCTTCAATTTTTTACTCTGTTTATGTGGCAAAAAATATCCATTTTAAAATATTATCTTCTCTCTGTATAAGAACTCCTGTAGGAGAATTCGTAAAAGGTTATATGACCAGGATGCAATCAAGCTCTGGATCCAAGGGATCCACATGTGCATCCTATAGTTTCTTTTCTATGAAAGCCAATTCTCTCTCAGCCTTGGTTGATAATTTTCTTGGACTATTTAAGTCCTTATCACCTTGTAAGGTTTGAAACAAATTACTTAGCTCCTGAGTTGTTAATCCAATTGTGGGCCGTACCCAGTTAATATCTCCCAGCAATTTTTGAAAATCGTTGAGTTCATAATTGATCTCTCCTGATTTGTACTTTCTGTGGTTTAACCTTTTTTAAACCTAGCTTATATCCTAGGTAATTAATATAATCTCCTCTTTGTATTTTTTATGAGCAATTTGTAATCCCAAACAAGGCAAGACATTCTTTACTTTTTCAAACATTTTTCCTAAGGTATTATTTGTGTCTGAGTCAGTTAGTAAGATATTATCCAAATAATGGTAAATTATAAATTGAAGAAACCATTTACAAATTATTTTCAATTGTATAAAATATTGACACAAGGTAAGGCTGTTTAACATCCCTTATGGAAGAATTTTCCACTGATACCTTTTAATAAGCTGGGAATTATTTTAAGTAGGCACTGTGAAGGCAAATTTTTCTCCATCATGTTTTTGTAAAGGTATAGTAAAAAATCAGTCTTTTATATCAATCACTATAATACAGCTTCCTTTAGGTAATAGGGAAAGCAAAGGAATTCCAGGCTGTAAATCAGCCATTGGCTGAATCACCTTATTTCTGGCTCTTAGATCTGTTATCATTCTCCATTTTCTAGATTTCTCTTTAATGATAAATATAGGAAAATTCCAAGGACTGGTCGATTCTTTAATATGTTGAGAATTTAGCTACTCCTGTACCAGCTGTTCTAAAGCCTGTAAATTTTTTGATGCCAGAGGCCATTGTTGCACCCACACAGGTTTATCAGTTAACCATTTTAAAGGTAGTGTGGTGGTATTTTATTTGTGCTGAAATGTGATGATAGTTTATTTGTATGTTAATAAATAAAGTTTGCCTGGAGATCAAAGGAAATAGCAAGCCATACACAAAAGTCACGGAGTGGTAGCACATGCCCTTAATCCGATCACTTGGCAGGCAGGGTCTCTGTATGTTCAAGGACACATTAGGGAACAGCCAAGCATGGTGACACATGCCTTTAATCCCGGTACCAACCACAGAGACCTGGAGGTCTGTACAAACAGGCAGTGACAAGGAAGTGAGGTAGCTGGGCTAAAAGCCAATGAGAGGGCAGAACAGCAAGGCAATAAAGGCACAGGTAGACAAGAAGTAACACACTTTTGCTAGCTGCAGAGCTGGAGAGGTAAGGTTGGTGGCTGTCACTATTTCCCTGATCTCTAAGGCTTTAACTCCTATATTTGGCCCTGTATTTTTTATTTAATAAGACTGTTTAGAAATTTGTCTACAGTAGGGCTGTTGGTACCTTTGAAAGATCATCAGCTGTTGTGCCCTGCTTATGTACAAACTGAACAGCCTGTGACCACTCTTGATAATACCTTCTAGTGTTTCTCTCAGAAGCATTCTTTATTTCACAGTTTGTTTCTGAGATTGGAGGAATGTTTATCTGCCACGTTTGCCATATTAGCTTTGTCCTGACTATATTATTTTCTCAGTCAGTTTAGAGTCACCTGGGACTCCGTAGCCAAAACAAACATGACTGATATTCATAAGGCCTTCATTAAGAAGAGCAAGTAATAAATAACTTACATTTTGGAGAGATCAAATCATGATCCTTATACTACTTTTTCATAAAAGAAACCAGTGTTTTTTCCAGGCCAATAACTTCAGAATAATTTACTGAATCATTCTGCTTCATTAAATCATTTACTAAATCAGGTTAACCTCAGGGTCAGATCTACCATAGAATATTTTTATACTTTTCCTACAAGTCTTCTTAAAATTTATAGGTATATAGACTGAGTTGTAGGTCAATAGTATAGTATAATACCTGCATAGCATATCTGAGGCCATATGTTCAATCCACAGGATCTCAAAGGAAAAAGCATAAGCATGTGACAAAATCCAGAAATAAGCCAGATGTGGTGACACATACCTGTAATTCCAGATTCTCAGGAGGCTGAAGCCAGAGGATCACCTGAGCCCATAAACTCATAATCAGCCTGGAAAACATATTCAAACCTTCATCTTGGAAGGAAGGGAGGGAGGGAGCGATGGAGAGAGGATAGAAAAGAAAGAAAGAAAGATCTATGCACTAAGACACTCACTAGGGAAGGAAAGGTTATTGAAGAGATCATTCACATGTCTGAGGACCATTTAGGGGTGTGGCAACATGAGGTAGGATGCTATTTAGTGATCTTTTGACTAATGATAGCAGGACTTCTTACTACTCTTCCATCTAAAGACAACAGGAAGTGTGATGGTTAATCTTGTCACTAATAGGCATGCTTTCTCTGCAGGGCTGTGAGAGAATTACCAAAAGCATGCACCACTTCCTATGACAGACCAAATTTCAGTGTATCTGGTAAAAATCAGTGCTGCTTGCTTGCCTGCCTTTACTTCTTGATGATGAGTCCCTCGGCCACTTCTCCTGCTGCCAAGACCATCATCCTTCACTAACATTAGACTCTAAATTCTTTGGGTTCTCACATAAACTGAAGATTAACGACTCTGTAAGAGTCTTTAGGCCTTTAGGACTGCTGGGGCATCCACTTTATGGTATCTGAAACTTGTCTCTCATTCAGCTAAACCTAAAATTGCTGAAGATTCTTCCATGGTAGTAATGTATTGGATCCATGGAGGGAGAGCAGAGGAGGTCTGGGAGAATTGGGGCAAATTGTTCTTCAGACAAGAGATTTATTAACAGCAGCATTACAGTGGGGGTCTGAAGTATAGCTTAAATACCCTCCCCTGAGACAAAGCAAGATGTTTTCTTTAGTAAGGTTCCTTAGAAGGAAATAGAAAGAACCTGGTTCATATGTGTCCTGTGCTACTTGACAGAGGTAGAGGAGTGGGGCATGGATGACCTGTGATAACAGGGGTCATTCTTTGAGTAGGGAAGTTGAGCTTGGTTAATGTGCAACTAATGTTATACAATAAGTGTCATTTGTCCAGCCTGTAGTCAGTTGGCCATTTAGATTTACTTACCCAGAAGGTCTGTTTTTAGGAGGGGCAGGCCTCCCTGTGGAGTGATGTTTACATTCCTAGCCTTCCTGTCCATATGAAAGAAGGAGAGGAAGAAGAGGCCTATGGGTTAGGGGCATTGAAAAATTGTTTTATCTGGTTCCTGTTGAATTGGATCATGACTGGATTAGAAACCCCACCCTCTGCCCACCCCTACTGGGATTATGAGTAGTCAGGTGGTAGTTTCTGGATTAGAGGCTAGCATATGAATTCACATGTTATAAGGATACAGTGCACATGATTCTATGCAGCATGTTGGATGGAGTTCTGATAAATTGGGTTAGAAGACAAACTAGACCAGCACCTATGAATATAAGAATAAAAACAGTTATTAATGGTATAACAACAGGTATAGGTCACGAGGTTCAGGAGGAGTTCTGAAAGCATTTGCCCCATAATTCTGATGTCCACTGTCAGATCTTCTAAGTGCAGACAGCTAACATTTTACTGCATGTCTGATCATGCCAGACTGATTTATATAAAAGCAGCATTCTCTCTTCAAGAAGAATCAAAGTTCTTTTACTGTCATCAGGAAATACGGGCTTCTCCTATCTTTAGAGTGACCACTACCAAGTCTAGCCCCTGAACCTGAATTCTATTAAGCTTTGAGAAATTTCATCATGGCTCTGTGTGTGTGTGTGTGTGTGTGTGTGTGTGTGTGTGTGTGTTGAGATTAAGAATGGTAGTATGGAAAAAAATTTTCAAAACCAGGCAGTGGTGGTATACATCTTTGATTCTAGCACTTAGGAGGCAGAGGTAGGGGGATTTCTGAGTTTAAGCCAGTCTGGTCTACAGAGAGAGTTCCAGAACAGCCAGTGATACCCTGAGAAACCCTGTCTGAAAAGTGGGGGGCGGGGAATGGTGGTTTGTTGCTGGTGTGACTAAATCCCCTATCCCTATGAGCATACCTGCTGTTGTCCCTAAGGCCTAAGGAGGAGGCCTAAGGAGGAGGCCTAAGGAGCGTCTCTGGATACGATCAAGAGTGGAGTCCATATCTGGTCAAGTGTGGGAGTGTGCCATTGTTGTGGTCTGGGATCTGGCTTTAACCTGAAAAGTCAACCCAAGAACAGAGACCTGAGAACTTAGTGGCAGATAAGAAAGATGATTTATGATCCAGTCAATAGGACTGGAAATCTTTGGTTATTGTGAGCAACATCTATATTTGGGAAGGACTATGCATGCTAGAAGTTCAGTTGGTAGGAAAACAGAGCTGGACTTAAGCACTAGAGAAGAAAAAGATACCTTGTTTGAATCAACAAGTGATAAACTAGGGGAGGAAGAGATGGAGTAATTGATAAGTACCTGGATTTTTGGTCAGTTCCTTTTCCCAGACCAAAACAGAGGCGGCTAAAACTATGTCCAAAAAGGCTGGATCATGGCAGTAGGTTTAGTGTTTGAACATTTTGGATGAGCAGAGAATATGAGTGTATGTCTGGATACTAGATGAGAGTGTGTTAAGGAAAGGGAGGATCTTTACACAAGAATCCACAGATGGATTCTTCATCTACCAGTAGCCATGGACAAAGACTGATGTGTGAACTTGCACACCCCTAACAATACAAGAACCTAGTGGGAACCAGTCCAGTGGGTAGAGAGGTAGATATAGAGCCGGAGAAATGAAGCAGTTGAAGAAACTTCCAATTTTCAGTGTGCAAGACCAAGTAGTCAACCCAATGAGAAAAGTGATCAGAGATAGGCATTATAATACTGTTGAGAATGTAGAGTGAAAAATCCAGTTACCATAGTATTAGTTATGTTTTTATTGCTGTGAAGTGACACCAGGACCACAGCAACTCTTATAAAGGAAAAATTTAATTGGGGCTGGCTTACAGTTCAGATGTTTTAGTCCATTATCATCATGGCAGGAAGCATGGTGGCATGCAGGCAGACATGGTGCTGGAGAGGTAGCTGAGAGTTATACCTCTGGATTTGCATCAGCAGGAAGAGACAGTGAGCCAGGAGGCCTGGCTTGAGTATCTGAGACTCCAAAGCCCACCCCCCAGTGGTACACTTCCTCCAACAAGGCCACACCTATTCCAACAAGGCCACACCTCCAATTATGCCACTCCCTATGAGTCTCTGGGAGACGTTTTCATTCAGACCACCACCCCATATCACAACGTTTCTCTAGAAAAATTATTGTAAGACATAGAGGATTAGAGTCACCATTGAGGTAAATGTAGTGAGGAACTCAAAGATGGGGACTTTTTGGCATATGTTTAGGAAGTTTAGAGTTATTTTGGATAGATGTGTCATATAGTTTGAAGGTACTGCCTGTAACAATAATGGCCTGTGAACCAAACACGATGTCTGCCCAGTTGGTCCCTTCAGTGTGAGGATTCAGAATGCTGTCTTTGAATTTACCCAAGCTGACAAAGGGGCAGGGATAACTGTGTATGCTGATGAAGAAAGAATAGATACAGCCATCGGTCATTGACCAGAATGGTGTGTTGGGGTTATTGAGCAAGTGACTGGAAAGACTGAAACCTCTTTAGTTGGAGCTGGACCACCAAAATGAATAAGGAGAAGGGGTAAAGCACAGGAGATGCACATTACTAATTAAAGTAGACTAGAATTATAAGGACAAGTGTGAGGAAGTAGATTTGGGATAGGGTAAAATCTAAGAGGTCTCCTTGCAGCTAATAGTCATTTGTGAAGTATAGTGGTAGGAGAATTTGAATATCTGAGGGTTGTGGTGGAAGAGAGTTCTGAGGAGATTATCCAAAAATCTCTACCTGGAGATATAAACACACTGGGGGCAGGGATGGTACAGAAGGAAAGGATCTCACCCAGTTGTTGCTGTTGTTAAATAGGAGTTTGAGGTCTCCCTGGAAGTCACAGGAGTAGCTGGTGGATGTCTGTCTGAGAGCTTCTCCTCTGGATAAGATCAAGAGTGGAGTCCATATCTGGTCAAGTGTGGGAGTGTGCCATTGTTGTGATCTGGGATCTGGCTTTAACCTGGGAAGTGAACCCAAGAGCAGATACCTGAGAACTTAGTGGCAGTATGAGTAGTAAGGAGACCCAGGCGGGGTCGGGACCATGGATGTTGGAGGGATCAGACAAAGGTAGCCTAGGAATGAAGAGTAAAGCTTTTTTTTCTTTCTTTCTTTCTTTTTTAAGGAAAGAAAAGGCCCTCCAGTTAAAAAAAATAAAAAATAAAAAAGCTGGAGCCAACTAGTAGAACAGCCTGATGAGGGAACCAGAACTGGGCACCCAAATGTGAAAACATTAGCTAGGCCCAAGATGGAAATAACTTCAGTCTTGGAGAGAGGAATGGGTCTTTCTGTGATTACCTATTTCTGGTTTGAGTGAGACGTTGATTTGTAGGTATTAACTTCAATTTTAAAGAATTGTCACTTTGAAAATAAAACTCAGTACTCTTTTAGGCCAAGAAATTTGGTAGGGTGACAATGTTGGTGATAGATATGGGGGGTGTCAATATGGTTGTCCACATGTTGGAGGAGAGTGATGGCAAAGAGGGAGCACTCTGAGAGATCCTGGAATAACCCTTGGCCATTGACACAACAATTGTCCCAGAACACCTGAAGGACTATCCAGGTGAGCTGTTCAGCCATCCTATTGGAAGGCTCTTCTAGGAAAAAGTAAAGATGTCTTTTGAAGAGGGGTCAACTGAAATGGTAAAGATTTCATCTTTGTGGCCAATTGTATTAAAGTGAGAAATATGTACACGTATTGAAGACAGGATTGTGTAGGGATTAGGAACCATAGAGACAATCCAATGGCTTAGCTGACAACCCTGGAGATTTTAACTAAGTGATACAAGTCATCTTGTTTACTTATTGACAAAATTCATGTATGATAGAGGGAACTGGCTGACCTGAGAAGGTTGGGTCGAGGAGTTTGTTGAAGATTGGTTGAAATATCCTGACAGGGAGGGGAAAATGGGCACAACTGGAGAAAAGGTGGCAGATCTTTCAGATTAACTTTTAGATGGTCAGTGTCCCGGGTTATAGGATTGACTTGGGCTATCAGAGGGACTGCGTGTGAGAAAGCTGGTTATGATAATATCAGAGTAAGGGGAGTCTGTATCTGATTTCTGGGTAAATGAACAGTAAGAGTTGCATGGAATTTAGATGTCTCATCCTAGAAGTGGAGCTAGCTGGGCAGGAAGGAAGAATCAAGAAAGAGTGAGTGAAAGTTAGTTTGTCTAAAACACAGAACAATGGCTGGGCTTGGGAGGGAGTTGGAAATAAATAAAAGTTGGAACATGGGACGGCTGGTCATAAACACTCAAAGCTAAATGTGCAGCTCGCATACCCAAAAGGAATGCGGTAAGCATATTGTACCCACTATATTTACCCTGGGTAATGGTAATGGAGATGGTAATGGTAAAGGAACGCCTTAGTGATGGTGACAGCAATGGAAGCTTCTAAGTCCAGACACCATCAGTCTTCATTGGCCAGTCCCAAGATGTCAAGCTGAGAATCCCAGCTCAGAGTTCAAGTTTGCAGCACTGGCCTTTGCACAAGGCCTTGAGAACAATTCAATTTCCAATGTCCCTTAACTTTATACAATGGACAGAGTCCCAGTGGCATTCATGGATTGGGGCACACATTTACCCAATGTTCCTTTTGGTCACACTTCAAGCAAGGTCTTGGTGACATTATTTTAGGAGAGAAAAGACTTTCTCTGGCTATCCTAAAGAGTAGTTGCAATTGATTGGTGTTTGGTCTGATTTATTTTCCATTTTTTTTGTTCAGTTTCTCTCTATTGTTAAAGATGTTGAATGATGCTCTATTGTGGTCTCTTTTTTTCCCTTGGAATTTGAAGACTGTCCTCCAGTTTGGGAAGTTTTTTTCTTAATATCCAAGGAAAATAGGGGCATGAGCTGAGCATGTAAGAACGATGTTTTCACCTCAGAGCTAGGAACTAGGTTGCTGAACTTAAGGAAAGCCTCTAGATGATTTCTTTGGTCGAGGAAGGCCTTTTTCATTCACTTCATGAGGCAAGTTAGGAAGTGGGATTTACATGCCAGATCAGAGCAGGAATCAGATTGACAATTTCATTTAGGGTTGAAAGCTCAGGTGACTATATTTCTGTCAGAGTGGCAATAAGGATCTTTGGTGTGAAAAAGCTCTTTAAAAAAAAGTTCCAGCTAAAAAAAAAAGTTCCAGCTGAATACCCTATAATACCCTATAAGTGCTTTTTTCTTCCATCATGGTGGCACAGGGATAAGGACATAATTGTCCTCTAAAGCTGAATTGTAGGAGTGTAAGATATATAAGTATTCTTTAATGTATTGAGCAGGATATGAAAAAAGGGACCCAAACTCTTTTCAATTTTTGAAGGGTCAGAGAGGGAGAAAGGAGTGGTATGTGATGAAGACCCTCAGCTCTGTTGATGCTGGGTCTGGGAAGCTGGGAAGCAAGCAGGTCCACTGAGACCTGAGAAATATAGGCCCTCAGCAAGTAGCAGGAGGGGAGAATCCTGGGGCAAGGAGGGGTGGTCAAGGGAGGGTTGGAAGCAGGAGCAGAGGAGGAAAAGTATCTGATTCTTCATGGCATGGGAAGAGAATTCAAGGGCTGGGTGGAGCCAAAAGAAGACCCAGGAAAGTAGAGAGTGTGGTTTAAAGGGTCACGGGCTAGGGTGGAAGAGCTGTAGGGAGGAAGGAAATGATACCCCAGGCAAGGTCATTGAGGAGGCCTACTGCAGCAGGAGGGTGTGCTTTTGTTGGTTTCTTTCATTTTGTTTTGCGTTTTGAGAAGCATGTTTTTTAAACTTAAGTTCTTTCTCTTCATTTTGGGTGTTGTGGCCTCAGGATGGAGTACAGGTTTTTTTGTGTAGTAACAGAATTTCAAATGTGGTGCAAAATTGACAGAGAAACAGAGAGAGAGAGAGACAGAGAGAGACAGAGAGAGACAGAGAGAGAGAGAGGGAGTAGATGTAACTAACCTTCTTATTAAATAAGAAACACAGAACCAATGCAAAGAAGAAAGCCAAGAGGTCAGAGCTAAGAGCTAAAACCTTACCCTTCCCCCTGCAGTGGTCCTACCTCTCCGAACTAGCTACCCCTGTGTTAAAGTCTTTATATAGTGTTCCTGTTCTTTTCTTTTCTTTTTTTTTTTTTGGTTTTTCGAGACAGGGTTTCTCTGTGTAGCTTTGCGCCTTTCCTGGGACTCACTTGGTAGCCCAGGCTGGCCTCGAACTCACAGAGATCCGCCTGGCTCTGCCTCCTGAGTGCTGGGATTAAAGGCGTGCGCCACCACCGCCCGGCTAGTGTTCCTGTTCTGCCTTCTCATTGGTTGTAAACCCAACCACATGACCGCCTCATCACGGCCTGTCTGTATAGGCCTCCAGGTTTTCCTTGCTTGGTATTGAGATTAAAGGCATGTGTGTCCAATAATGGCTGTATCCCTGAACACACAGAGACTTACCCAGCTCTGCCTACCAAGTGCTGGGATTACAAGTGTACGCCACCACTGCCCTGCTTTCCTATGGCTTGCTAATAGCTCTGACCCCCGGGCAACTTTATTTATTAACATACAAATAACATTTTAATACAAATAAAATATCACCATAAGAGAGAGAGAGAGAGAGAGAGGGAAGTGGCTATGAAGACAGGAAAAAAACCCAAGTGCAAGACACTCAAATTATTTGGCATTGCTCTATATGAAGTTATCTAAGTCTCTAAGAATTTTTAAATCAAAGGCTGTTCTCAGGCCATTGACTCTCATTATCAGTTTGTACTATGGCCAGATGATATTATCGAAGACAATTAATTTTGTTAAGATGTATTTTACTTTCGTTTGTGTGTACATGTGTGTCTGGTGGGATTATCTGCATGTGAATGCAGGTGTTCAGGGGGCGGAGATGGGGCAGAAGAGCCCTCAGATCCCCAGAGGTCAAGCTACAAGCCTGAAATGGGTGCTGGGAAGCAAACCCTGGTCCTCTGCAAGAGCAGGAAGTGCTTCTAACGGCTGACTTCTCTCTCCAGCCCCACTAAAATGAACATTCTGGGTTTCATATCACTCTCAAATTGAACGACTTAAGGATGTAAAGAAGGCAGCCAAGGGCACTCTTTAGGCTTGAAAGACTGAGTAGCACCCCTTTGAGAGGCTGACAATTGGAGTGGGGGGAAAGGAAGAGAAGACAACAAGCATCCTTGCCCTTCAGGTTCCTCTTAGAAGTGTGGTCAGGCCACCAGGGTGACTGAAGCCAAATTTCTGTCGGCTAACAGAACACCTTGAACGGAAAGAATGCCAGGTCCTTTTGAGAAAGGACTTTGTTACAATACCGAAATGTTTTATTATTACAGTTTTCTCATCTTCCCCCAAAGGATCTGTGGCCTTTAACTAAGGTGACTACACACTGGGAGAAAGGAAAGAATCAGACCCTTTAGAGCTTCTTGGAGAGTTGACTCTGAACTGACACTGATTTCAGGAGACCCCAAAGAGCACTGTGGCCTTCCAGTTAAAGTAGAGTTATACAGACATCATGATCAGTGGAGTTTTAGTCAAAGTCTGACTCACGGTGGGCCCTATGAATCCTAGAATTCATTGTCTAGTTCTGGAATGCATAATTGAGATAGATGCACTTAAGTGTCGGTTAAATCCCCACATCAGTTCCCTGATCTTAGAATGGGAGCTACTGTGGCTGGAAAATGGCGGAAGGTTTAGAGAGGGCACACTCCTCTAGCATCTGTCACTATCAGAGAAGATGATGAACCAAAACTGATATTCATATCCCTGAAAGGACTTCAGAGCTTAGTGTCACTATAGAAGTTCTATTTTGCCTGTGCAGAAGATGGATGGATCATAGAGGATGACAGGTGACTACTAAAAACTTAATCTAGTAGTGGCTGTAATTGCATCTGCTGTTCCAGGTGTAGTATTCTTACTCAGACAGATGAACTCATTTCCTGGTACTTGGTATGCACCTATTGATCTCACAAATGTAGTTTTCTCCACACCTGCCCATAAGAACCACTGGAAGGAATTCACTTGCAGCCAGCAAGGCCAGCAGCACATCTTTGCTGCTCTACTTCAAGGTTTTGTTAATTCTCCATTCCTGTGTTATAATTTAGTTCACAGCAACCTCGATGGCCTGTCTCTCCTACAAAGCATCACACTGATCCATTATATTGATGACATTGTACTGATTAAACCAAGTGATCAGGAGATAGCAACCACTCTGGATTTGTTAGTAAATTATATGCAAGTCAGAGGATGTGAAATAAAGCCAACCAAAATTTATTGTCCTTCTACCTCAGTAGAATTTCTAGAAATCCAGTGTTGTCAAGCATCCTGGGATATTCCTTTCAAGGTTAAAGGTAAGTTGTATTTTCCCCATCCCTCCCATCACCAAGAAAGAAGTATGGTGCTTTGTGGGCCTATTTGAATTGTGAGGTACACATTTCTCAGTAGGCATGTTATTCTGTCCCATATACCAAGTGACTCAAAGTGCTGCTATTTGTCGTTGGGTCTCAGAACAGAATCAGACTGTTCAAAAGCTCTAGATAGTGGTAAGGGCTGCTCTGCCACTTGGACTATATGATCTTGCAGACCCAATGGTACTTGAAGATACAGTGGTAGATAGGGATGCTGTTTGGAACTTTTGGAAGCCCCTAGAGGTGAATCACAATGAAGCCAAGTCATTTAGTTTAAATGTTTAGTTAGTTTAGTTAGTTTAGTTAAAGCCAAGTTTAAAGCAAGTCCCTATGTCATCTGAAAATAATTATTCTCCCTTCAAGAGACAGCTCTTGATCTGCTACTGTAGCTTAGTAGAACCTGAATGCTTGTAATGGGCCACCAGGTTATTATGGGACCTGAGCTATTATGGGACCTATCATGAGCTGGGTGTTACCTAACACTGATCCTTAAAATTGGACATGTACAACATCAACACATCAACAAATGGAAGTGATATGTACATGATCAGGCCTGATCAGTTCCTGAAGGCACAATCAAACCAACTTACATGGAAAAGTTGCCAGATATAAATGTTTCCTGTTCCCATTACAATGATTTCTGTCTCCAAGCAAGTACCTATGGCCTTAGGGGATATAGAGAAGAGAAAACTAAAGCTCTATTACAAACAGTGCTACATATAATGTTGATGCCACCCCAAAATGGACAACTGATATATTGTAGCCCCTTTCTGGGGCAATTCTGAAGGACAATGGTAATGGGAGATCTTCAGTATGAACAGAACCTGGGACAGAAGTCTTAGGCAATACACATTGTCATGCATTTTTCTTACAAGAAAAAATGGGCAGATATGTAATTCATGGACTCTAGCCCAAGATTTATCTGGATTGTCATGAACTTAGAAGGGTACAATTGGAAAAAAAAAGTAAGTAAGACATTTTGAGAGTGGGCAATGAATTTGAAGATACTTGTGTCTTGTGTGAATAGTCACCAAAAAGACCAGAGAAGAGAAGGACTTCAATAGTCAAATAGATAAGATGACCCAGTCTATTTCCTTGGCCAATCATTGCCCAATACAGTCATTAACAAAAGTTTTCATAATGCCAAGGACAGAGGTTATACATGGGCTCAACATGATCCTTTTACTCACTAAGGATAACCTGGATACAATCACTGCTAAGTACCAAATCTGACAACAAAGAAGAGACTGTGCCTCCAATATAGTACCATTCTCCTGGTGACCAGCCGTCAACCTGGTGTCAAGCTGACTAAACTGGACTTCTGTCACAGAAAGGACAACACTTTGTGCTTATTTCAGTTGGCACTCATTTTCAGTGTGGATTTGCTTTTCTTTCATGTAGTGCTTCTGCCAAAACTACCATCCATGGACTTAGAAAATGCTTAATCCACTATCCTGCTATTTCATACAGCATTGCCTCTGACCTAGGAATTCACAGCCAAAGAAGTATGGCAGTGGGCTCCTTCTTGAGAAAGTCACTGGTCTTACCATGTTACCTGTCACCCTGGAGCACCTGGCTTGATAGAATTGTGAAATGACATTTAAAGATGAACTTGAAGTGCCAACGAGGTGGTGAGATCCTGGAAGCCTGAGGCAGAGTTGTCCAGAAGGTGTATGTTTTCTCAATCAGCATTTAATATGCATTACTCTTCCTCCAACAGTCAGGATTCACAGGCCCCAAAAGTAATGGTGGAAATAGAAATGGTATCACTCACCATCATCCCTAGTAACCCACTAGCAAAATCTTGGCTTCCTGTTCCTGCAACCTTAGGCCCTACCTGTTTATTGGACTACCCAGCCCCTATCATGTAAGCCAGTCTAATAATTTCCTTTTGTAATATATATCCATTCTCTTGGTTCTGTCCTCTAGAGAAACATGACTAAGGCAAGGGAGGATAACTTGCTAGAACACAGCTGGTAGGAGCTGAGGGAAGAAGGACTATGGCCCTCCTCATTGCCTATCAGTGATCATGATGCTTCCCCATAGCTCCAGGCCACCAGGGAAGTAAATGATACAAAGAAACGGTATCTCAATGGTGTAAAAACAACCAAGAAAAATCAGTGAAAATAAAGTGGATTGAGAGGCTCACTAAAATGAATTAACCTCTAACCAGACTGATCAAGAGAAGATACACGAGGAGCTAGTATGGGAATTACAGAGATTCTCTGTGCAGCCAACTGATTTAAAAGAGGGGTAATATGAGAATATTATAAGCCAGGTGGTGGTGGCACACACCTTTAATCCCAGCACTCAGGAAGCAGAAGCTAGAAGATTGCGGAGTTCAAGGCCAGCATGGGCTACAAAGCAAGTTCCAGGACAGCCAGGGCTACTCAGAGAAACCCAATCTCAAAGAGAGAGAGAGAGAGAGAGAGAGAGAGAGAGAGAGAGAGAGAGAGAGAGAGAGAGAGAGAGAGAGAGAGGGAGAGAGAGAGAGAGAATTATGAACAATCTGCATATGTTTGAGTATAGATTCTAACAACATTTCCAGCTTTTTCTTTCCTCTGTATATGTTGTCTAGTGAAGCAGACACAGCCAGCTGACCAGAGAGTCCTTATTACTCTATCCAGTTTTCAAAGAGGTCTTGTGACCCCATGACAGGTTGTTCACAATAATAATTCCACAGTGTTAGATGAGTGGGCAAGAAAATATGTTTTCCTGAAACACACAAATCACCAAAACTTATTCCAAGGTCGGTACCTTGTCAGTCTTGCAGCTTAAGGAGGATGCCTCTATCTTCCAGGCCTACAGAAAGGAAGGAACAGATAGAAGAAGGCAGTGAGGATGCTTTCCCTACCAGGTCTAGCACAACTTTCCTATTTCCTAGAAAGTTGGGTCTGGAAGTTCCAGTACTTTAAGCCCTGAGTCTAAGTCACAAGACATTTCAGTAGACTAATGTCAACACAACAAATTGTGTATCTTGAGTACATGCTCCCATGTAAGTACCTACAGCCCAACTCACCCTTCTCTTTCATTTTTACTGGTACCACACCTTTAGAACACATCCCATGTCTTAGGGTTACTGTTGCTGTGATAAAACACCATGACCAAAGAAATATGGGAAGGAAATGGTTCAGTCAGCTTACACTTCCACATCACTGCTCATCAATTTAAGGAAATCATGATAGGAACTCAAACATGGCAAGACCCTGGAGGCAGGAGCTGATGTAGAAGCCATGGAGGGGTGATGCTGACTGGCTTGCTTCCTATGGCTTGTTCAGCCTCCTTTCTTATAGTACACAAGACTACCAGCCCAGGGATGGCACCACCCACAATGGGCTTAACCCCCCACCTCATCAGTCACTAATTAAGAAAATGTCTTACAGCCAGATCTCATGGAGGCATTTTCTCAGTTGAGGTTTCCTCTTTTCAGATAACTCTAGTGTGTGTCAATTTGATATAAGACTAGCCAGCACACCCCATAATTCTCTCCAGCCTCTGACATATCAAATGGGTGAGACTCTATCATCCTTGTAGAAAGATTATCTCATTCAAAATGAACCTTGTATTCTTCCATCCGTGCTCTGTTGTAATGTTTCTCATTATGGGCCTGGAAGTAATTATGGTTGGCTAGGGCTTATAGCTGAAGAGAATCAGCACCCTTCTCTGGGCAAATTTCCTGGGTACATGCACTGAAGAGCATTTGCATGGGAGATGAAGGATTCTTTGGGTATACTCCTCAGAGGATATTTACATACCAGCTGGGGAAGAAGTTACCTGGGAGCAGGAATTCCAGGGTATCTGGGGGCTGAGCATCTCAGCTTTTTCTGTCTCCCCAAATAGCTTCACTTTGTATTGCAGTCTGCTCCTTTGCCCCCTATCCTTCAGCACAAGGCAAAGCTGTGTTTTCACGGGTGCTAGAACTCTACCATCCACAAGATAATCCCATGCCTGTGCCTCAGCCGTATCTGAAAAACAATAACTTCAGGAGGAGGGCATCTCTTCTGGAGTTTCTGTCTTTCTAACTTCATGTTTGAGTATATATTCTGACTTCCAGCTTCTTTCTGTATGTGTTACCTACTAAAACAGACACAGTCAATTGACTGCACAGCCCTTACTACCCTATCCAGTTTTCAGAGGCCCTCTCACCCCATCCCTAACCTTTTATATCCAGCAGTGAATCGTATCACCATGTACAGCATCCCACAAGTCCCATCTCCTCCAGGCAAATTCACCTGTAGAATCTTCTAATGCCTGAGTAGCTCACAGCTAGAATGTCATAGCAACAGTTTCTTTCCTGAATTGTTTTTCACATCCATTTCTGTGTCAATATAAAGCTACACCCAAGTGAAGTAATTGAGAGAATTAATAACTATTTGTAAAGATCTTAGATAAAAATAGATAGATGATAGATAGATAAGTAGATAGATAATGAATGATATATGATAAATAGATAAATAGATAGTGACAGATAGGAAAGTGACAGATAGATGATGATAGCTAGCTAGATGATAGCTAATAAATAATAGATGATAAATAGATAAATAGATGATAAATAGACAAATGAAAAGTAGAATGACAGTTGACAGGTAATTGATAGGTGGTAGGTAGATACTGATAAATGACAGAAAACAGATGAATGATAACTAGACCACAAACAGAAGATAGATGACATAAAAAGAAAGGGATATGAAATTTTCTCAATAATAGATAAATAAGTGATATATAGACGACAGGCAGATAACAGACACATATTAATTATATGATTGATAGAACATTGACAGGTAATAGATAAATGGTGAAAAGAGAGCCAATAGGCAGCTGATAGATGAATGATGGGTAGATAAATAGACAAATGGACGTTAAATAGGATGATGATAGATAGATGACTGCCAAATGAAGAGATAGTAGAAATGTGATAAACAAATGTAAATAATAGGTAAATAGGTAGGTAGCTCTGCTCACCTATTTATTGGGCACCAAGCAAGTGTTAGTTAAGTACTGTTACATCATTGTTAAAAGTACTACTGACATTAATGATAAATTCTTCCAGGTTAAAATGTAACTACTCAGGGCTGGAGAGATGACTCAGTGGTTAAGATCACTGACTGCTCTTCCAGAAGACCCGGGTTCAATTCCCAGCATCCACATGGCAGCTCACAACTGTCTTTAACCCAAGTTCCAGGGGATCCCACACCATCACACAGAAATACATGCAGGCAAAACACCAATGTGTATGTAACAAAAATAAATGTTAAAAAAAATGTAAGTGCTTCTAATGTTCCTTTTCCTGTAAATAAGCGAAGATCCTAGGGATGGGGCAATCTGACTACCTAATTAGTGGCAATTTAACTCCTCTTGCTGCCCAAGCTGCCTCGAACAAGAGATCACCCTTATGCCAGCACTGCAGTCATCAGCATGCCATAGATCCCTGGAAACAACTGTGCAGAGACTTCAGCTGATTGCCCTTGCCCTTGAGGCACAGTCCAGGCTGAGGTTGTCTGAAACCGTTTGTGCCAGACTTTTTGTGATCACAAGCACTTAATGAACCATTTCCACGCTGGCCAGAAGAGGAGCACTTCCCTTCATGGGAAGAATAGTGCTAAAAGCACAGCACTGATTAGCCCAAAACTTTAATGACTAATGGTGCTGAAAGGCAAGGCTATGATTGGTCAAAAATCGTCCTCATGACTATATATAGAACAGTTAAACAGGCTTACTCAGTAAGTGACCGGGAGGCAAGTTACCATGCTGCCTCTACTGAGTTATCTTGTCTTGCATTTTGTGTAGAAAACATGAAGCTCATAGAAAAATACGACTCAATAAAGCACAGGCAGCATCTTTATTCTTTTTTCCAGCAGGAAGCATATCTTTATGTTTTCTATTAAGTCCAGCGTGGTGGCACAAGCTTGGCATCCCAGCCCTGAGGAGCTAAGACAGGGTGATCAGGAATTCCAGACCAGCGTGGGATACCCTGCCCAAAAATAAAAACGTTATTTGAAACCTGTACTATATTACTTTTAAAATGCTTCCAAATGAGGGTAAAATTCCATTGTGAATTACAATTTTAACTGTTAAAAGTCATGTTCACAGCAGACATCTGTAATCATAAACCTTGATGAGTCACTGATACAAACATATTGTCAAAGTCTGGGAAGTTAAATAGTCCACTCTTCCCTGTTTTCTGTGATTACTCCATGTTGTAGACTCACATCTGAGGATTTGGAGCTAGGAATGTTGAATGAAAGAGTAGGTATATTGGGTTTGTCTTTCTGAGGCTGGGCTACCTCACTCAATACAATCTTTTCTAGGTCCATCCATTTACCTACAATTTTCATGATCTAATTTCCTTCACAGCTGAATAATATTCCATCCACTTTTAATTGAAGTGGCAGGTAGAGAAATAAGACAAGAGACACAAATAAAGGGATACAAATAAGAAAGGAAGAAATAAAATGCATTTATTTGAAAATGGTATGATTCTATACATAAGTAACTCTAAAGATTCCATTAGAGGGCCTGGAGAAATACCTTAGCAGTTAAGAGCAGTTAAGTTCTTGTAGAGGAATTTGGTTCCCAGAATCCATGTCACACAGCTCATGGCTTCTGTAACTCCAGCTCTTGGGAAATCCAACACCTCTGGCTTCCTTGGACACCTGTACTCATATGTATATATAGCCCCCACACACACACACACACCACATAAATAAAAATATTTTTTTTCAAACTCCATCAGAAAACTCTTACAACTGATAAACACTTTTTAGCAAAGTGGCTGAATACAAAATTGACATACCAAAAAAACAGTCTTCCAAAACACAAAAGACCTCAAATAGCCAAAATAGAACAATAGAGAGGAGGAGAAAGCAAGCTGGAGGAATCATCTGATTTCAAGTTATGTTACAGAGCTATCGGGGACTATGGGGGTCCAGCCCCTCGATAGTCCCCTCCCAGGGTCCGGGAAGAATCTACAACCAGCTGATAATTAATCTTTGATGAGAAGAAATGAATCTATGTACATGAAACTCCTTAGTCCATATACTTTATTATTCTGTGTCAGTTACAAGCTTCTATTTTGCTCTCATATTTAACTCATTTCTAGCCTGATTTCTCTCTACACTTGTCTGCGGTCCCCTCTAGGTTCTATCTTAATTCCTTCATCTAGTTTTGCCCCTTCTAGGTTCTCATCCATCTTGTTCCTTCCCATATCATCTTTTCTCCCATCTCCTTCTCTCTCCTCATCTCGTTTTTTCCTCATCTTGTTCTTTCCCATCTGGCTTCCATCTCATTCCTCTAGTACTCTCTTCTAGCTCTTCACTTTAGTTCTTCCCCATCTCAGTTTGTTCCTCTCAATTTCTTACCCATCTAGTTCTTCCATTCTCTTTTTCTCTTCTCCGTTTCTTTTTGTGCCCTGGGAGTCCTGGTATATATACACTTACAAGCAGTAATCCTTCGGCAGTGCAAAGCCAGGCTTCCAGGGTCAAACGGAGGGGTGAGAAGAATCACATAGGGGGCAGTAATTGTTAATTATCATTTTCAACCCAAAAGGGAAGTGACTAATGGGGAAATAAATTAACTAAAGGCTAAATTTGGGTAATAGCTAAGAAGAGGGATCTTATGTGCTCAACTATAGTCTTAAACGTGATTGGTAAAAAGTGATAAGAATCTGTAAGTTTCTAGGTCAATGGTAGAAAATAAAACTGCCTTCTTTTTCCTGTGGCTCCTATCTGTCCAAGCTATCTGCTATTTTTCTGCAGGGTGGGGGAAAGTGTGCTCGGTCGCTAGGCAACCTGTGTACAGCTAGATGCTTCTTTCTGGTGATAGTTAAAGGGAGATCTGGAACTAGAGGTAAGATTTGGGAAAGGAGGAAGTTAAGCTTAATTGGCACATCCACCAGGCCTTCTCAAACAGGTAGCCTGGATGCTTAAGTATGTTCTTAGAGATTACAGAGGTATCTCTGATAAGGTACTTTCCTCCATCTGGGGATAGACCTGGCTGGATGCTGCCAATGACGATAATTACAGGGAGGCTTGAACTGGGGTTCGGGCTGAGCTTAGCTGTCAGTGCAGAAGGTTATCCAAATACTCTTAGAAGTGGTTAGATAAGGAGTTGGAAGGTCTATAAAGTTAGTAGGGCTGTAAGAAAGGAGGGTCCGAGCTAAATTGTGTAAAGCTATTACTGAACATCCACCTGACCTAGGCAGTGTCTCCTTGTGGAATTTGTCTTAAATCAGGAGACTTGCATGTGGACTGTTACTACTGCTAGTCCTTGAAAGTGGCCAAGGGAGATAGCTGATTCCAGAGAAAGCCTTTCCTGAGGCAATTCTCCAAATGCCTGGAATGTGTATGTCCAGAGAGTGATCAGTCCACACTGTTAGCCCTTCTTAGAGAAAAGTCAATTGGGAAAACTATGAAGGCACACATGATTTTCATAACAGAAGACAGCTGATATATAACAAGCCAAGTAACACCAAAAGCTCCTTGGAATTTGGCTTCCTCTGGAGGAAATCCTTGATCCGTCCAGGTAGTGACTTTGCCATAACCAGCTGAGTTCTTATATTTTCCTGCGGCCTGCAGCACAGAGCCATAGTAAAAGCATAGGACCAACACAAAGACAGACATGTAGCTCTATGAATCGGAGTAGAAGATCCACGTGTAAACCCAGGCAGCTACAGCCTCTTTAATGACTTATGCTGGGAAAACTAGATGTCTAAGTGTTGAGGAATGAAAGTAGATCCGTATCTCTCGTCTTGTACAAAAACCAACTGCAAATGGAACAAAGGCCTTAATTGTATGTCCTGAAACTCTGGAGCTGTTAGAGGGAAAACACATCAAGTTACAGACAGAAGTAAATAAAGACTTTCTGAATAGGACTCCAGTTGCTCATGAAATAAGGCCAACAATCAACAAATTGGACCTGATGAAATGAAAAGGCAGTCCATGCACTCTTTGGGCTATTCATATGCCTAGTCGGTGAGTCTCTGGAGCCCGGATTCTGTGTACAGTCAGACCAGAGGGGAGGCTGTGGAAGTTGAACCTAAGGTGAAATCTAAGAGAAGTAATACTGTTGCAGGAAGAGGTTGAGGCTGAGGTAGATGAAGAGGACATGGCTGCAGCAGAGGAAGAGGGGGTCATAGGCGATAATGTTTCTCAAGATTACTGTTTCAAAGTGATAAGGAATTTGGGAATAGATTTTTGTACAGATTTTGTTTGTCAGTTTTTAAAACATAAGTGGGGGGCGGGGTGGAGAAAAGAAAATGAAGGCTTCCACACAGCAAACGAAGCAGGTAACTGAGCCAAGAGCCAGCAGGCAGAGTTGAAGGAAACTTTCACTGGATGCGTATCTGATGGAGGATTAGCATCTAGAATATACAAAGAACTCAACAAACTACAAGAAAATGGACAACCCATCCAAAATTGGCTATAAAACTCATGAGAGAGTTCTCAAAAGAATAAATGTAAACAGCCAGTACTTATTTTTAAAGGTGTTAAACATCCTTAGCAAACAAGGAAATACAAATGAAAACTACATTGAGATTCCTTCTCACCCTAGTCGAAATGGTGAGTAAAATGAATACTGTGCTGGAGTTATTACCATCTTGGTCTCAACAGGACCACAGAGATGTAGTAATAAAAACAGCTTGGCACTGTCACAGAAACAGACACCTAAATCAAGGGTATAGAATAGAAGAACCCTGATAGAAGTCCAAACAGCTACAATTACTTGATCTTTGACTAAGATTCAAAAAATATATACATTGGAGAAAAGACATCTTCAGAAAATGGTGCTGGGAAAACTGGGTGTATACACGCAGAGAAACAAATCTAAGTCCTTATCTCTCACACTATCCAAAACTCAACTCCAAATGGGAGGAGGACCTCAGTGTAAGATTGCTACCCTGAAACTGCCAGAGGGAAAGACAAGAAATACTCTTACAGGTGCAAGCAAGGAGTTTTTGAGTAAGACTCTGAGAGCACAGAATTTAAGACCAACAATCAACAAACTGATCTCATGAAACCCCATTTTTTTTTTTTTTTGGTACAGCAAAGAACAACACAGAGTGAGTGAATAAACAGCCCACTGAATGGTGGGAAATCTTTTCCAGCCATTTACTCATCCTGGTTTGCTTTCTGTTTCTGTGATTAAAAACCATGACCAAAAGCAACATGGGGAGGAAAGGGTTAATTTGGATTATACACCCAATCATAGTTGATCATTGAGGGAAGTCAGGGCAGGAACCAGAGCTCAAGCAGAGGCAAAAGCCATGGAGGAAAGCTGTTTACCAGTTGGCTCCCAGGCTCACGGTCAGCTGTTTTTCCTATGTCTCCCAGGACTACTTGCTCAAGGGTGGGACCACACATTGTGAACTAGGCACTCCCACATCAATCATCAGTCAAGAAAATGCTTGACAGACATGCCCACAGGCCAATATGATGGAGTTGGTTCCTCAATTGAGATTTCCTCTTTCAAGATAGGTCTAAGTTTGTATCAAGCTGACAAAAACTAATATACAAAGAACTCAAAAAAGAAAACATTAAGCTGGGTTGTGGTGGCGCATGCCTTTAATCCCAGCACTCGGGAGGCAGAGGCAGGTGGATCTCTGTGAGTTCGAGGCCAGCCTGGGCTACCAAGTGAGTTCCAGGAAAGGCGCAAAGCTACACAGAGAAACCCTGTCTCGAAAAACCAAAAAAAAAAAAAAAAGAAAGAAAGAAAGCAAACAACACAATTTTTAAAAGATAAGCTGTGGAAATGAACAGAACATTCCCAGAAAGAAGAAACACAAATGGACAGTAAACACTTTTAAAAGGGCCTAACATCCTAGGGCATCAGAGAAAGGTGGATTTAAATTACTTGAATATCCCATCTCATCATAGTCAGATGGCCACCATCGGGGACACAAATGACAAATGTTGGAGTGAACATGGCAAAGGGGAACTCTTACATGCTATAGGCAAGAGTATAAATTAGTGCAACCACTTTGGAAATCAGTCTTTTCAAAAACCGAGAACTAGAACTGCCATATGACCCAGTTGTATAGCCAAAGATTATATCCTACTGCAAAGATGCTTGTACATCCATGTTCATTGCTTCTGTATTCACAATAACTGAGAAATAGAATCAGCCTAGATGTTTATCAATAGATAAATGGATAAGCAAAGTGGACTATATATACACAATGGAATATTACTTACATGTAAGGAAAAATTAAATCACTAAATTTGCAGGTAAATTACTAGAACAGGAAAAATTAAACTGAGAGAGGTAACTTTCTCATATGCAGATCTTAGCATCAAATTTTTAGTTTGGGGTGTTTAGCTTAGAGCACAAGCAGAAGCCAGGAAACCAGTAAGAGCTTTTGGGGGCGGTATGCATTAAGGGAGGGGAAGAAGTAAATGATACTTGGAACAAAAGCAGAGAGGTGGGATATAGGAGCAAAATGGCTTAAGCAGAAAGGGGCACGCAAGTTTGGGAGAGCAAGAGGGGAATGTGGTAGGCTAACCCAAAGAGAGGGTAGATTTTTTTAAAAAGCATTATGGAAGCCTACTCTCTCACCAATTAAAAATGTATAATTGAGCCTGGTGGTGGTGGTGGTGGTGGTGCATGCCCTTAAGGCTGGGGGATTTCTGTGAGTTCAAGGCCAGCCTGATGTACAAATCGAGTTCCAGGACATCTAGGGCTACACAGAGAAACCCTGTCTTGAAACATCTCCCCCATCCCTAAAAAAAAAATAAAAAAAAGTATAATTGGAGAGATCTTAGAATACATGTGATATGGGAGATGAGGAAGAAATACGAGGGTTAAAGGGTTAAATGGGGATGGAAGACTGAGAGCAGGAGGGAAGGGAGGTGTAGTGTGTAGCTTAACCACATCGAAAGAAGAAATAGTAAGACTTAGATTGATAAACAAGCTATCTAGTCAGGGCAGCAGAAGGAAAAAGCAAAGAGGATTGTGGTGGTTTGAAAGAAAATGGCCCCAAAGGGAATGGCACTAGTGGGAAGTGTGGCCTTGCTGGAGTATGTGTGGCCTTGTTAGAGGAAGTGTGCCGCTGTGGGGTTGGACTTTGTGGTCTCCTTTGCTCAAGCCACACCAGTGAGACAGACCACTTCCTGTTGCCTGTGTAGGATGCAGCACTCTCAGCTCCCTCTCCAGCACCTTGTCTGCCTGAACTCTGCCATTTCCCACCATGATAATGGACTGAATCTCAACTATAAGCCACCCAATTAAATGTTTTCCTTCATAAGAGTTGCTGTGGTCATGGCGTCTCTTCACAGCAATAGAAACCCTAACTAAGACAAAGACCAAATAGGAAACATGACGCTGAGGCACTCGTGCCTATTTATAACTGCTGTTTTCCTGTTTACATTTACAACTCCATCTTCAAAGACCATCACAATGAAAATACCTTACAAACAAAACAGATGATCAATTCCTTGTATTCCTCTCTCTTTTCTGCTCTCTGCTTTTGATGCAAACTCTGATTGTGATTATTTTGAAGTCCACTTCAGCTGTACCTTAAACCACCTAAGAGCTCTGAAAATGCCCAACCAATAAAATTAGAATCTTTGCAGGATCTGAAGGCTAGTTTACTTAGGAGGGTAATTGTCCAAAACTGGCAGATGTGTGCTGTGGGATGGTCTTTCTGTACACTATGAATATGTGTTGCTACCATTGGTTAATAAAGAAGCTGCTACAGCCTATGGCAAGGCAGAATAGAGCCAGGTGGAGAATCCAAGCAGATAGACAAGGACAAGAAGGCAGAGTCAGAGGAGATGCTGAGCGCTGCCAGGGGAGCAAGGTGTAATGGAACACAGGTAATGCTACGAAGCCACGTGGCAAAACATAGATTAATAGAAATGGGTTGAATTAAGTTGTAAGAGCTAGTTAATGATAAGCCTGAGCCATCCGCCAAACAGTTGGTAAGTAATATTAAGCCTCTGAGTGATTATTATAATAAGGGCAGCTGTGGGGCCAGGCAGGACCAGGAAACTTCTGGCTACAGATATGTCTCTCCTGCTTCGTATTTTTGGCAAGGCACCCTTCTGATGAAATGGTGTGGCAATGATAAAAATACTAAGCAAGGCTTCTGCTGTGCTTATCATGTAATAGGTGACATCAGCTTCTTCAAATAGAGCCACATTCTCAGCATCTTCTCAAATAATCATCTTCTCTTGTTTGTTGGTAAGGTAACATCTGCTCAGTAAGTAATGTTTCCTTTCAAAGACAACTTTAAAGCCGTTGCAATTGTCCACACGGGAAAAGAAGCTACAGTCACCTGGAAAGCTGCCAGTGTGGTTTGCTGCCAGTGGCCTGAAAACTAAATTAGGAAGAACTTCAACACACAGAGGGAGTATGTATTTTATTTTTGTTTAGTTTTAATTAACAAATATGAATTGCACATGTTCACGGGGTGCAATGAGTGTTTTGATCAGTTATAGATAAGCAACACAGAAAATCAATCAATCTAATGGACTTGTCCATCACCTCAACAATTTTCCTTCTTCTTCTTCTTCTTCTTCTTCTTCTTCTTCTTCTTCTTCTTCTTCTTCTTCTTCTTCTTCTTCTTCTTCTTCTTCTTCTTCTTCTCCTTCTCCTTCTCCTTCTCCTTCTCCTTCTCCTTCTTCTTCTCCTTCTTCTTCTTCTCCTTCTTCTTCTTCTCCTCCTCCTCCTCCTCCTCCTCCTCCTCCTCCTTTTTCTAGTTCTGAGGATTGAATACTCTACTCCTGTGTTATACCTCAAGATCCCCAATTTATTGTGTTTGTATGCAGCTAGACTATTAAACTCTGTTCTTTCAGTTGTTTTGAAATACAATACATTGCATGTAACTATGTTCTCATGTAGTTCAGTGAATGCACTCCTCCAGCCTAACTGTGAACATAAATTTTTGATCCATCTTCTTTTCCCAACCCACCCATATTGTAAGAAATCAAAAGGCATCTTCTCTTCCACCACAGTAGCAGGACCACACCCTGCAGCCAATCTTGCCATAACTTTAAATTACCTACTGTTTTGTCCTTACGTTACTTGAGTTCTGTCACTGTGACAAAATACCAGGGATAAGTTAATTTGAAAGAGAAAGGAGTAGTGATGGGTGTGGTTAAGATACATTGGACACACCTATGAAATAATAAAAAAGAGAGTGAGAGAGGAGATTTATTGGCTTTGTGATTTCGGTCCATAGAGGTTGTTCCACTTGGGGGGACCTGTGGGGAGAGGGGAGTGAACAAAGATGCTGACCTTGTGGTGCCAAGAGGGAAAGAGAGCAAGGAAAAGGCCAGTATTCCAGCATTCCTTTCATGGACAGCACCTTCCCAATGGGTTGACTTCATCCCACTAAGGCTCACCTCCTAAATGTTCCCCCACCTCCCAGTAGCATCTCAGGCTGTAGACCAAATCTTGAACTCGCAATATTTGGGCCAACACTCCAGATCCAAACCATAACCCTCCCCATGACTTACTTGAAATGTGTTTGCAAGCATACCCCTACTGGGCACCATAGCCAACATTCTATGTCATCTTTAAACCACACTCAGACTTCTTATCTTCAAAATAACCCACTCACAGCAGCCAAGAATGAAAACAAAGTTGTTCTTTAGGGACTTGTAAGTAAAAGGTTACAGAGTTCTCAGAAGGACTGCAGAATCTCTCCTCACATTTTCAGTGGACCCAGGACCTAGTGCACGCTGAATGAGTGCCGAGCAACATTCCTAGCTCACTCAGAGTCCCATTGAAGTAGTTTTAATATACTCAAGGATTTTATTTCCCAAAACTACTTCAACTTCCCTCTTCACTCTAAGATATGTAAAAACTCCTTCCATCAAATCCATGTGTCAAACAGGACCCAGTCAGCAGAACAAAGTCCCACTGGTAATATATTGAGACTCTGTTACTGTTCTTGGCCATCTCTCCCAGGACAAGTGGCCTATCAGAGCACACATGCAGTAAAATCTTCCAGTAAAAGCGAGCATTAATTCTTCTTCAAAGAAAGTAAATTTTCCCATTCTTGTGTGTGCAATGGTACTTGTTTCAAAAAGAGTTTTCTAGAAACCACATACATTCATTGTATCTATGAATCTATAACTTTCCCACCACTTATGGATGTAGCAGGAAGTTCACTGTAAATGGCTGATCCATATGGAATAGTAATGACAGGTGGAGCTTACCTAGCCTTCTAATAAGGCTGACCCAAGGTCCTTCATCTTATTTTCTTATTCATAAACCAAAGGTTTACCTTATGCTTAAAAATTCATGTGGCTTCTTTACGGACACATGCTGTGAATGTGTGCATAGCCCGTTTCTTAGAAGAAATATACCTAATCAGTGCAAGGCACTACTCTAATGGAGATCTGAGTTTTGACCCCTGATACATGTCAATGTCTGATGTCATATATTTCAAAGCAAACTGAGGTTCAACATTGTCAGGGTAAATCAAGCATGTGAATTAACTGAGGCATAAAAAAAAGAAAGAAAAAAAACTTTTTGAAAGAAAGTGAAAAGGAGGAGGGCTTTGGCAACTTGATTAAAATAGGGCACAACCTAAGTACTTCAGTCTGTTGGTGCCTCTGACTGCTGATGGGCCTGGGAAGGGCTGAGGATGCTCCTTTAAGTTTTTAGGCTTTTAAAAAGACCTGTGTATAAGATTGCTCATTTTTCTCTCAAACCCTCCAAGCACAGACAAGAGAAAAACTGAAGTTATCACCCAAGCCAAAGCAGATAACCCATCTACCCCACCCTTCCTTCCCACCTCCACTGTGTACTTATCTGCATCCAACAGCAGTTGAAGGCCTGGCCATTAAGTCATCTTTCTATAACATGACTGGTTCTACTCCCCAAGAGGATGATGACATCTCAAAACACAGACGACAGTTGGCGAATGGAATGGCATTAATTTCATGGCCAGAAATCTGAATTTGAACACACGTTTGAAATACATTTGTCTGGTACGGGGCCGAGATTGGCATTAAGGTAAACAACTAGCAAATTGTTCATAGCGACGAATTTGTGCAGTGGCTTTTCGTTCCAAACCTTAGAAATTAGAGACTGCTCACCAGATGTTGGAATTTTTTGAAAAACTAATTTAACTACTAAATTGCTAAAAGGTACACCCTGGTAAGTTCTCTGTAAGTTGAAAATGTCTGTCTCTGGTTAAACATTTATTGAGTAGCGTAATTATATTGCTTTTGCTGTTAAATGATATTGACATTCTCAAATAAGAAAGACTTTTATTCAGACAAGACGAAATGTGAACATCTGGCAGAAATCTCACGTGTAACATGGAAACAAACAGCAAACGTGGCCAGCGGGTTTTCTTTTTTTTTCCTCTTTCCCAAGTTCTCTGGATGTGAGTCCACATCAGAGAACACTCAACCATGAGGACTTCGTCACTTGTCATTGAAATGTTCAAAGGAAATCCTTGGCAAAGCTGGTGGCTGCCGAATTTGAAGTCCACTTAACCATGAAACAGCCACTTCTCAGACGCTGAGCCAGCTGCTTGATCCGTTTCAAATTATTGTGATAGTACAAGAGGAAAAGATTTTAAAATGATAATAATAATAATAATAAATCATTTGCGGTTATATTACACAAGCTGAAATTTTTTGAATAGTAAGTTTGGGTGAGCTATAAGACAGCACAAAAAATAAATTGATTTCTAGATGGCAGTGCCAGTTTCTGTGTGTTTTTTATTTTTCGTCTACACAGAATGTTTCCGTTTTAGGAATCACTTAACTTTATCTGCTCTGTGGTTGAAAGGTCGGCAAAGCAGCTGCAGTTAGCCTCTAGAAACTATCAGCAGAGGGGCGGTTCGCTCCACTCCCCGTACTTTCTTCTCCTTCCCAGTTCCCACTGGAGAACGGGATGACATGCAGTTGGCACTCGGCACACTGGGAACCCTTTGTTAATTTAAAGGCAATATTTTGATGTATGTACAAGAAACAATAACATATACTCCTGAGCGTTCCACAGAGAATCTTCAGGGCAGACTTTTTGGTTCTTTTAGGTTTCCTTGCCAAAAAGCAGATCTGGACACCCGAGTCAATCAAATATAATCAGATTCAAATGCCTAACACAGGTCAGTGATACACGGCAAGGCAGCTGCTAACAAACCAATGCCCCTAGTCTGCATCTGTGTCGGAAGGCTTTCTCAGTCGCCTGAAGTGTCCACATGACTCTCAGGAATGCCCAGGCTAGCTCACTTCTCAGCCTCCTGTTTGCTCTAGCTTTCTGTGTAGCCACAGTATAACAAAGTGAAACCAAAAGACTTACCCCTTCTTCTGCCCATCCACGACGCTGGAGGATGCCCCTAGGCAGAAGGAGGACCATCCAATCGTCTCTACCACAGTTAGCGTAGCTTGAACACGGCAGGCTTGAAAGGGTAAAGAGAACGATAGATGTGGAAGTTGAAGTCATGAGAATACAATATATAGCAGACCCCTCAACTTAGCCACAGTTTTCCTCTTGCAATTTTTCTGTTACCTGGTTTGCAATCTTAAGATACTAAATGGAAAGTTCCAGAAATAAATACTCTCCAAAGTTTAAGTTGCATATAGTTCTGAGTAATTTGATGAAGTCTCACACTGTCCTGTTCCATTCTTCCCAGGACATAAACTATTCCTGTGTCAGTGAATTCATGTTGTATGCACTACCTACCCGTGACTCTCTTAGCGGTCATCTCACTTACACACTCAGCTATCAGTTGTCACAACAGTACAATGTTTGGATTGAAACAATACTTAAGTAATTTCCCCAAAGCATAAAAGTGGGGATGCTAGCAATTCTGTTCCAATATATTTTAAAGTTTTTATTTTAGTTTAGTTTTTAATGTTAAATCTCTTTCAATGCCTAGTCTATAAATTAAACATTGTGTGTGTATGTATGTATGTGTGTGTATATATATATATGAAATATATATACATGGAATATATATACATATATATATATACATGCATACACACACATACATGAAATATGCTCCAAGATCCTAGTGAGTATCTGAAAGTCTAGAATGTTTTTTAGGTGTGTTTAACCTGTGACCCACAGACGAGTGCATTCCAGCAAAACTGCAAATGTGGCCCAACATGTTTGTAGGTGACAAATACCATGCCCAATACTCCCCTTCAGTAACTAACTCTTGTGTTTTTTTAAAGCTGTACTATTATCTGCTCCTTGGTCTCATTGGCTGACTGTACAAATCCTCTGCAAGCTTCAGTCATTTTTATCTGTTGTACGATATTTTGTTGCATCAGCAATTTTAAAGAATTTATTCATCCATTTTTCTAGAATGGTTATTTGGGCTGTTTATTATTGTGAACCTCAACATTCTTGTTTGCAGTAATATACAGTTCAAATACTTTCCTATGGATTATACATATATATATGTGTGTATGTATATATATATATATAATTTTCCTATATATATATATATAGGAAAAAATTGTGTGGCATGTGACAAATATCTAATATTTACTATATAAGTATATAAATATCTAAAATAGGTTTGCTATTATTTTTTTTTTTTGGTTTTTTTTGGTTTTTTTTGTTTTTCGAGACAGGGTTTCTCTGTGTAGCTTTGCGCCTTTCCTGGGACTCACTTGGTAGCCCAGGTTGGCCTCGAACTCACAGAGATCCGTCTGGCTCTGCCTCCCGAGTGCTGGGATTAAAGGCGTGCGCCACCACCGCCCGGCCAGGTTTGCTATTATTGTTATATCTTGGTCATGTCTGGTTGGCCATCTCTTCCCACAGTGTGTTTGAATGTCATGTTCCTTTACTTCCTCCCTCCCAGGATCTTCTACAATAGCAACGAATGCTGCTAAGGAAACAATGAATGAAAAATTAAAGGACCAATTGAAATGGTTCCTAGTTTTATGTATACATTCTAAATAACTCCTGCCAAAAATCTCAATGGATAAGATACTCCTTAAATTTATGAGGAATAATAAAGAGCTAAGAATAAATAAATATACCCGAGGAAGAAGCAGAAAAAGAACTAAAAGAAATTGACATACTATATACCTAAAATCAGTATAGAGCTGCTGAAATTAAGAAAGCAGAGTTTGACACAGAGATATAAAAAACTGACAAAAATAACAGAAACTAGAACCTGGGAAAGACATGTGCATTTGTAGTGAAGGCAACATTAAAGATTTGTCAGTGGGAAAATTACAGCTTATCAATAAATGGCTATGGGACAATTAGTCATCAATAAGAACAAAATGGAAACAAATTTGTCTCTCTATCTCATACTACACGCAATATCATTTTATTTCTGTGTGGGTGTGTGTGGGTGTGGGTGTGTGTTCACACACTCTTGTGCCTGGGCAAACCTGTGGTACTCAGAGAACAACATGTAGGACTTCCACCACTTAGGTCTGAGGCATCAAACTCATACTACCAGGCTTGGCAGAAAGTGCCCACTGCCTTGCCAGACCTTCAAATGAAATCTTTTCAAAGAGATAATGTGTCTAGAAACTAGGAAATTGTTTGTGACAAATATAACCGACGAATGACTCATATGCAGAATACAAAAATTGTAAACATGAAACAAATTTTAAAAAACAAACAACCCCATGGGAATACTAGTAAAAACTTAAGGCCAGTGTTTCACAGAAGAAGAAATACACACACAATGATGTTCTCGGCCTCAGAAATCACAGGAGTGTGAATTAAGACCACAAGGAGACAAGAAGATGGCAAGAATGAGGAAATCTGACGCCATAAAGCAGTAGTGCCTGTAGAAGTCACAGAAGTTTCCTGACCACCGCTGTTCAGAAGAGGGAAACCCTGGGCTGGAGACGCTCAGCGGCTAAAGAGATTACACATGAGAATCTGAGTTCAGTTCCCAAATGCTGCATGCATGGTGGTGTGTGCCTGTCATCCCAGTACCAAGGAGGTGAGACAGAATGATCTCTGGGTTGTTCGGCAAGCCAGTCTAGCCTCATTGGTAGGCTTCAGGCCAATGACAGGCCCTGTCTAAAAGGAAGTGGGCAGTACTCTTGAGAACGACACCCAAGATTGCACACACACACACACACACACACACACACACACACACACTTTAAAAAGAATTAAAATTGAGAAACAGCCAAAATATTCAATGATAGGAAAACAGGTGCACTGATATTTTTCTATTTGTACAAAGGGCTATTATACAATTTAAAACAGGTGAGTTAGACATGGCAGGAGAAATTCATAGAAACACAATAGTGATTATAGGAAGAAAATCCCAGAGAAGTTCTTTGCTAAATTAAATTGTTAAGAATTGGGCTTACCAAACAGATTCTAACTGAATATGGCACCTCGGTCCTATGTGACAGCCCGCTGGAGATAAACAGTTCTGTGGTGAAGCATTTGCTCATCTCTGGTGAGGCCCAGGCTTCCAACCTCAGCATTGTGAAACAGGAGAGAAGCAGAGGGAGACTGAGAGCTGAGCTGAGTTTTATAAGCTGCAGATCTATTTTAAAACAATAAAATTACTGAATTAGTCTGTTCACGTATTTGTTTTCAGAAGTAAGGTCAAACA
The DNA here is from genome assembly GCF_949786415.1 of Peromyscus eremicus. Lineage (NCBI taxonomy): Eukaryota > Metazoa > Chordata > Mammalia > Rodentia > Cricetidae > Peromyscus > Peromyscus eremicus. Next base: position 31,907,708 of record NC_081420.1, read on the forward strand.
GTATTGTCAGGCCAGCCTTGAACTCCTGGCCTCAAAGGATCCTCCTGCCTCTGCCTGCTGAGTGGCTAAGATTCCTGAGAGCACCACAGCTCTGGGGTAGATTTACTAGAGTGCTAACAGGAGGTGAAAAATTGACATAAATAGAGATTTTTTTTTTAACCACTAGAAATGTTCCTAGACTCTATTTGTTATATCAAGAAAAGCAAATAATTAGCATTCTGCTTTGATGTTGTCACTAAATTGGCACCAGAAAATCATGTTACTCTAAAATAATTTTCTCTTAGTATGCTTAAGCACTCTTTCTGCTTGCCACACCCTAATGTTATCAGAAACCTCTTGTTTTTCCTCGTTACAGAAAGAGAACACAGGGCTGACCAGGATCTTGTTGGCCTTCCTCTCTCCTGAAATTATCGGAGTCATGTAGTCTAAGAAAGTGTACGCTGAGTAAGAAGTCGAAGGTATAACAAGATTTTCTTTCAGAACTGGTTATTATTCTTAAAGTGTGTGACTTGATTCTAATATAAATTACAGTAAACTAGACGTCCAGAGAAACCATTTCTGGGACATTACAAAGGAAAATGCAGAAGAGGAGGGAAACCGAGTACAATGTATGACTGAGCTGGCAGGAAGGGCGGAATTCCTCAGAAGCCAGAACAAGAAAGTGCCTCTCCATAGAGGAACCAGGCTCCCACGTGGAGTTTGCCAGGGTCTCTATGCCCGGTTCTGGAGGCTGGGGTCCTGGATTTTAATGGAGAAACTGCAAAACCCAGATCTGACTGCCATGGATCAGAGTCTGGACACACAAGCTGGGGAACAGGGCTTCTTCCTGCCAGGAGGACTGTGATGAAGAAATGCACAAGAAGCCGTAGAGGCACTGTTTCCACTCCACCACTAATTTGGAAAGTGGCTATATGGGTGTTCACTGTAATGCTGTTCTTTAAATTATGCATGGATACTTTTAATAAAATTCTTATTTTAAGCGGGTGGTGGCGGCACACGCCTTTAATCCCAGCACTCGGGAGGCAGAGCCAGGCGGATCTCTGTGAGTTCAAGGCCAGCCTGGGCTACCAAGTGAGTCCCAGGAAAGGTGCAAAGCTACACAGAGAAACCCTGTCTCGAAAAAAAAAAAAAATTCTTATTTTAATCTCAAATAACTACTGTTGAAATATCAAGGATAATTCCAGTTTTGAAAATAATCTTCATTTCTCATTTTTAAAAAAAGGCACAGTTAATATGCTGTACTAGATAGTTCTATGTCAATTTGACACAGAGAGGAGAGAACATCAATTAAGAAAATACCTCCAGCCAGGTGGTGGTAGCACATGCCTTTGATCCCAGCACTTGAGAAGCAGAGGCAGGCAGATCTCTGTGAGTTCAAGGCCAGCCTGGTCTACAAAGTGAGTTCCAGGACAGCCAGAGTTGTTACACAGAGAAACCCTGTCTCAAAAAAAAAAAAAAGAAAGAAAAGAAAAGAGAAGAAAATACCTCCATAAGACTGGGCTACAGCATGACAGAGCTGATCCTGTTGGAAGGTGGGCACCCATGAGCTGCCCCTGAGGGCATGAGAGTAGGAGAGGTGGTCCTGCCTGCCCCTTACCTGTCATACGGTGGTAAGGGTGAAGGAAAGATGCCCTCCCCCTCTCGCCCCTTGCCACCTGTGGCAGGAGGGAGAGCTGATCCAGCCCCTCACCAAGTGCAGCACTTGTGAGAGCGAGCCCTGCACCTCTCCTGGGCAGCACAGTAGAACTGACCATGCAGAGGCATGGGGGGCAGCCTGCACTCTGCCTATAACAAGTGGGAAAGCTAGTTCTGAGGTCTTGAGAGCCAGAGAGCTGGTCCTGCCCTCACCAGCTGCAGCATTCTGGAGAGTGTCCCTGCATCTCACCTGAGCAATGTAGTGGAGCTGGCGCTGGTGATATAGGTGTGAGTGAGCTGGACTGAGGGCCTGAGAGCAGAAGAACCTGCCCTGCCCCTTGCTGCTTACTGCATAGGGTGAACTAGCTGGGCCGATGCTGGAGAGCTCATCCTTATGGTGAGAATGAAGGAGAGACAGCTGGCTGACCAACTCAGCAACCACTCAGGTCCAGAGTTGGCCCATCCCAACATCCACCCCATCTGTGATCTGCCTGGTAGTAGTGACACACACCTGTAATCCCAGCCTGGTCTACAGAGTGAGTTCCAGAATAGCCAGAGATAAACAGAGAAACCCTGTCTCAAAGAAAAAAAAAGAGTCGGAATAGTTCATTGCACCCCCTGCTACCAGGCCCTGCCCCCAAGTCCAGCAGAATTCTCCCACTCAGTCCCAGGCCACACTAGTCAGAAGAGCTGAGACCCCATGCTGTACCAAAGGCCACACTCACCGCCAGAAGGCCAGTGCCCAACTTGAACAGACTCCCTACTAACACAGGCTGCCAGAAACCCAGGCCACAAAAACTAGAAAACCAAAGAAGAAACAAAAAACAAGAAACAAAACAGTAAAGACAAACTCAGAAATCAGGGCCTAGACCTAATCATCCCAAACTCAGATGCCTAAACGCCAGTGTGAAAATACAGTCAACAACAGCAAGGACAGTATGGCACCACCAGACCCCTGCTATCCTGTGACAGCAAGACCTGAATATTCCAACACAGCCAAAGCATAAGAAAACAACCTTTGAAACAACTTTAAATATGATAGAGATCCTTAAAGAGGAAAGGAAAAACTCCCTGAAAGAAATCAAGGAAAAGAAAACCAAAAAATTGGAGGAAATCAACAAATCCCTTAATGAATGCCAAGAAAGCAAGAAAAAACAAACAAATGGGTGAAACTATTCAAGACATGAACCTCAAAACAGAAGCAAAAAAAGAAAATACAGACTGAGGGAACTGAGGGAAATCTGGGTAATCAAACAAGAACTACAGACACCAGCATCACCAACAGAATACAAGAGATGGAAGAGAGAATATCAAGTGTTGGATATATGATAGTAAAAACAGATTCATCAAAGAAAATGTTAAATCTAAAAAACTCCTAACAAAAATCATCCAGGAAATCTGGGAAACCTAAGAATAATAGGAATAGAAAAAGAATACCAGTTCAAAACCCCAGAAAATATAGTTAACAAAATCATAGAAGAAAATTTCCTTAACCTAAAACATGCCTATAAGGTATAAGAAGCTTACAGAACACCAAATAAATTAGATCAGAAAAAAAAAAGTCCCCAAGTCGCCAGGCGGTGGTGGCTCATGCCTTTAATCCCAGCACTTGAGAGGCAGAGCCAGGCGGATCTCTGTGAGTTCGAGGCCAGCCTGGGCTTCCAAGTGAGTCCCAGGAAAGGCGCAAAGCTACACAGAGAAACCCTGTCTCGAAAAACCAAAAAAAAAAAAGTCCCCAAGTCACATAATAATCAAAACACTAAGCATACAGAACAAAGAAAGTGTTAAAGGCTGCAAAGGAAAACAACCAAGTAACATATAAAAGCAGACCTATTAGAATTACAACAGAGACTCTAAAAGCCAAAAGGGCCTGGACAGATGTCTTGCAGACGCTAAGAGACCATGATGCCAGCCCAGACTACTATACCCAGCAAAACTTTCAATCACCATAGATAGAGAAAACAAGACATTTCATGACAAAGTTAAATTTAAACAAATCTGTCCATAAATCCAGCCCTACAGAAGGTAATGGAAGGAAAACTCCAACCCAAGGAAGTTAACTACACCCACAAAAACATAGGTAATAGACAATCTCATACTAGCAAAATCCAAAGAAGGGAAACACACACACACACACACACACACACACACACACACATACACACACACTGCCATGACTACCACCACCATCAAAATAACAGGAATTAACAATCATTGCTCATTAATACCTTTTAATATCAATGGACTCAATTTGCCTATAAAAAGACACAGGCTGACAGAACAGATACGAAAATAATATTCATCCTTCTGCTGCATACAAGAAACACAACTCAGCATCAAAGATTGATATTACCTTAGAGTAAAGGGTTGAAAAAAGATTTTTCCAATCAAATAGACCTAAGAATTAAATTGGTGTAGCTGTCCTAATATCTAAAGAACTAGACTTCAAACCAAAATTAATCAAAAGAGATGGAGTAGGACTCATACTCATTAAAGGAAAAATCCACCAGATGAAATCTCAATTCTGAACATCTATGCCCTAAGTACAAGGGCACCACATTTGTAAAAGAAACATTACTAAAGCTTAAATCACACATCAAACCCCACACAGTAATAGAGGGAGACTTCCACACTGTACTCTCACCAAAGGACAGGTTGACCAGACAAAAACAAAACATAGAAATAATAGAACTAACAGATGTTGTGCCTCAAGTGGACCTAACAGATACCTACAGAACATTTCACCCAAACACAAAAGAATATACCTTCTCCTTAGCACCTGATGAAACATTTCCCCAAATTGACCATATACTCAGTCACAAAGCAAGTCTCAACAGATACAAGGAAATTGAAATAACCCCTTGAATCTTATCAGACCAGCATGGATTAAAGCTGGATTTCAAAAACAACAGAAACAACAGGAAGCCTACAAACTCATGGAAACTGAACAACTCTCTACTGAATCACCACTGAGTCAAAGAAGAAATAAATTAAATATTTCCTAAAATTCAATAAAAATGAATGCACAACATACCCAGACTTATGGGACACAATGAAAGCAGTGCTAAGAGGAAAGTTCATAGTACTAAGTGCCTTCATAAAGAAATTAGAGAGACCTCATAACAGCACACCTGAAAGCTCTAGAACAAAAAAGAAGCAAACACAACCAAGAGGAGTAGACAACATGGAATAATCAAACTCAAGGCTGAATTCATTAAAACAGAAACAAAAAGAACAATACAAAAAATCAGTGAAACAAAGAATTGGTTCTTTGGGAAAATCAACAAGATATACAAACCCTTATCCAAACTAACTAAAAGATGAAAAGAGGCTATCCAAATTAACAAAATCAGAAATAACAACAGGCACTGAGGAAATCCAAAAATTCATTAGGTCATACTTCAAAAACTTGTATTCCACAAGTGAATGGATCTGAAAGTTCCAACCCCCATTGAGGCTTCGGTAACTGTCACGCCTACAAGGTGGGGCCAAGAGAGGACCCTGAAGACCCAAGATCTGGATGCGCCAGCTCTCTTGGTTCCTGGACCCTGGACGCTGGAGGTAGACCGAGCAGAGTTCTCCAGAGAACAACACTGGACTGCGCTATGCCTTTCCCAGACTCTGTAAACTATCCATTCACTTGTAAGTTACCCCACAAAATAAACCTCCCCTTTAACTACGTGGAGTGGCTTTAATAATTTCACCAATAGACCTCAACATAAAACCAGATACACTGAAATTGATAGAAGAGAAAGTGGAGAATAGCCTTGAACACATTGCCACAGGAGACAACTTCCTACACAGAACACCAAATATGCAGGAACTCATTAGGATCAACAATTAACAAATGGGACCTCATGAAACTGAAAAACTTCTGTAAGGCAAAGAACACCATCAATAGAATAAAATAGCAGCCTATAAAATGGGGAAAGATCTTCAACAACTTCATATCTGACAGAGGGCTAATATCCAAAATATATAAAGAACTCAAGAAACTAGATATCAACAAACCAGATAATCCAGTTATAAAATGGAGTACAGATCTAAACAGAGAATTCTCAACAGAGGAATCTCAAGTGGCTGAGGAACACTTAAAGAAATGTTCAACATCCTTAGCCATCAGGGAAATGCAAATCGAAACAATACTGAGATTCCATCTTACACCTGTCAGAATGGCTAAGATCAAAACCACAAGTGACAGCTCATGCTGATGAAGATATGGAGCAAGGAGAACACTCCCCATTGCTGGTGGGAATGCAAACTTACACAGCCACTTCAGAAATCAATATGGCAGTTCCTCAAAAACACTGGGAATCAACCTAATTCAAGACCCAGCTATACCTCTCCTGGACATATAACCGAAGGATGCTCTACCATACCACAAGTACACTTGGTCAACTCTATTCTTAGCAGCTTTATTCATAGTAGCCAGGTTGGAAACAACCTAGTTGTCCTTCAGCTGAAGGATGGATAAAAAAAATGTGGTACATTTACACAATGGAATATTACTCAGCTGTAAAAACAATAACATCATGAAATTTGCCAGCAAATGTATGGAATTCGAAAATATCATCCTGAGTGAGGTAACCAGACACAGAAAGACAAGCATGGTATGTACTACTTATAAATGAATATTAGCTGTAAAGTAAGGGGTAATCATTATACAATCCACAGACCCAGCAAAGATAAGTAGCAAGGAGTGCTCAAGGGGAGATGCGTCTCACTGTGAAGGAGAAATAGAAAAGATATTTCTGTTGGATGGGAGGACGGCTGGGGGTGGATAGGAACAGGAGGGATCAGGTAAGGGGAAGATGGAGTGAGAGAGTACTGGGAGTGACAGTTGTAATCTGGGGCATCTCTGGGATGAGTTAGAATTTTAGAGCAATGGGAAACTCCCAGGAATCTATGAGTGTGACCCTAGCTAAGACTCCTAGCAAAGGAGGATAAGGAGCCTGAACTGGCCATCTTCCGTAACCAGGCAAGACTTAGAGTGGAGGGACTGGGACACCAACCCATCCACAAAAACTTCGACCTACAATTTGTCCTGCTACAAGATGTACTGGGTTAAAGGTGGCTTGGGGGAAAAAGTGTAAAAATAAAGAAATAAATAATAATAACAAAGTAAATCCTTGAGCATTTGGCTCAGTGATGGAGCACATACCCAGCATGCACTGCCAAGGCTCAATCCCCACAGGGGCACAAAATTAAAAGTTAAAAGCTTTTATTAGTATGCTTTTCTTGCTTATACATCTTTTAAAAAAATGGTGTTGCATGGCCATTTCAGACTGAAATTATTTTCCCGTACTCTAGCTTCAATCACAGCTCAGTTTCTGTGGCTGGCTTACCAATGAGAAGAAGGAATGCAGATGACTAGATCACAGAGTGCCTTTTCAGTGGGCACACTGGCTTCACACAGTGCCCCTCCAGCTGTCACTCCAACACAATGCCTCGAATTCATGGCAGCTGGCAGAACACAGGTATTGGATGATAGGCACATGCTGTGGAATGAAAAGGAAACGATAGTACTCGTTAACTGGCTCTCAACAGGGAAGTCAGACAGAAGCAGAAAACAAAAGGAGCAGTATGTGACGCTTGGTGTCATCTGTCCTGTAGAGCTCAGAAGACAGCATAACACATCTAATGGCATAGTAAAGTGTGTGGACAAACCCACAAACCCAAACCTAGGGACAGTTCAGCATCAAGAAGGGCAGGGCTTGTCTGTAATGGACCGGGATCATTTTACATACAAATCATTCTCATTATGTGAATTGTCCAGAAAATGCCATCCCTTTGCTTTTAACTATACATAGAAAAGGGACATAGTATACAATGGACTATCTCCAGGAGATATTCTCATCTCCTTCTTTGGGGGGCAGGGAGGTGTCTGTTATTTTCAGCACAGTACTCTCATTTCTTTTAAAGTACTTTTTTGATATTATAATATAAAAATGTATCATTTTCCCCTTCCTTTTCCTCCCTCTAAATACTCCCATGCACCCCAGCTTGCTCTGCCTCTTTTTCTTTTATTGTTGTTACAGGCATGTGTCTGTCTGTCTGTCTCTGTTTCTCTCTCTCTCATGTATCTATGTGTGTGTATGTGCATGTATATGTGCTCATGATGTCTCATGTCTTAATAATGGTCTTTAAATCTTCTCAATGTTTCCTTTACAAATCTACATTTATCCTATTCCAAGCAAGTCATTGTTCATTTGAGTCACTCACTTATTCTTTTTTGAGCATGCACTTCGTGATCCAATTTGGGAAATCGGAAATAACAGCTGCAACTAAAATAGACGAAGTCATCTCACAAAGGTTTTGTTTTAATGGGGAAGAATGTCAGTCAACAAATAAATACATGGCATTTCATAAATATGTTTCAGCTCCGTACTGTAAGGAAATCTAATGGCCTGCAAGGAAATTGGAGGAAGTTGTGCAAGCAGCCGCTCAGGGGCACTGTGTGAAGGTGGCCTGAGCCTAAGGTTTAGGAAACTCGTGTAGCTGGGAGGAAATGAAGGGGACTAGGAGACCTGGGCATGAGACTTGAGAGTCACCAGGGCCTGATGAGAAGGAAATGGATTTCCTTTTGTGTCTCAGGAGGAACAAGTGGAGAACTTTTAGGCAGAGAACAGCAAAATGTCTTCCCCTAGTTGTTGCAGTCGTCACTCAGCCTCAGCGTGGAAAACTGGCCTAGAGGAACAGTTCCGGAAAGCAGCTGGGAGGCTTCTGGGGTCCAAGGGAGGCAGGTGGTAGCAATAGCAAATTAGAGAAAGTAACAATTGGCTAAGTTTTTTCAAAATCAAAATAGATGCCTAACAGTTAGAAAAGATTCCTCAAAAGTTAAGAATGAGCACTGCTCTCCAGAGGATTCCAGGTGTAGTTCCAAGCACCCACTTCACATGGTTCACAACTGCCTGTAACTCCAGCTCCAGAGGACTCCTAAGCTTCTGGTGTCCTGAGGCACCTGCCCAGATATGCATAAACACACACACTTTTTAAATACTTATCTTGAATATTTAAGTAAAGGTAAAAAATTAAAAATTGTGACGTTCCTTCATGATCTATCTGAAAGCTAAAGGAATGTGCATATATATATGATAGAATACTATTTAGCCACGGAAAGAATGAAACCCCATCATTTGTGACAAGTTGGATGGACATGAAGGCACTGTGCTCACTGAATTAAGCCAGTCAGAGAAAGATAGACACTGTCAGCCGTTGCTCAGATATGGAACAAATCTGGCTTCACAGAAGTGCAGAGTCGAGCAGGGGCTGTGTGGAAGTAGGATACAGACAGGCTCTTCATCAAATAAGACACTATAATTCGATAAAAGTAATAAATTCTGGTGTTCTGTTGCACACAAGGTAATATAATTAAAAATAATGTGCCATGAATTTAGAGACAGAAGAGAAATGCTGGAATAGTCTCATAAATAAATGACAAATCCATGAGATGATAAATGTACTAAATACTCTCGTTTGATCACTATACAATGTATATCAAGATATAACCAATATGAAAAATTGTTACATTTTAATTAAAATGTCAATAAAAAGAAAGCATGGCATGCATGGGTCTGTCCTTGCCCGGACACTAGTTCAGTGGGTCACACTTAGACTTTGGCACCAGATGCTCGGGGTTTGGTCCAGGCTGCTTAATTCATTACCTGGACAACCTTTACAAGTTACCCCATCTTCCAAAGTTTCTGATTCTTTTTCCAGATAATGAAAATGCTGTCTGATTGTCCTCTTACAGAATGATAGAGGTACTTGACCCAGCTAAGCAGGTCACGACCATCCCAGTTAGCTTTAATTGCCAACTTGACCCTGCCTAGGGTCATCTGAGAGGAAAGCCTCAATTGAGGAATTGCCTAGATCAGATTGGTCCACGGGCATATGTAGGGGGGATTGTCTTGATTGTTAATTGATGCCAGAGGGCAGTACCATCCCTAGGAGTTGGCCCTAGGTCGTGTAAGAAGGCCAGCTAAGCAAGAGCAGGTGAGCAAGCCAGAGACGGAGACAGCAAGCATAGTGCCTCCACGGCTTCTGTTTCAGGTTCCTGCCTTGAGTACCTGCCTGACTTTCTCAGTGATGGACCTGTGTTCTGGAAGTGTAAGCCAAATGAACCCCTTCCTTCCCAAGTTGCTTTTGGTCAAAGAGTGTTTTATTCAGCACAACAGGGATCAAACTAAGACACACTGTATATCTGTCAATAAAATTAACTGGACATAACAGCTCTTGTCCCAGCTTTTCACAGTAGCCACAATCAGCATTGTGTTTACCTCATAAGCATTTGCTTATTTATTGAATTTCATTTCCTTGATTTTATGCTGGGGACGGAGACCACGGTGAACTCCTGCAAGCTGGTTAAGTGCTATAGTGCTGAGCTGCACTCCTAGCTCCGTTTACTTATTTTCAGTTACCACTGCTATTCTCCCATCTTCTCTTTCCCTTTGGATACCCAAAGATCAGCATTAATATAGCGCTAGGTTTCAGATGCAGATTCCAGGAGCCCCATTTTTCCAGGTGCCTCCACAGGTGAAACAACATCAGGAACTCCCAGAGTTTGTGCATGAAGGCTCTGTGTGAAATGTGGTGAGGCTAGCCCAGGTGTCTGGGCATGCTGACAGAAGATAAACAGAAGCACATGGGGAGCTAGGTGCACAAGACTCGGCTTCTAGGGCGGTGACCTATGAAACCTGCCCAGCTTTGCTCTGCAATTGCCTCACACCTAATGAGGACAAGAGGCTGGTCGAGCCCAAGACCCTGTGCACCTGGATTCCCTTATCTCGTTTATTATTATTAACTGCTTCAAAAACACCTCATGGATTTTAAAGAAAGGGGCAGATTGTGATCTCTACGCAGAGTGTGGTCCCACCAGGAGGCCAAATGATTTTTAAAAGTTCCTCTAGTGACACAGTCTGTCTTAACTGATACTTTCCTTTTAAAAACAGCTTTCCTCGGGAGGGGCGCCCAGAAAGGATATTAGGGATTATGTTGGAATAAAAACAGGAACTTGTTTTCCTATTCCTCTTTGGTCTCCCCTTTCCCCAGCTAAGGAAGAAATCTTGGAATGTGGAAAAGAAAAATGTTTGAGGATACTAATTCCAAATATCACATTGCTGCTCTTCCTCAGCCACAAACCAGCCCAATAACAAAAGCCCAAACATTCTTAAAATTGTGTTAAGAGACAGAGGAGTCACTTGGATGATGTGACTGTCCTAAAAAGGGAGAGCACATGAGCATATACATACATTCTTAGACAAACTTGTCAGAGGAGGCCTGTGTAACCCCAACCCCAACAGTTCCAATCCTAATAGAAAATTCTGCTTCCCCAGGGTTTCACTCAGTTATAACAAATAATTGCTCTGAGCTCTCTTGTCTGAAAAACAATCTCCCATGATTCCTATTCCACTGTATTCTAGCCTCTGAAAGAAGGAACCACCTACCAATCCTCTATGCCTCAGTGACATGAGAGAGCCAGGAACATGGGACCACTTTGGGGACTGGTAAAAGCTAGGTTCCTCTGCCTGCAGCATTTCTTCATACAAACTCGTACTAAGCGAATCATTCTACATATTAAAAAATGTAATATGGCCCAATTTATGAAGAATTTTATAGCCAGAATGTAGAAATAGCATATCCAGACTATTTTATGAAAGTGCCAAAAGACATAGTAAATTAAGATTGATTTGCATGAAACTTTGCAGACACCAACATAATATACTTTTTATAAAAAAGGAAACACACTTTGTTTGAACTCTGTAGTGTTGCATTAGATCTCTCCCCTGTCTGTAGTCTATTCCTGTTCCCAATTTAACACCTGTAAACTGCTATGGAAATTGTACATAAAACGTATGTTTCATATGGAAAAGGTAGGAAGCTTGCTCTAAGTGAGAGTCAGTGTTTTATTATAAGTTATTCAGCTCATGCCTTGCAATCCTTTTGGGGTCTTTTTGTTTCTTACTTTCAATATTTGTAGTTGCCAACCAAGTCAGTAAGGAGAGCCCAGAGGCATCACCAGGACCAGGAAGTGTGGCAATCACATGCATAGAATGAGTCTGAATTCAGTCTTTTGATTCAAGTTCTTTAACTTCTCCCACTCAAGATTTCCCCAATGTTTCTGTTAGACAAATGGGAAAAGCAGAACAGACCACAGCGGTGGCAGTGCCTCTCAGCCCTGGGCTGACAGGGCCTCTGTGCAGATGAGCTGGGCTCATGAGTATGGAAGGATGTGCTCTGAGGCTTTACTCCTGTGACTCTCCATATTAGCTCTCTTCTTTCCACCAGTGGGACTTGCTGATTCACTGCCAAAAGATCTGAAAGCTAAGGGGCCACTCAGAGAAATCACACACACATACAAAATACACATGCATGCACATACACATGAACACACACACACACACACACACACACACACACACACACACACACTACCATGCTCTTATGTGCAAGTCCTGAAATGTCTCAGAAACTGATTTTTCAACAGGAGTAAGCTTGCACAGTGAAATCACACCCCTGGGTATTTACCTGATGGACTCCGAAGTTGCAGAAATACTTGCATATTGAAGTTTATTGCAGCACCAATCATGTTAGCTAAATTATGGAGCCCACCTAAATGTCCACTGACAGAAGAATAGATAAAGAAAATGTGGTGCATATGCACAGTGGAATTTTTCAGCCATAAAGAATGAACTTGTGTCGTTTTCAGGAAAACAGATGCAACTGAAGATATTAAGTGAATTAAGCCAGTCTTCAAAAGACAAATACCATGTGTTATCTCTCATATATGGTTCCTAGGTTTTATATGGATCCATAAAAATACGGCTGCACGTGACATGAGAGCGGAAGGAAAACTCTCTAAGGGAATAACTGGGGACCAAAGGGAGGAGAAGAGGTGAGAAAATGGAGTAGGAGAGAGCAAGAGAAGATGTATTCAATGTAGACATACCCTTATACGAAACACTGTTCCATGTATGATGAATATATACAGTGAAAACACTTTTAAAGGAAAAATAAACCATGCTTGCCAAGTGCCAACTCTTCCAGCCTTTACGCCTTTGGTCTTTTCTGCTTTTGTGCATTTCTACGTTCTCTGCATTTGCATCTCTGTGTCTGTCTCTCTCCCTGTATCTGCTGCTCTCCCTCAGTTTGGTTGACATGTCAGCAGATGGAGGGTCCTTCCAAGCACAGGGAAATTGTCAGAGGTTTGCTGTCCAGTGGCTACAAGGCAGAGCAGCAGAGCTTATGGTGGCTGCCCCGAGCTTTTGGTACTGGAGCACACACTTTAAATTGCTTTATTTATTTATTTATTTATTTATTTATTTATTTATTTATTTATTTATTTATTTATTTATTTATTGTGTATGTGTTTGTGTGTATATGCACACTGGATATAGAACTTCAGTGCACATGTGGAGGCCAGAAGATAGCGTGTGGGAGTTGGTTCTCCCTTTCTACTATGTGGTTTGGGGGATCAAACATCTCCAGTGCCTTGACTTGTTGAGTTGTCTCAGGGATCCAGGAGCCTGCATTTTAGCCAAGCAATGTCTGTCCACCTGCTCTTGAGTCCTATGTCTCAGGCTCTATGGCATAGAGAGCAAAACCTGAGCAAACTGTCACTGCTACACTCCAGGGTACACTGCTTTCACTTAATAAACATACCCAGCTACCCAGGATTTCTATCTTGGTGCCACCGTGAGAGGCTGCCTCCTAAGCATGCATGCCAGGCCAGATGGGCCCTTCCCAACAGGACTCAAATTCATCTTTTACTCTGGTGCTCTGGATCTCTCTACCTGGGTCTAGGTTAGTGAGACGTGTAGCATGTGATTCATGTGAGTGAGTTTTAAAGACTCTAAAGTGCCACAAAAATGCTATCATCATTATGAAAAATTCTGGAAACAAAAGTTACAGTCCCCCTTCCCTTCATGTATATTGCAAATGTGTTGCTCAGTTAATCTGATGCTTGTGTGTGAAAACACTTGAGTTTCCGTCCTCCAGCAGCACCCTGGAGATCCACAGGTGTGTCGTGACATCACTAGGCAGGTGGCCAACAGAGAGTCAGATGGCTACGTTTTTCACAAGACTCCAGATGGCTGCCTTCCACATGAAATCCTTCCCCTCAAATATGAATTTCTCATTCTTTATTTCCCAGTTTAAAAAATTACTAGTCAAAGAGAAAAACTTCAAGTTTAACCATTCAGGTGACTTATGAAAAGCAGTTAAAGAAATGAAAGTGGAAAACTGAGCTTGCTTTTATCTTTTCCCATTTTCCATCACTGGAGCCTGCGGTTCAAACCTCCTTTTTCCCCCTGGCACTAGTTTGCATCTGTTTGAGCTCCCTAGAACCCGCTTTCTCATGAATCAAGTCTCTGTGTCTTAGCAGCTGCAGACTGGTCAAAGCCTTTTCCCGGCTCGTACTTCCCAGCTGGGAGATCCTAGATGACTGAGCACCTGTGGACTAGAACTTGGTGAAGCCACACTCCTTTCTGAAGCTCAAAAAGATCTCACTTCTTGGCTGGGGAGATGACTCATGGGTAAAAAGCTCTTGCAGCACGATATGGAGACCAGAGTTTAACCCCAAGCTTTTCCTTGAAAAGCTCACAGTAGGGAGCATCTGAAATCCCTCTGACATGCCCCTGCCTCAAACACAGAAGGCAATGACTGACACCTGAGGTTTTCCTCTGACTTCCAAACAAATATGGGCCATTCCCGCTCACGCGCGCGCGCGTACGTACACACACACACACACACACACACACACACACACACACACACACAGGGCTCACTTTCATGCTATTCTTCTCAGTTATTGGACCTTGTCAGGTGACTTGATTTGTATATATCAACTTATTTATCAGGGCCATAACTGTGAACAACAACCCAAATTCATGAATTACTTACCAAAGAAAAGTCCACAAGCTAGAATGTATCTCTCAGTGGCAGAGTACTTACCCAATGGCTGGAGGCCCCTGAACCCACTCCCAGCACTGAAAAAAAAAAGAAGCCTGAAAACAATGTAGACGACTAGATAAGTCCTTAGAACAAATCTTCACATTCATTTCCTCACACTGTTCATTAGTAGGTGATCATTTCCAAATGCTAGTCTTTCCACATGCTCCCTACATACAGTACAGTATGGCACAGCAACTTCAGGACACGAAATCCAAGTGGGCCATACACATCTACTTATAAATTATAATTTCTCCCTATGTATGTGCAAGAAAAAAAATCGAAGACTTATGTAATTCACATCCTTAGAAATGAAAACAACTTATTTTTTACTCTACTTTCTCAAATTGCTTGGACGTTAAAAAAATGTTAAACGGATAGTATCCTTCAACACTGCATTGATTTCTCAGCTTAATTTAAGCATAGAAATGATGTGCCAGATGGCATGATCAACATGTTCTGTTGAAAGATTGCAATTTTATTCTTGTAAGAAAAAACAAAATAGGCATTTTCCCACGTGGTCTGCTCAGCAGGAAAGAGTTTATATAGGCTCGCTCCAACAATGCCATCTTTGACAAGGAGAATGACAATAGCTTTGAATGTATTAACTGAACTATTTTGAAAGCCCAAATGTACTTGGTTTCATTCCACCACGTGTATCACACAGGCTCTGTGGTTAATAACTAGAAACGGTCCTATGAATGATCATGAATACAGTAACATTTATCTTTGCACAGTTGGACAATTAAATATGTTCTGCAATGCATTTCATTTTCAAACATGAAATAGCTGTATTTCATTCAACATCCTGAGCCACGGTGCTGTAAAATCTGAATGTGCCTTCTGCTCCCTGCTCCCAGGGAGGTCATTAAATGATTTGTCTGTCTTGAGGGAGGTGAGAACGGCCGGCTTTTGCAACTCGTTCCTTTTTTATGTGACATTTGTATTCCCTGCACTTCCATAACACATTTTGACAAGGAACTTCATCAGGAGCAAAAGAGAAAAGCATGATGTTTATAAGACGGACGAGTCCAAACAGTTAATGGATACAAGCATTTGAACACCTGAGCTATCATGGAAAGAAGAGGAGGAGAGAGGGCAAGGCAGAGGAGAGAAAGGAAAGGGTGGGGAGGGAAGGGCTCAGGAGAAGAGAAAGGTAGATAGAGCAGAGAACCAACAGAACAAATGGGAAGATATTCTTTCCTAAAACTATTCATTATGACCTGAAAAAACAAAGGCTGCCTTGACTATAACAAGTGAATCTCAGACTTAGAAACTGAGAGGTTTATGATTACTATAAATGCCTTAAAAGAGTATTAAGACAGATACTTCCAGTGAAATGTTGTAGTCTAAAAGCTTAAAACCACTCAGTCTAATAAATTAAAAAACAAAAGCAAGAGCAATGTTCTTTCTTTGGCTTTAGGTTGAAGTTTATTTCCTCCTAGCTTTAAAAACATCTGTATTAAAAAAAAAATCTGTATTTTGATTCTTAGGTATTTCTGGCATAAAAATATAGCCCAGTTGGCAGTAATATGTTAAAATAGATTTTTAAATACCCTTATATAGAAATAACATCATTAAAGATGTGTCTATTTATATTATCAAATAAATTGCAGAACAATATTGCTTACGATTGTATTAATATTCTAAGACTTACGTCTAGATTGTTGAATGTTCTCTCTGCCATGCTTCTCATGACTAAATGTACTTTGTTATAATTTCCTACCCAGGATTATATTGTGTGATCTTCTTCCCGGCAATTTACTAAAGGTCAAATGGATCAGTCTGTATGTGGTCCAAAATGACAAATGATGCTCACTGACACTCTGACCACATATTCTGCATTTTGGGAGTTGCAAAGGGCTATGACGCATGTGTAGAGTTAGGGGTGACTGTCCTAGGCATTATGGTTTAAGTCCAAAATATCCTCAGTAAAAGCTCATGTATGTGAACATTTGGTCCCCATCTGGTGGCACTCCTTGGGAACCTTTAGAAGATGTGCCTAGTTAGCAGAAGTGAGTCACTGAGGTGGGTTTCAAAGGTCATAAACACTTCTGGTTTAGCCCAAGCCCTATGCTGGCTGACTCATCCACATGTGACATGCTGTTATCTTGCATTGTACTCCCACCACTGTGGCCAAAGCCTCAGCCAGTTCTTTCCCACCACAATGGACTGAACTCTCTCGATTTACAAACAAAAGTAATCTTTCCTCCTTTAAGTTGCTTCCAGCAGGTATTTTTGTCATGGGAAGGAGCACACTTGACACCAGGTGTCCCAGATCCTGCCTCTACCCTGAAACAAATGGAAACAGCATGGGTTAAGGAATTTCATTTTTAAATGGGTTGTCTCCTAATGTTTATTTTAAAATAAGGCAACTTCAGATAAATAGCCCAGATTAGTGGAACATGGAAAAAAAATAGTATTTATAGACAAAACGAACAGCCAAACCTCAGTGGTCTTTGGCAAAAAGTTGAAGAATGGAAAAGAATGAAGATAGGAGCATGTTCCCTAGAGACCAAGAGCTTTTCTGTCACCTGGTATGTGTGACTAGTTGTCATTTGGCCTGTGGTATTGCAATGCTCGTGTTCAATTAACTCTCTTTTTCAGATTTGTTTGTTTGTTTAGTGTGTGTGCATCCACAGGCGCCACTGCTTATATGTGTTCTCTTCTTCTACCATCTGGGGTCTAGGATGGAACTCAGGCTGTCAGGCCTGTAGCAAGTATCACCTGCTGAGCCTTCCCACTGGTCCTCAAACAACTCCTATTTTACATAGTATGGCCTCCAAGGTATAGAAATGGTGTGCATGCTCATTAGTACAGCACTCAGGAGCCAATACAGAAGGGCCACAAGCTCTCAAGAATAGCCTGGGCTGAACTGTGGGTTCCAGACCTGTCTAGATTACATAGTGAGACCTTGTTTCAAAACCACACACACACATACACACACACACACACACACACACACACACACCCCAAAGCCACAAAACAAAACAAATAAAAAATTACAATTATAAAGATGGCTCCAACGTCCAAGAGTGATAAGACTGGCAATTCAGACATGCCGAAGAGAAACCAGGAAGTACTTCATTGAAAAGTTCTTTATCAATAAAAAGTTCTTGATTTAGTGAGGAGAGGGAAAAAAAACAGGTAGCTAAACCTTACCACAAGCTATTGATGACCTCTTACTAGACCTAATTTATAGACTGAACTTTATGATAGGTCTATGTATATGAAAATCAAGTATCTCTAGAGTCAATACTACTCACGGTCTAAGTCATCCACTGGATGTCTTGGGATGTATCCCTGTAGGCAAGGGGGAATCACTCTAGGTAACAGTAGTAGACCTAAAAGTTCAAAGGAGGCCAAATCCTCATTTTCACAATCTTCCTTTCCAGTGGGTATATTTGTAAAGAATATTTATGAGCTGGGCAGATACCAACGTTCTATGGCATTGATAAAGACTGACATAGGATACTTCAAGGAAACCAAGAATATGTAAGGCACCAGATGGTAGTGATTTAAGGATCTAGACTAAAAGAATGGGAGTCCAGTGTGGCTCAGAATATCCCAGAGGACCCTGGCTAAAATTCTAATTGTCAGGATCAGTTTTGTGGTTCTGAAGTGACCTGTGGTTTCACATGAGAAATACCCACAGCTGCAGAGGAAACCACAGAGGTCTGGAAGCTGCAGGCAGAGGCAAACAGAACCACAGTGTATTCTCCAATGATCATGAAGGACCACAGAGAGCCATTGGAGGGAAGGAAGACACACTTCCATGTTGGGGAGCTTACAGGGTTTAAAAGCTGGGAACAGACTGGGAAGAGGGAGAAGGTAGCCTCTTTGGATTTATTTCACAGAAACAGAAGAGACTATGCAGTAACTTCCCACTATGGCTGGTTAATTACGGAATGCAGCAGAGGGGTTGATTTTGTAATATTTCCTTTCATTTGAAAACAATTTTGCCGGGCGGTGGTGGCGCACGCCTTTAATCCCAGCACTCGGGAGGCGGATCTCTGTGAGTTCGAGGCCAGCCTGGGCTACCAAGTGAGTCCCAGGAAAGGCGCAAAGCTACACAGAGAAACCTTGTCTCGAAAAACCAAAAAAAAAAAAAAAAAAAAAAAGAAAGAAAACAATTTTAATTTAACATCTTTATTGATTCTTTGGGAGTTCCACATCATGCACCTCAGTTCCATTCACTTCCCAGTCCCCCCATGTCCTCGTCTCACCCCTGCAGTGCCCCCAACAAAAGAAAAAATTTTTACAAAGTATCAAAACAAAACAAAGCAAAGCAAACAAACACAAAAACAAGAACAAAACTTTTTATTTCACTTTTTTAACCTCTACAGATTTCATAAACTTGTGTCTTTGCAAAAGTTTAAAATACCAAATATTTTTAACCCACGTGCTTTTTACAAGAGACATGTTCAAATAAAGAGGAAATGTTAACTTTAGTTGTTTCTATATTTTTTTGTTTTTGTTTTTTACTAAACAAAGTTATGAAACAAAGTTTGTTTCTTTCTGTTTAGTTTTTTTATTTTTTTATTTTTTTATGTTTTTAACAAGTCTCTTCTAAGGAAAGTTGTGAAGTTTCTTTTCCGTTTACGTGAGGGTCTTTTCCAGCTCCCTCTACTGGCGAAAGCTTGACGCTCAAGAGAAATAGGGCGTCCCGAAAACATCCAGAGAGAAGCGGATTGGTAGAGCTGTTTGCCTAGCAGTGCCGCAGCCGCTGCCTTGCTCCCCAGAGCTGAGCAACATGAAAAAGTGACCGGCTTAAGCGAAGCGTGGTGGTGTACCTGGAATCCGAACCCGGGGCGACTGTGGCCAGAGAATTCTGTGTTCAAGGCTAGCCTGGCACACACATCTGTGCGGTTGAATTTAAAGCATTGAAATTGGTCTATTGCTATTGCCTCCAAAAATATCTTCCCCTTTTCTCTTTATTTCTCTGTGTTTCCCCTCGCTTCTTTCTTTACCATTTTTTCCCTTACTTTTTGACGTAGGGTCTGACCTCAGTTTGAAGTCCAAACTGGCTTCAAACTCGAACAGTCCTTCTGCCTCAGCTTTCAAAGTAGCTGAGCTACAAATGTGTGCCAGGACCTATTTATTCAGTCTGCCAGTAACAGACCAAATGGCTTGTCACTCTGTAGGAAGTTTCTAGTATAATATTTATAGCCATTAAGTTATTCTTTAAAATAATAATTAGGATGACAATGCCTACAATCTAAGTCATTTACATGCTATCACTTGGCATACGTTTAATATCTTACATGTATAGACAAAATCTTTTTGTTTATTTGAAATAAGGTCTCATGTAGCCCAGGCTGTCTCAATTTACTTATTGTATTAAGCGCATATGGCCATTTCAGAAGACAGGAAAGCCTTCTGTCACTCAAAGACCATCATCCTTTTTCAGTTATAAGCACAGAATCCCTTGACTTCCAAGCTACGCTCACAAACGCTTTGTGCCAACGTGTACACGGACAGGAGTGTGTGTGCCAGTCAGTGTTTGTACTGTCCGATTCCCACTCTTCTCTGGAAGGCCTGGGAGGGTTGAGAACCCTGCGAGACTTACTACAGCAGGGAGTGTGTGTGTGTGCAGCCTGAGCTTGTCATACTGGGCAGGTGGCAGGAAACCGGAGCCCAGGCTGGCGGTCTCTCTTCCAGGGTCCTCTCCACACTCAGATGCTCGTGTTCATCATGACTCACCATGCAGGCATTTGGTCTCAGGCAGTACTGAAGCGCTCCCTTCCCCGGTCCAAGGCTGATCTTCCCTTACCGTCTCCCACTGTCCAACATCCAAACCCACTGGTGACTTCTCAGGAGGCTGGAGCAGAGAAAGATCACACCTCCTTCTCAAAGCATCGTGTCCCTTGCCCATTCTTCTCCTTTCTCCAGTTCCTCGGTATTCCTCATTTTTTTTGTGACCCCAGCTTGGAAGACCAAATTTCTATCCTAGATTTGACTTCTCCCAGGACCTCCAGATTGCTAGGCCCAGTTCAGCACTTCAGTTCAGAAGTCTAAAAAGTCTCCAAAGTAATTTCCTGATATTTTGCTTAAAATTACTCCTTCTTTAATTGTTCTCATCTCAAACAAATAACACCATATTTACAGTCACCTTTTTAGTGATAATTACTAATACGTATATGTTTAATGGAGGTCAGGTTCTGTTCTAAGTACATTATATGTGTGTTATTTATTATACATCTAATGTATAAATATTAGTAGAATAAAGTACCTGAAGCTGGGTATTTTATAAAGAGAAGAGGTTTATGTATCTCACAGGTTTGGAGATTCAAATCCATAATGTTAGTATCAGCTCCACTCAGTGAAGGCCTTAGTGGAGATCTGTCCTGGTGGAAATAACATGAGGAGCTGGGAGACCAGACAGAGACACAGGGCTCAGGCTCACTCTTTGTAACTAATTCTCATCACAAGTAACTCACGGTCCCACCAAAACTCAGACCACATCATAGGAACACACACACCTAATTCACACAATGTCCAGTTGACCCTGTTGCCAACTTCGTTTTCCAAACAAGTACAGACAAGTTAAATAGCAGACCCAGATTTATACACCAAGTAAGGAGCAGAGGCAGGATTGGAGTGAATGGGCACTGGTCCCAAGTCTGCTGCAGAACACTGTACTGTAACATCTCATCTTTTGTCCTCCATCCCCATATGTCCTCCCCCAGCAAGTCCCCAGGTCTCCCTGAAATAAAGCCACTTCTCCCACACACCCTGCATTCACTCTCCCAAACAGGGCCCAGTGCCTGCCCAGGCTGTCATGAAGCCTTCAAATCATCATCCCCGGTGATTCTTGGACCCTGTGACACCATAATTAGTATTTATGAACATGATTTGTGATACCTTTCTCCTTCCCTACCAGCTTCAGGTTTCCAGAATTCCTTCCTCAGTCCCCTCAGCACAGCTCAGCCTGGCCTTCCAAGTATGCCTCCCTGAGCTCAACACACATCCTGACAATTCTCCTGTGGTGATTGTCCTGTGGGCTGTAATGTTCCTCTTCGGCCAAGGATGGCTGTGTCGGGGCCTTTGTACTTCCTGCTCCATTCTGCTTAGACTCTTTCCTTGAAATCCTCACAGCTCACTCACTCCATTCAGGTCTCCTCCGGAGTGTAAGTTCTTAAGAGGTCTCCCCAGTCCCTCTGTGTGAAAAAGGCTCCTGTTTCCCTTCCATTTTTTATCTTCTTGTCTTGTTCTCAGTTATGTAAGTCAAAAGAATCAAACTTGGATATTATGTTAAATATGTGCTTGTCGGTTGTGGCTACATCTCTCAAGTGCTTGTACCACATGGCGAGGAAAGGATTTTGCTTTGTTTGTGGGTTTATCAATGGTCTAGAATGGAGTCAAGTACAGAGTGAGAAATCAAATGCTTATTACATGAAGGAAGGAAGGAAGGAAGGAAGGAAGGAAGGAAGGAAGGAAGGAAGGAAGGAGTATTTGTACTCAGATAAATGGCTTACTCCTGGAGGCTTTATGACTTTTATGTGAGCTTCCTTTTTGTCCCTTTTCTTAGGAAGATTCCCTATGAGCAGTGAAGGAGCATGTTCAAGTTACCATGCCCATGAGCCCCGCTGCTCCCAATTCCCACTCCTCTGGGCTAAACTGTGGAAGCTGGAGTGCCATCTCTGGGCCTTGCTGGCACCTTAATCACCCTCCCCTTCCTAGGCAGATGCATACTCTGCTTTGTGTAGTGAGAATTGGCTGATGATAACACCATGGATATTTTACAACTAGGCCAACAAGAAGCCATGCCAAAGACATTGTCTTTCCAAAATTATAACAAGATAAATGAGTAAGAAGTACAGCCACAAGAAAGTGTGTTAGCCAAAACCAGAGCTAAAGCCCTAAGGTAGCCATGGTCTAAGCAGGCTCTACGGTGCTCCCTGCTAGGTCTTATGTCACTGCTTCTCAGCCACAGAAAGCACATTCTGAAAGAGGCCACATGTCTGAGCACTGCGATTGCTGCGAACATGCTCTTTTGCCTCGGATGCTGGTGGCCATCGCTCGCTGAAGGGCTGGGGCCTGCGGTTCCATTGCATAAGCAATCCTGGGGCTGGGTAAACATGCCTGACTGATTAATGATAACAGCTCTTAAAACACCGCAGACGTTTCCAGCGCCCAGAAATGTTTATTTTTTATACTAAATTAAATTCATTTTCCCTCTCATTCCCTCTAAGGAGAATGGTGACAAATTTAAATTCAGAGTGGACGGCTATATTGAAGATGGCCATGTGCCACAACCTCTAAATAGGTTATGGTTTGGTGTGTATTTCATCAGGAGGGTGGTAGGTGGGAGGATATCCAGAAGTGGAAGGAAAAAAGAAAGTGCTGGATGGGCCCCCGAGCCTCTGGACAATTAGCGCTGAGCCCTCTCTCTGCTTGTGCACAGAAGGGGCAGCAGATACCCTCATTTGCCAAATACAGCAATAATCCAAAGCAGCCGTGATTACCACATTGGAGAGCACGGCAGATGCTCATTTACCATGGGAAAAGAGCAGGAAACAAATGCTTAAAGAGCCTGTGCTGAGTCAAGCCCCACAGTGCCAACAAGCAGAACTCGTTCCGAAGTATGATGGTTCAGTGCAGCGGACAACAAGCTGGTACTGTTCCTTTGCCCAGCGCGGCACTGGCAGAGCAGAATAAACCAATACAGCATCAGGGGGATTCCCCAACCTGTTTGCTGTGGGTATCAGCACTGCCTCCAGTGAGGAGGGCAAGAGATACCTGCTATTCATAGTGTCTATTTTTTGTTGTTGTTGTTACTATTCCTGTTCACCTGCCATTTTGGCTACATTTAAACTGGTAAACCAGCTATCTCCTATCATAAATATATTGAGCTAGCCAGACCACATCATCCAGTGGTGTGTTTCCCATGTTTCCATGATGTGATGCTGGCCATTCTCTTGTACAGAGAACTGGTCAGAGGAGCAGGCTCCTCCAGGAGACAGTTGTCCCCTGTGACTAAAGGGCATAGTCTGTGACTGTTGAACTTCCAAAGACCCTCACAGGGAAGGAAGATAAAATGCAGATTGTTATAAATACCATGGTAGAGCATGGAGCTGAAATAAGCAAGTAGTTTATAAAACAACTTCAGGATGTCCACTGTTTTTATCCAATTTCTAAAATATTTAGCCATCAATGGTTTCTGAATGGTACATATGGTTACATGTACAAGTGGAAGACACATAGTCCAGCTGAGAACTATGACTTAAAAGAAGGCACTTGACTTGCTCCTCAGGAAAGGCCCTGGTTACGGTTGGGTAAATTTTTACAAGAATTCTAACTTTTTCCTGCCTGTTAAAAACAAGAACATAATCCCTTCAGTATGTAAAACAGTCATATCTTCTAAATATGAAAAAATAGGGAAAGCTAGTGGTGTTATTAATTTATTCTTCAGTAGGTATTTGCTACATGCTTGTTTATGTTAGGAACTTGCTAGGTTTCAGGATGAGTTAAGTGCTCAGCCAAGCTCTCTCCCTGCCCTTGACTGTCTCCATGCTCAGGGTGGAGAACACATGTAGAAGCTGAGAAACCATCCTAAGTGGGTGACCAGTTCCAACATACCAGCAACTCTCTGTAAGGAATCCAACAGGAGCCACTCACAGGAAATTCAGAGCTGCTTCCTCCTGCTTGGAAGACACAAAATGACACTGGGCCTAATCTAATAAGTGTGTTTGCATGCTTAATGACAGTTTTTTCAGTTAAGGTTTTGTTCTTTATTAAAGGGCACATGCTCCTGGAAGGAGCAATAAGAACTAGATGAACTGTAAGCCATTCTGAACGCCTTTTTAAAAATAGTACTGGGGACTGAACCCAGGGCCTTGCACATGCCAAATAAAGTGTCTAGTGTTGAGTTACTTCGTTGGCTCTCATCAGAGTCTTTCCAGACAATGCCTCTGATCTCCAGGCATTTACTGCAAAGGGCCATTTCCTAAGATCCAAGAATGTTCCAAGAGAGAAAGCACATCTTTCCATCCTTTCTGGAGAATCTTTCCCTCTTAGGCAGCTAAATGCTACTAAAATTCTATCAAATAAAAGCACTTCAAGGCGTGTTCACTGGGCAATGGAATCTACAGCCTTCCAGCTAGGCTTCTGTCCACCTGAGCCCATCCTTTAGAAATCAGACCAGCCTATGACAGCAGAACAGAGCAGTGGAAACCTCTGCTCCACAAACTCCTCTGCAGAGCATGGTATAAAAATCTAGACTCACTAAAGCTCGGTAGCAGAGTGCTTGCTTAACATATGCAAGGTCTTGAGTTTATCCTCAGTACTGCACAAATAAAAAATCATAATAAAGGGTCACTTTATTATTGACTTCTCTCCGGTTAAAATAATAACTTCTCCCATAATGACTTCTCCCCAGTTAAAATTTACAGAAGAGAGTTAGTAACTGCTCCCTTTCAGCAACACAGTGACAGACCCATCTGCTGAGCTGTGTCCTGTTGCAATAACCACCATCGCAGGGTGATTATTCTAGTAACTTCTCTCTTATTCTAACTACATCCATCACTATGACTTCAGCTCATGTGCTTTTTGTTTGTTTGGTTGGTTTGGTTTTTTTTGAGACAGGGTTTCTCTGTGTAACAGCCCTGGCTGTCCTGGAGCCCACTTTGTTCTGAACCAGGCTGGGCCTCGAACTCACAGAGATCTGCCTGACTCTGCCTCAAAAAGTGCTAGGATTAAAGGCCTGTGCCAACACTGTCTGGCATCTCTTTATCACAGAACCTAGGCAGGAAAAGTGGCCTTGATCTGGGATATTGAGATGTCCTGAAGGAAGGGAAATGATTGAGATAGTACAAACCATATCTGTTCCCATTCTGTTGTTGAAACAAGCCACAGACAAGCTGTCTTGAGTAGAATGAAGGTGTAATTCTCTCAGAGAGAGGCCTCTTGGAGAGGCCGTATTTGGACAATTTTACCCACTGTGGTACACAAGGATGATTTGGATAGTGACATAATCCAGAAAGGACACTTAGGTGAACCAGCAGGTCATGTCAACTGGCTTACTCTAAGCCTTAACTTTCTCATCTATAATCAAAGGTTTGGTTTACAGGGCGTCAAAATCTCTTCCAGCTCTGACATGGAGACAAAACCTTTGTATTATGGTTACTTTTAGGGGCGATTTTATGCGTGTGAAACGTGCCAGTATGTTGTCTATTATTTCTGAGACCTCACCAAGCAAGGCGCTTCGACACATTTGCTGGATAACTAAGTTAAATCCTACCAATAAAGCTTACACTTATTGCTTATCTGTTAGATGACTTCCCGGAAATAGGTTTGATGATGTAATGTGAGAGTGAAGGAGAGGGAGACAACAGGCACATGAAGAGAGTCTTCGGGGAAGGTCAGAGAGCCAAGGCCAGGAAGGCTGTCGGGTTGTCTCAGACATTAGCTTTGTGCTGAGCTCCTGGCTTATGGCAGGATACTAGTCTTGATCTGCCTGTAACTCCAGACTCTACAACCTGCTTTATCTAAAAGGCATGCATGTTTTGGAACTATGTAAATGGGGAAGGCTTTCCCCCTTCCTTATTTTGTAAAGTAAAAAAAAAAACACACACACACACACACACACACACACACACTTAAAAACCGCTAGAATTCAATTAGAGGAAGTGCTACCACATTGTACCAAAATGAAATTCTGGATTTTACTGTGAAAAGGAAATGATAGCCCTTCTGACCTAACAAAATAATTGATTTGCCAAGAAAATGCTATGAACTATAAGAAACCAGCTAAGAAGAAATGCACAGTGGATGCTTTTGTTTCCACAGTCTTTGTGAGGGGACACGTATCTTTTCAAAGGCTCTCCTGCGTTACCACAAACTCACAGCATTGAGAGTCACATAATTACAAAGCACAATGTGAATTTTGTACTTGACATTCAGCTGAAGTGGGGCTCATTTGTCTCCCGTGGGCTTCTTTTCTGCCCCACACAATAACCGTAGGAGATTACTAGCAGATTTCCTTAACCACACGCAGGAGGGGCTCAATTAGTTCATTTCTGGATTTTTTTTTTTTTTAAAGCAGCCTGTGTCAATTTGCTTTTTGTTTATCAGTTCACTGTGAATGGGGATCAAAAAACGTTGGTCTAGTTCTAGGTTTAAAAATAATTAGCCCCACATCACTGGAAGGATTCATCCAGAATAATAACTGCCTTGTGGAGGAAGCAGCACCATTCCACTGAAAAGCCACCCGTGTACCCTCCTCTCCTGAAAAACTCCAACATGACGAGTTGGAAAATTCCAAACTGTGGTGAAGACCTGAAAAGTGAAACAGAAAGCAGGTCCCAGATAGAGAAGCAGACCCCTGGAGGGCCTGGGAAGAATCCATGCCTTCAAACTACGGATTTGAACATTTCAGACAAACTCCCCTGGAGGGGAGTTGCCAACCTGACTTCTCTCTTATGCAGGGATGTCAGAGACCCTTCCATCCCTTGCTCACTGCAGAGGTCTGACAGACTCTGAGCGCAAGACCACTCCTGCACCCCGCAGCCTACAGACAAGTGTGGACTCCGGGGTTCCTGTGGCATTAGGCAAGCGGTAGCCAAGCCATTGGTAACAATCAGATTTCAAAGTCCGACTCCTGGAATCAAAAGCTCTTTTACGATTTTCGTCAACCGATCGGAGCGTTGCTGTTCCAGGCGGCTAAATGCCACGCTGGTACCGAGTTAGGAAATAGGAAGTTCAGGTGCCGCTTCCCTGAAGCCTAGCAGTGCGGACCAGGGTGAAAGGCGCCGTCACAGCCTGCGGGGCCCCTCCTGTCCCCACTGCCTCTCCGCGGCCCAGGGCGCCATGGACGGATCGCATGCCATTTCCTGCATGAGGCTGCGGCACTAATTGAAAATTTGGGTGGCCTTGCTTATTTATTTTCCTGGAATGCGGCGGGTTATATTTTCATGGCATTTTCTCAGCAGTGCGGCGATTCAATTTCAAACTACAGCAAGAAGAAAAGCCAGTCCCCCGTCAGCAGCAGGCGCAGGAGACCGGCTCTGACTGCGTTAGTCGTGCTTCTGCTGTCTGTCGGTCGGGATGCCTGCTGTTCCAGGAGACTGCGGGACCCCTCGCTCCGCTCGGTACAGACACCTTCCGGCCGGGGGGACAGCGCGACAAGCTCATCGCCCTGACAAACGCCAGTCAAGATGGACCTGCCACCACGTAACAGCTCTTCTTAAAACGTGCTGGCTCTGATTTCTGTTCTTTTAATGTTGAAGAGCAGAGCTTATTTCAGCATTCTGTCGCGCTGAGGTTGGAACGGGTCATGTTGTACAAGCACTTTTACTTAAGACTACGAAAGCTAACAGTGTAATTTTAATTTTCCCGAGCCTGCCAAGCCACGTTGTTCTAATAATCTACCATTTTGTGGATCTTGTGTTGCCTGACAGCCAAAAAGTCTCAGTGGAATTGTATAAAAACATAATGTGGGCAAAATCACATTTACACACGTAGCTTAGAGAACTTACACTTCATAGTTGACTTTCGATTTCATCCTGTGTACGTGCATCCTTGATTTCTAAACTAAAACTGTGAAGAGAGAGCAAACTTTAAACATTTTGCATATATCTATTAAGAGTGAATTTTAGAGTGGTGGAACGATCTATAAATGTTTAATAGGTTTGGCTACTGGAAGGGATTGCTTTAATAGTCGAATTAAAAGACTCCAAAAGAGTGGCAATTGAAAGGGCAGTCAATTTCCACTATCCTTGTCTTCAAAGTGAACTGGATGTAACTCCCTTTCTTAATCTTGGGCGGTCCCTTCCCTTGTTTCAGACCAATTTCTGCTTGCAGGTAACTTACCTGTTCACAGTGCACATGGATTCACCACAAAGACGAAAATATCTTTCTGTGGAGCAAGGGTCTACTTGGGAGCTAAAAGGAAAGTCTTAAAAAATACCAACTCTTTTTAAATTTTTGGCTGATTTTGAGAGGTTAAAAAAAAACCTTTATCTGTGCATTTTAATAAAAAATAGTAGCATGAAATGAGTTACTTTTTATAGAAATAGCTCCAAACTGTCAAAAATCATACCTCTAGATAAAAATAAGTGAAGATATAAAGATATCTGACCTCTTGCGTGAAAAAGCTTACTAATGCCTCACTATAATCCTCAAATAGGATTTGTTTTCAATATAAACTTTATTCTTTCTTTTTCTTTTCCCTTCTTTTGTGCTGAGTTTGAACCCTGGTCCCCTTACCTCCTACATCTTATCTCATAGTTAAAGGAGTTCATGAGGGAGGAGATCTTTGGTTATGCAAATATTGCCTAGCAAAAAAGCTCTTACTTTGTATATACATATGCAGGCTGAATAACAATCAGTTTGCACACAGTATTGGTTATGCATTTGAAACTCAATACCTAAGACATGCCCTACATATAATAATGGCAATACTTTTTGTTTATATGGCTTTTCATAAACTATAAAAAGCATTTTCCAATATATCTCATTGAGATTCATAATTCTCTGAGGCTAACCTGTTTGAAAAATGAGTTAAATTCAATAAGAAAAAATATAAAGGAAAACGTGTCTATATTTCTTTACGGTAAACACTTTCAGAGTAGAATCAGCATGAAGCACAGGGAATGTGTATATTTAACATTGGATGGCTATGCAGAATGGTTAATCTAGTGAAGAATAAAATTATTGAATTCTTCTACTTTAGCAAATAGTTAGGAAAAACCCATTAACCGGGTAAACGTAAATGTGATCAACTTATCAGACTTCCCATGTGATCTTTTAAAACAGAAAAATGTTAAAAAAAAAAAAAAAGTAAGTCACACTATTGTAACTACAGGTTTTTTAAATTTTCTTCTCTTTCTTTCTTTTGTTCCTTCTTTCTTTTATTCTCCTTTCTTTCTTTCTCTCTTTCTTTCTTTCTTTCTTTCTTTCTTTCTTTCTTTCTTCTCTTTTGTGTGGTCCCCCCCCCCTTGCAGCAGCGTGCTAAGCTCTGGCCCATCTGTATGTGTCATATTGTATTTTAGAAAAATAAATAGCACCTAAGTTATAGTCTATTTAGAAGCCTGGGCTCTTGTAGATAAGTGTGAGCAGATAGAAGAAAGTTATGTTCATTATTTTTACAAAATAAAACTAGCTTCTTTTTAATTTTTTTTATTATCATACTCACTTTCCTGTGATTAACAATAAATTTTAGAATGTCTGAAGTAGTTCCCTTGGTGTCAAATAACAAATCTAAAATGTTTTTTAAAGAAATGTATTTCATTAGCATGGATAAAAACAGAGTCATCTTTCCTGACTTACCTTCTCCAGGGTGGGACTCAGAGCCACCATCTCATTTTAACAGAGATATGTCACTTCACAGAGTGTTTTGTAATTTGCAGACTCAACTCACAGCTGGATTTAGGCATTGTACAAAAGAAATTAATTTCTAGAATTTCAAAACTGTGGCTCCTACAAATGCAAAAAGGACTTACAGGACAGAGGACAGGTCATCATCTGCAGTGTGCCTGGGACAGGAGAGGCTCCTAAATGGTGCCATGAAACAAAACAACAGAACAGCCCAAGTATGAACCACCTTCTCCTCTTTGCTCTCTCTTGAGCCTCAATGACTTAGACAGAAAACTGGAGCATTCGTGCCGTGTTGGATTATACAATTATTGGCTCTTTGACTCAGCTTTCTACATCTGACATCCAACTGTAAACGACTTATAACTCACCTGATTCAGATTAGTTTATCCAAAGCACAAGGCAAAATAAACCAGAGTTCCTTCAGAACCCTTTCTCATAATAGAGGCGGCAAGAGGCAATGTAGTTAAGAGAGCAGCAGACCTGTTGGCCCACAGACTGGCCAATGCGAGCTGTCAACTCACTTTCAGATTGAAGATGCCTGTGGCCAGGAAGCCCAAACCTTCCCAAACACAATGCTCTAGTGACATATCTATCAAGTGATCTGCAGAGCTGGTGAAAGCAAAGAACCTTTGAACAATCTTCTTGTGATGAGCCACAAAAAGAAATACGTTAATTGGAGAATTAAAATAAAAAGTTGGAGCCCTGCTGTCAGTGATTGAGCTGAGCACCAGAGTCATGTAGGAAATAAATATTGAAATTATGATAGATGAGAAAGGAAGATGAAAGGCAGGCTAAAACATGGCTAAGTAAAATAGAATCTAAACACCCTAAAGGCAGTGAGACCCCACAGTTTCTGACACCCACCACTTGAACTCATTTCTAGTGGGATCTACCTCCATTTATCCACTGAACTCTTTGCAGGAGCTTCCACTTCCAAATACTGTTTAAGTTTTCATCTTTTCGTGTGTGTGTGTGTGTGTGTGTGTGTGTGTGTGTGTGTGTGTGTGTCTGGATACATGTGACTGTATATATGCATTGGGTATGTATGTGGGTATGCAGAACATTATGTACATGTGGGTCAATAACAAGTGCATATATGAAGGTACACATGCGCACATGGACATGCATATATGTCCTTAACACATATGCATGTGGGGGTGTGCACAGTGTGCATGGGTGTGTGTGTGTGTGTGTGTGTGTGTGTGTGTGCTGTGAGCAGTCAGAGATACCCGTTACTGTTTAAAAATGAAATGATTTCTGGCCTCAGGAAAATTGGTTCTGCTTAAAATACGAAAAGGAAGGAAGGAAGGAGGGCTGGAAAGAGGAAGAAAGGAGAGGAGGGGAGGGGAGAAGATAGGAAAGGAGAGAGGAGAACAGAGTATGGGAGAGGAGGGGAGGGGAAGGGAGAGAAGGGGAGAGGAGAGGGAGGAACTTGAAACTTTTTCTGTGTTCATTTTCCTTCTCTCCCTCTATCCGTCTCTCTCATTCTCTTGTTAACCAATAATTCAAACTTGTATAGTACCAGCCAGTTGGGAGTCTGTAATAACCTTTCTTTCCTTAATATAGAAATGACAACTTTTGGAGGTAATTCTCAGTCTTTATGAACTGGAGATGAATTCTTTATGCAGAAAGAATGGGAAGTGGGGAAAGCACCTTCACAAAGGTTGAAATGTTTGCTTTGGTTTTGTAGAGTGTTCTGGTGGCCAAGGATACCCCAAGAGCATGAGCACTCCTGGACTGGCCACTAGGGTGTGTAGTGTGTTTACTACGGTCTGAAACAAACACAGAGGTGCCCTAACGAAACTTGCGACTCCACACTCTGGTGTACATTAAGCAGGTGTCTAGCTGTTTCTTGAGAATGGAAGGCCTTTATCAGTCACAACTCTCAGAAGCAACACTATCAATAGCAGCAATATTAAAGATATTAAAGAGACAATGCAGCAGCGTAAGTTCATTGATCAGAGTTACTCGGTGGCTTTATATTTAGTTACTTCATATCTAAGTAAGCAAATTGTGAAGATTTTGTTGAAGAATAGTTCATTAAATGATGTGCTTTTATTTCCTAAAATGCTTCTACATTTAGAAATATTTTGATTTCTATTTAAGAAATGTTAAGGGCTCTTGGGCTTATAAAAATTAATTTAATTATAAAAATTAATTAATTTATATGCCAAGAAAATACTGGATAAAAGTAGAAGGCCTTGATTCTGTGAAAGAACTTGAATTCTATAAAGAAACACAGAGAATCCTAAATTATTTAGGTTCTTTAAATGTCATGAAATACATAACATTTCTGATAAATTTAAGCCAGTTAATATGCAATTATTAGTTTTTTATTTTATTTTTTTTGACACAGAGTCTCATTCTGCAGCTCAAACTGGAACTCTTATCCCAAGCTGGCCTTGAATTTATGGTAATTCTCCTGCCTCAGTACTTCAGTATCTCAAGTGCTGGTATTGCAAGTATGAACCAACATACAGTTATTAGAGTCCTAGCATCTACATGCAGTTTTAAAATATATTTGAATAACTTGTTGCCACTTTACAAAAATAGTTATTAAGTGTATATTTAACAGTATAGCGATTTTCATGTGATGTTATATGTGCCTATTTCACTTTCATTTCTTAAAAAGGAAACTACTTTTTTTTTGTAGTAATGTGAATGGAATCACAGGCACGGACCATGCTAAGGCAATTCTTCTAATACTGAGCAACATCTAGATCCACCCCTCAAATGCCTATCATTTTGCATTTCAACAAGCCTCAAAATTGAATACGCAAATCATGTGAGTTATTATATTTTCCAATGTGAATAAATCCACCTTAAAAATCCTGAAGACTGATGGCTATAGGACAGTCAACATTTTAAGGTAGTAAGATATCCATTGTAAAGAGATTAACTGTGACAGTAGCCTTGTGCATAGAATAGTTTCCACCCTCAAATCCTTCTTACGTAATCAAGTTTCCATGTGAACTTAGTCAACAGTAAGATCCTTTATTTGGTCCCACACAGAATTTGTTGATTTTAACACATCTGAAAAGCAAGCAGAATTTTGAGTGTTTCAGTGGCTGTTACCTTAGTTGTTAAAGATATTCCTCTAAAATTTTTCATAAGGCAAACTTATTTTTATCAGCTAGCCTCAACTGGAACCACTGACCAAACAACAAAATCTGATCATAAATGAATTAATAGACCAAACAAGATTTTTCATTTATTTTCTCTACCTCCTGATATCTAGGATTGTGTTCTGGGAAACTATTACAGTTGTTATTTGTATTTCTCTGTTTTGATGGTGGATTGGCTTAATGTATAGAGAATAAGAGCTAATGTACAGAATATGAATAATGTCATGCATATAAAAGGTCTCAATCAATATTCTCGGAACTGAAAAGAGTTTGATTTGAATTGCTGCAATATGCACATACTGAAGATCTCTCTGTATTAGCGACTGGAAAGTTTACATTTTGTGCAGAAAAAAAAACCTTTTTTGGGGGGAGGCGGGTAAAGTGCTTCCTAGAATTGCCTCTAGAATCAGCAGAAGCAGGTTTCTTAGACACCTTTAAAGGAAAAGATTACTGTGTCTTAAATCATTAAGGAAAACAATGTGGAAATTCTGAAAATATAGACCATCAGCTAAATATGTTAAAGGTCCCCTGTCTCTGTGATGTGGGATGCTGACTCATCTCAGGCTGAGAAAGCAACCCAAATACTTGGAGCATTACTTGGTATTTTATTTCTCTTCAAACATGCCCAGACCCATTTGGAGAAAGGGCAGAAAGAGCACTACACTTAGTGCCTTTTTTTTGCCTTTGACTCATATTCTACTTGACTTACAGAGTTTCTGGCTTGAGATGTTATTTACTGGAAAAATCTCTGCCAAATGTAGAGTCAGTAGTTATCAGCCTATTTCTGTAAAGCAAGTGCCTAAGAAGCTGCATGGTGTTTAATATTTTTTCCTGGATATTGATCAACATGGTGACTTGTCACACCATGCCTAGTCATTTTTCCATTAGGCAGTTGAAGAGGATTGGCACTTTACAGCAAGCCAGAACTGTTACCAAGGTCTAGAAATTTCCGTTCAAAACTGATTTTCCTAAAGAAATGAAAACTTCCCTCTAAATGTGTTTTTAACAAATGCATGCTTTCAAATAGGAGTCACTTAGGAGCAGTAACAATTATATTTAAACAGATCTAAAACAAAATGACATGACGGAGCAAATAGCAATCATTGACATTTATTTATTTTTTCCTAAAATGAAGTTTCCAAAGGCTTATCAGCTATCAAGGGTATATCATTTGCAGATGTATACTTTTAATTATCTTTATTCTTAAACAAAACTTTATAAGAATCCTCACATGTCCATAAGGTCAGGAAAGCTATTGTTTATCTGAAGGAAGCATACCATTCATGTCCATGCATTCATCTAAATTTCTAATCTGTTAGTAGGATTGGTATGCATAACACTAAATAGAAAGAAAACATAAAAACAGAATCTATACATCTAGGGTTTGAAGAATGTGGTCAAGCATAGGAAGAATTACTTAATGGAAAAAGCAGAAATTCAATAAAAATGAAAAATTGAAAACACAGCTCAAATATTTATGGTTATATTGTTTTCTTTTTATTACTTTACTTCACAGTTAGCCCTGTAAAATGCCTTTAGAAGATTGTACCTTAGCACAGCAATTATTTACAGGGTGGGAGGCTAACAGGGAGGTGTGGATGTGCCTGAGGACGAGGGAGCAAAAGATTATAGAAACAGAGAGGTGGAGAGCTCCATCTTGAAGTTCTGCTTAAAATGGATTGTATTATAGGTAACCTAGTTACAGAAAAAAGCCTCTGGGGGACCCCACCTTTCAATTGAACAGCAGAGTAATTAGTATAAGCCACTCTCATGGCATACAGAATTATTTGGAAAAACTGCACTAACACCACCCATATGCCCCATTCCACCCAGATGGCCAGACAGAGGTGCCAGCTGAGAGGGTCTTGAAGCTCTGCCAAAGCTCCTTTAGAAGGTTGTTGCTGAAACCTACTTGTGAGATTTCAGGGCCTAAAGCAAAGCACTTCAGGCTCTCCTATCCAACCACCTCATTTTAAAAACGAGATAACTGGAACTTTCCACAGGTCAAAGACTCAGGGGTCACATCCTGTAGGAAGCAGAATGTGGGTTTTGGATTTTCAAAGTAATTTTCTTTTAATCAACAGTGTTATTGTCAGTTCTAGACTTTTTCGGGGCTAAGGATATTTTTGTTTCCTGTGGTGATCTGCTGTTGAACATTTTGAGTATTTTTCACTAGGAGTGAAAAATGAAGCACTTCTCAACTCCACAGTCTAAGTGTCTTTGTTACAAGGGTGCAGTCAGGAAGAACAAAGGTTTCACTTGGCAAAAGTGGAAAGCATATGTGGGGTGGAAACATTCCCCAGCATTTATTTGTGCATGTGCTCCTCATGTCTTAGGACCCCAGAAATAAAAAACAACAACATTCGGACAATGGGCTGCTTCCTGATCTACAGGATAGACACTTGAGGAAGAAGACATCCCGAGTGCCCAAGACACAGCTACCTTTTCACATAGTTTCTCATGTTCTGAGTAACAATGCTGGTGTCCTGTCATTGCCTTGAGAACCCCAGGTCAGTCCCTGTGAGAGACACGTGTCTGAGCCTTCCAATTCAGGAGAGTCCTGCTGAACGTAGAGAGACCTGTCATCATGGACTGAAAAGGTGGGGATAATATTTTTGTCATTTTGGAATTTAAGAAAATGAGATCTGAAGACAAACTGGCAAACTGTATGCAAGCTGACACCCTGACCAGCAGGAAGCCTTCCCAAAGGAGGGTAGCAAGAGTTAAGTCTTTACGCAGCATGATACCATAGCTGATCCTTCTGGTCCCAGTGGGAGAAGACCTTGGCAGCAAGCCTGTATCTCTGCCCAGAACCTTCATCCTCACAGGATGCTACCATATCCATGGGTAAACTGGTAATATGTTGCCATTTTCTATGTCAGTCCTGTGGCCACTGACATTGCTGATAAAGTGTAAATTTATTTTGTTCAAAATGAACCAGGTATGCCTGTCTCCAAGTAGAAAAAAATCCCAAATACCTAATGTCACACAGACACACACAGACACACAAACACACACACAGACACACACACACACAGACACACACACACACACACACACACACACACACACACACACACAGTCACCTACTCCTAGCTAGCAAACTAAACTAAATTAAAAGTGGGTGTGATAGGGCATCCCTATAATCCCAGCACTTGGGAGGCTAAGGCAGGTTAGTTTCAAAGCCAGTCTGGGCCACACAGTGAGACTTTCAAAACAGTGATAGCAAAAACAACAAAATAAGAAAAACTAAAAGTAATCAAAATAGGATCATACATTTAGTTAGACCTCCCCTATTTAGGACATAAATCTTAATTCCTGTTCATATATAATCACAGAATTTGGTTATTTCTGCCCTCTGGGGACTGAGCAAGGATTGGAGAGTACCCTCCTGGGATGCTAACTGAGCTCTTTCCAAATTCTGACTGAGTTCCTTTTTCCCGAGGTTATATGGCTCTAATATATCTCTGGCAGAAAGAGCCTTTCCTCAATTTCTTCATTCCCTCATGGACCACCTACAGACATAACCTACCGCCAGAGACACCCAGATGTAAACACAGGTGT
The DNA here is from genome assembly GCF_949786415.1 of Peromyscus eremicus. Lineage (NCBI taxonomy): Eukaryota > Metazoa > Chordata > Mammalia > Rodentia > Cricetidae > Peromyscus > Peromyscus eremicus. Next base: position 31,944,298 of record NC_081420.1, read on the forward strand.
TCAGCACATCTGCACTATCGCACTGGATGGCAGTAATAGCCATATGGTTGAGGTAACAGTAACACCATGCCTCTTCTTTAGAGACAAGTTTATTTACAATTTTCAAATAGAAATATGCAAATTTCAAGTAAATAAAAAGTCCACAGGGCTCCATTTCCCTGTAAAATTGATCAGAGACATATGACTATGTTGAGGACTTTTCACACAGAGATCTAAGGCCAATGAGAAATGAAGATGGCTAAGTCCTTACCAAGGCATTTGCTAGGAGCACACAATAGTTAAAAAGAAGGTAAAAAGAATATGAGTCAAAGAATTTCCTAAACTAAGAACTGTGGCTAAGGAATTGCTATAACAGCTTGGTATTGTGACAACCTTGAAGGATTTCAAATCCTCTCTGTAGCTTTAAACATGAAGAATGTCAAATTGGTGGTATTTTCTAAAGCATGTCAGCCATCACTATACTGTCAGGATTTATTTATCAAATATCCCCCCCCCCTTTTGCATGGCCATTTAGTATATTTTGAAGCAGACGACTGGAAACAGGTCTCTCCCCCACGGCTCTGGTGTTACCATAACAAACAGTTGAACTTCAGCTTTTCATCCAACAGGTATTTATCTAGGGTGAAAGCACACAAAATCCCTTCCCTCAAGATGTTCAGGGGTAGGACAAAAAAGTAAACAAAGACAGGACTCTGTTGACAGGCTATGGCTACTGGTCTTTGGATGGCCAGCTTGATGGACTGAATAACTGCCATAGTGGGTTTCTGTGGTATATACTATGACAATAAATAAGGCAGGAATGCGTAAGGACCTTGGAGTCTGTGAGTTAAGTGACTAATCATTAGCTTCTGCTAAAAAGGAGCATTAAGAGATGGCACATTAATAGTTGTGTTGAGGGCTAGGTTGCATGCTAACTATGGCCCCTTTCAAACTGACGTGCCACGCAGTACTGAGTACTTAAGGTGTTGATGTAAGGCAAAACAGATACATAAATTCTCCAAGGAGCAGGGCAGAGTCTCCCAGTGTGTCCAAAGATTGTTTTGGAGAGAATGAGAAGAACTGCGTCAAAGTCCTTCTTTTTAGTGCTAATGAAATCTGAAACAGTGCTGAAAACATAAACCTATACAATGGTTTGTAATTGCCCCAGCAGCTACTATTGCAATTTTAGGCTTAATGATTTTATTTTCTGGCAACCTCCGCACCACTGTTTGTTAGCTGGCTTAGAGTTAGGACCAGAAACTTGAGGGTGGAGGGGGCGGGGGAGAAAATTGTACCAGTGTTCTTTATAATAACAAAAGAGTTCCTTTCCTCTTCTGAGTGTTTCTGTTTCAGTAGTATGGCATATTTATTATTAGTTTTTGATCCAGGAAAAATCTGTGAGTTCTCAAGACTCAACATTCTGGCTTTGATGGCAGGACAGCCTAACCTGAGAAATGGCATGTCACTGAGACCCAAAGGGTTTGGTTTCACTGTGAAAGGATGCATGACTGCCAGACATTTCTTACAGTGTTTCCTTAGGACCTCTGCTGCCAAGTCTCTCGTTCACACTTAAAGAGTGTCCCCCTGCTCCTTAAGATGGATGGTTCTGGAAACACTTTGATATATCTTCTCACAAAAAGGAGAGACAAATGAAGCCATACTATACCTCTGTTATCTGTACAACACCCCCTCCATGTATGTAGTGAGTGCATAATTCAGCACAGAAAGGTATTTGAAAAGTGATAGCTTAGGCTGTTGTTGGTCTTCAATAATGATACTCTTGACCAGCACCCTGCAGCTATTCCCTCCACAGCAACACAAACGGAAGCAGACCACTGTTCTCTGCCTACCCCATTGTCCTCCGGTGCAGACCACTGTCCTTTGTTGCGTGGACTGCTAGAGAGGAAGCCACAGGGAATGCTTCTTCTATTCAGCTGGCCATCTCCAGAGCTACAGAGCCCAGCCCACAGGAGGGCACATTCAAAGTTTAGGACTTCTGGGCTGTCGATGGGAGTCATTTCTATAATTCTGGAGTCTTGTGAGTTTGCAAGTCAATTTACCTCTCAAGCCTTTGGAACGCCAGAGCTCTGACCTTTGGAGTCCCTTAATATGGCAGGCACTTCAAGCTGGATGCAGTCCTCTGACTGAGGTCTGCCTCCTGACCTGGTGCTGACCTCTGATTCATTGAGGACCCTTCCACCAACGTCTACAGTGACCCTAACCCACTGTACCCTCTTCCACTTCCCGTGTCCTCTCCTAACCGCAGGCTTCCACTTTCTCTCTCCTCCTTCCGGCTTCCCTCCTCCCTTTTCTCCTTTCCCCACCAACTCCTCTTCTTCTTTCCATCTCTTCACCCTCCTCTCCTTCTCCCTTCTTTTCCTTCTAGCCCTTTCCTCTCCACTTCCATTCTGTCTGTCACCTCCCTCCCACTTCCCTTCTCCTCCCTCCGGGTTGGAAGAGGCAGTCCATCCAGGGCTCGGCGCTCGGCTAGGCGGCGGATCGACGCGCTCGGCGCTCGCGGCGTGCGGAAGTGCGGCCCTACGGCTGGCTGCTGCGGCCCGGAGCTGGGGCGGGTCGGCGGGGACCTGACGCTGGCTGCAGGCAGTGGACGTCGGAGGTGAGTGTCGCGTCCCGGCCGAGGATGTCCCAGGTCCGGCGGGGAGCCGCGCGGCGTGGGACCGTTGGGTCTGGGCGACCTGGGAAGGCGCGGTGAGGATCGGGGCGCCGTGCTGCGTGTGGGAGCCGCCGACCAAGCCTTCGGCCCGCCGCGCGTCCGCCTCCGTGCAGACCGCCGGGCTGGATCCCTGGAGGAGCGGCCGGTGTGGACCGGTCGGCTTTTAATCTGCTGAAGACCTCCGCACTGATGCGGATGGGAAGCCTAAGTGGTATCTTCACGACTCTGTGAAGCGACTTGGTGAAAAGCAGCAAGTGCGTGTTTCTAAGTCAGCCACACCTCCATTAGGCCATTTGGTGCTCTGTACTGAAAAGCTAATGTCAACTGTGCATAGTAAGACTTTGTTTATAAAGCTTAGCCTGTGATGGCCCATGCTTGGTATCAGATTCAGTCAGTGGCAAGGAACTGAAAGTCAAAACAAGGATGACCTAAGTGTGAATGAATTAGAGATTAGCAAGGTATAGGTAAAGACGCTAAGGCGTACTCGCTGCTTACATGTTCTCTTTTGTTTGACTCAGTGGACAGTATTTTTAAGTAGGGAAACAGAATGTTCCCTCATCTGTTGGGAACAACCCTTGGAGTCGTTAGAAAGTGACTTTTTTTTCTTGTCAATTATTTAATTTCCTGTTCCAGACATTTTGAACTATTACCTTTCAAAAGGTGATAAATAACCTCGTAGATTAAGTTCAAAACATTTTGTAAATGTAGTATTCTAATTCGGGGCTTCTTCAACTTTTTCCACTTAAAACTTTTCAAAGAGTTTCCATGACCTTGTAAGTATCTATGTAAGTGTATAAAATAAGTAGACAATGTAAGCATTCACTAACTATAAATCACAAATTTTTATTTTAAAACAATTTTTAAATACATATAATTTTACCTTTTATTAAAGATGAAAGTATAGAACTGGATGTACTCAGTTCTTTTTACATAAAGAATTGTAGTAGCCATACATGGTTACATACTACTCGGGAGGCAGAGGCAGTTGGATCTATAAAGAGAGATCCAGGACAGCCTCAGCTGTTGTTACACAGAGAAACCCTCTCTTGAAAAACCACCAAACAAAAAAGAATTAAGTCTTGGTTAAATATTTGATACTACAGGACATCGAGCATCTTCAATGTTTTTCAGAGTTGATTGATATTTTAATTTTATAATCGTCAATACTAAGAACATTGCTCTGTATAAATGTGTAGTACAGAATTGTGGAAGTACAGTTAGGAACATTTTGGAAACTGTTGAAGATTTGTCCTTACTGCCACGCAAAAACCATTGGTGATCTTTTAGAACTTCATATCAGCAGTTCAAACAGCAGTTCTTCAGATTAAAATTCTGACACAACTCCAGTCAAAGACCCACTCTTTTGATGATTACATGCTGAGGAATGCCAGTAGGGAAATGTATCTAGTCTTTGCTTTTGGTATTCAAAGCGTTTTCTTTCTTTAGGAGCAGAACCCTCTGTATACATGCGTGTTAGTGTTTTGGTTGTTGTAACCAAGTACCTGCCAGAAGCAACTTCAAGGAGGAAGGGCTTACTTGGGCTCCCAGAGAGGAAAGCATGGCAGCAGGCAGCTCCATGGTGGCAGGCTGTGTCCTGGACTCCTCACCTCTTGGGGGACCGGGAAGCAGACAGAAGTCAGGATGTGGGGCTGGGCTTTAAAATCTCAAGTCCCTGCCCCTAGTGACTTCCTTTCCCAACAGGAATCTTCATCCTGTAAGTGTTCAGAACTACCTGGAACAGTGTTAGGAGGTGGGGACGAAGTGTTTGAACGTTTGAATCTATAGGGGATGCTTTATATTCAAATAGTAATAAACAGTGAAAACACTACGGTTCATCACATAAGTAAATTGACTCTGAATTGAAGTGCTTCAGTTTAATACTCTTGGGTATTAGGTGCATGTACAGAGAGAAGTTCAGAACAAAGGCTGATGAAGTTGGATTAGGTACTGCTGGCTAATAACACCTTGGATTCACTATGGCTTTGATTTTTGAATTTGTTTTTGATCCTGTGTGTTCAGAAGACTTTCATTTTGCCTTTTTTCTTTCTTTCTTTTTTTCTTTTTACCTCCATGTTCAGTTACATGGCCCTGTGTAACTTACAGGATTACCAACCACAGTTTAAGAATCTACATTTTGGTAAAAGACTTTGTATTGACTACACAATCTCTAAGTGTGTAGCAACAGCAGGTTCTGACCACATAGGAAATACCAGCGATAAACTTGTCTCTCAGTTACTTTTGCACATATTTTCTGGTTTACTTTATTATTTCTTTTGAGATGGTCTCACTGCTCAGGCTGATCTTGAACTTGTTGGCTCAGCTCATCCTTAGACTAGAGTTTCCTCAGTGCTAGGACACACACCAGCATGCCTGGCTTTTCTTTGCTCACCTTTATTGGGCCCAGGTTCCTAGTGGTGCCTACTGCGTAGTATGCACGGTATGTTTTTTAAATGTTTACCCAGTGGATGAGTTTGAGGCTTAATCTGATAGTAAGTGATTTTGAGATTGATTGGAGTGGGAAATACCATTGATTACTGAGCAGTATACGGAAGTGTTGAATGATCTTAAACCCTGGGAAGTATATGTGTGGACCCTCTGGACTGTCTGCAGAGCTGGAATGGTAGAGGCTGTTCACTATAACACTTTACAGTATACAGTATATTTGTGTTGATTAGAGGAATGATTGCTAGTGATACAAACACACAAACTTGAAATAATTGTAGTGACACTGTGAATTTTGTAGTTGTGAATACACATGTTTTGGTCTCAGTTTGGAAATTAGAGTCAAAGTTCTTTTGGTATAGGAGTGAAAGCGACCATTCAGTGTTCCATGCACTACCACCAGCCAGCTGCATAACAATAGCTGTGGTACTCAGCATCTTTGGGCCTCAGTTTCCCTTATTTGTGTATTCAGACACTATATAAAACTTGATTATCTCAGCCATGTGTAATGGTGTATTCCTGTATTGTCAGTACTGGGGAGGCTGATGCAGGAGGATGCTGAGTAAGATCAGCCTGGGCTACAAATGTTACCCTGTCTCAAAGCAAAAATAAACAAAATGGACGAACAGGAACAGCAAGAATCACCACCAACTCGATTATCTCAATCTTTGAACATTGGAAATTCCCACTCCTGTGACTCATGTTATCACATTATCACTTAGCACTTGTCCTATTCCTAGTATGAGTGCTGTGATTATCAAGAAAACTCAACTGATACAGGAAGTAGTTGTAGTCATCCCTACATCTCCCAATTCTAGCACATGATAAGGCATTCAAAATGACATCAGCCTGGATTCAGAAGGGCCATTTTTGTCCTCTCAAAAAACAGCTTGAACCAGACTGTTGTCATGGTTTGGAGAAGAAAGGGTCTGGTGGCATAGAGTGAGAGGGAAAGCTCTGAGGAGTACCAAAAGCCAAGGAAGGCCTGTGAATGTGGGTGTAACTTGGATGCCTCTGAGTGGCCAGTGAGCAGGCATGGGCAGGTGCTCTTTGGTCAGGCATGGAGTTTGGAACTGACTTGCTGGACAGCTTCCCTGCCCCCCCCCCCCAATTACATTTGGTCATTGAAAAAGCTTCCTGAACGTTCTTAAACTCAGTACTGTTGGTGGCAGTTATCACTGAAGTGGAGTATTCATTTTGTTTTTATTTTTAGAGTACAACTTGTTCTCCTGGACCTAAGGAAGGTCTAGATTTTAGTTAATGAGAAAATCGGCTACTCAGGGTGGATCCAAGTACCCAGAATTGTATACAGTGTTGAAGGTGCTCCCTTTCTCTGCTAGGAGGTTCCTCTGGAAGCTTTAATGGTTCGTTCATCCCCTCCCTCCCTCCCTCCCTCCCTCCCTCCCTCCCTCCCTCCCTCCTTCTCTTCCCTTCCCTTCCCTTCCCTTCCCTTCCCTTCCCTTCCCTTCCCTTCCCTTCCCTTCCCTTCCCTTCCTCTTCTTCCTTTCCTCCCTCCCTCCTTCCTTCTTTCCTTCTTTCCTTCCTTCCTTTCTCTTTTGAGGTCTTACTGTGTTGCCCTGTAGCCCTGGCTGGCCTGGACTGACCAGGCTGGTCTCAAACTCAGAGACCTACCTGCCTCTGTCTCCCAAGTGTTAGGATTCAATATGTTTATAAAGGTCATTTTCAGTTTTAATGTGACTTTGGAAGTTACATGATTACATTCATTACATTATAATTTTACTGAGCGAGAAAGCAAGATAAATAGCCTGAGTTATTTGCTGTGGTTTCATAATGGGAGCCCCATGTGAGTGACATGATGTATGTGTATATAAGTCAGGGACTCTGCAGGAATCAGAATTCATGCCAGATGGTTCAAATGAGACTTTAATGAGGGGACTATTTGGAGAGGTGTGGCTATTTAAAAGATGGAGAGTCTCAAAGAGAGCAAATAGCTGGAAGGTACAGAGAGAGGAAGTAGAGGCTGTTCAGGGCTGGAGGCAGGGAGGAGTACCATTTAACGGGGCTATCAAGTTCTAGATTATCACCCACTTTCTGATCTATGCAAAATCCAGTTGAGCATTTTTCCTGCTTTTCAAACTGTTCATCCATTCATATCTACTCTTAGTAGGTGATCTTGCCACCTGCTCCAGAAAAATAGAACTGTCTGAGTAGAATCCCATGGTCCTTGTACTAAGACAGTTTCTTCTCCAGTTATGGACAGAGACACATCTCTGTACCTGGCTGGGGAGCTCATCTGCTTCTGCCTGACTGTCATTCTGGTGTTGCTAACGTAACAGCCTTTGGCTCTGGCCTTTGTGTGTGCTTAGAGGCTGCACCAAGAAGGGCACCTGCAGGAAGAAGTCCGCCCTCCCTTGATCTCAGACTCTTGTTACTCATTTGTTTCTGTAGTTCTTCCCTTCCAAGCCATATTTTAAAAAACAATTGCTGATATCCTTTTTCTGTTCAGCTGTCGCACTGCTGTGACCCTTCTGAAGGCCGTGGTCATTCTTGGCCTCCCGATTTTCTAATGTTACTTCTGTCCACTGTAGTGCCTGGGCACACAGCAAGCCCTTGGTGAGTGTTTTTATTGAACAGAGCTTTTGACAGTCCTAGTTTATCTTTAGCTCTCTCCCTGTCCCTGGGATTTGGGGATCCAATCTGTTGAGGTTCCACATGATCTTTTTCTTTAGAACCCGAATTGTCTCAGTGGTGTAATCAGTGATTTTATTTGCTAATGGCTTCTTCAATCTTTTGTGGATGATTTGCTTTTAGGGTTGACACCTGAACTTTTTTTTTTTTCTGAGAAATACAATTTCTGACATCCCAGAAATTAATTTTTGTTGTTCCACGTGGATCTAAGAAGAAGAGATTGTTGTGTACATAAGATACAATTTGCAACCCCCTGAGTGAATAATGTTGTTTTTCTGAGAAGCCACCCTTCCTTTTCCTCTCCTTAAGCAATGTGACTTCATTGCTCACAGTTCGTCAGCATCCAGTGGGGTGAGGAGCAGCCGGACAGCGTTAGACCTCGGGCTTTGACTGTGCAGTGTGGGAAGATGCTTAGCTGCCATGCCAGTTCTGGGGAACGAGGTGGGTTCTGAGTGGCTCTTCCCAGTGAGTCCATGCTATTCTGTGAGAAAAGCTGGATAATCCAAGTTTATGTGAAAGATAAATTGCGTAGGAACATTGAAGGCCTTGTCAGATTTCGCCTGTGCTCTCCTGTTCTGGTCATTCTTGCTTCCTGGCCACCCAGGTGCATTCCTTTCCCAGTTCCATATGTCCAAATGGAGTAGGAGGTAATAGTTTTTCTCCATCTATAAACAAATAGACATGAGATAAAATAAAAAAAATTACGTGCCATTCATTTATTGTTATTTTAATGACCATATTTTCCCCATAACAGTCTAAGATGTAAACTAAAATGTAATGTTTTTCATTAAAAACCATAGATAACATATTTTAATTCTTTCTCATTTGTGGAGGTAAAGAAAGAAAGATGTTCTAAAGAGAGAGTGGGGAAGGCCAGGCAGGAAGCTTGTGGCACTCACCCTGCATTTCTGCAGACCATTTGAGACCCAGAGTATGACCAGGCCCCGCTGCAGTCCACTTTGGACTCTGTGGCCTCTTTGAGGTTTGAGTTGGTTTTTGTTTTTGTTAGCTATGGTTTTGCATTGAGGCCTGAGGACAAAGATTAGTCACTGATTATTGTACAATTTCTGACATCCTAGGAATTAATTTTTTGTTTTTGTTAACTATAGTTTTGCATTGATGCCTGAGGAAAAAGGTTATTTTTATTTATTTATTTTTTTGATCCTAGAACTCCTTCTTGGTTATAATTTAATTTTCTGACTTTTTCCTAATATTATTTCTGCCAGTTAATTTTAAAATGTACTTTTAACCTGAAATTCTATAACAGGCAATAGCAATTTACTTTCTTTTATTCTACTAATAAGTATTTTGGAAAATTAAGTTTATGCCTCAATGCAATAAGGGCAAGTTATAAAATTAAAAGTTTCTGATTCAAGCTGGGGAGCTAGCTTAGCAGGTCAGGTGCTTGCTGTGTTAAAGTGAGGACCTGGGTTTAGATCTCCATCACCCGTGGAAGAGCCTGGCATCTATTAGTCCAAGACTGGGGGTTGGAGACAGGCAGATCCCTGGAGCCAGCAGGCGGCCTAGCAGAGTGGTGAGCTCCACCTTGTGTTGGAGGGACTGTAAACCAGGAAGGTGGAGAGCAACAGGAGAAGATTCCTGACTGACCTCCGGCCTCCACACTTGCATGCATGGGCAAGCACACCTGCACACACCTGCACACATATCACACGCATACACACATGCAGGCACACATGTACACACCCTTCTTTTTCCTCCTGATCTCTGTTGCAAAAACCCTTTAATGTTTGTCATTAATGGGGAAGAGATAGACTGTATAACCCGTCCCATATAAATCTATAAAGAAAATGCAATTATACATTATAAATTATAAGGAAAGATGGCCTTTTGACTTTATTTTAATGAAATGCTTTTATAGTAGTGATTTTCTCTTTTGACCTGTGATGGATAGGAGGTTAATTGATGTTAAATGGATGCTTTGTTAATCCTTCATCAGCTACTAAATTGGTATGGGGGAGTCCAGGTCAGGACTGCACAGGGCCACGACCAGATTGTTTTCTCAAGGAGGGTTATGGATTCCACCCTCCCCATCTCCCCCAAAGCCCACACTGCTCTCCAGCTGTCTGTGCAGGGGCCTCTTCCATCTCCTTTCCTGCTCTCTCCCCTCCCTTCATCCCTTTAGCTCCCCCCACCCCCTCCCTCTGCTCCCCCCATCTGCAGAGTGACAGCTTGTAGATGTTGCGTGCGAGTGAGCTGGACTGGCGCTGTGTGGTCCGAGTGTGTGGTCTCCAGCTCCGCAGAGAGGCTGCTAACAGGGTGGATGAGAGCGAGCAATACTGTTTACTTTAATTTATTTCGGATGCTGGAATTGTGCTCAGGGTTTCTCCTAGGCTTGCCCTGCACTGCCAGCAGCTTCCATCTCTCACAGCTGCAGTGCAGGCTGAGCTGCCCTGGCCTCAGACAGGCACTTTCCTCAGCATCTGCCTGTTTAATCCCCTGTGGCTCAGAAATGTTAATGGCACTGCTGAGTGCTGATTATTTCCTTTCACTATGTCAAGATATATGGCCTTGAAGAAATTTCTTTTGAGCTGGAGCTAGACAAATAAAGCAGAAATTGTAAGATAGCAACAACGTTGATGTATTTTTAGAAATTGGGAAAGCTATTATTCAAAATTTGGATCGAATTAATCCAACTGTGGTCATGTAAAAGAATCTGGGAGTTAGGTGACATCTGCCATGTTTAACCATTTTAATAATATAAACCAATTTAAGCTGATGGTTGATTTCTTGACCTTCTGTGGAAACGCCCATTGATTTTGGCATGCCTGTTTACTGCTGTTTGTCAGGGAATATTGCCTTATTTCGTCTTAAATGTCTGACAAGTTGAGACAAACGAAACTTTGTTTTATATTGTAGTATACACTAGGGCAGTATCTTTTTTCCTAGTGCTAAGATTATGAGTATCTCAATAATATTTCTTTGGTGTTATTTCTGAACATTTTTGTTGAGGTGCTCAAGTGCATTGTTATTTGAATAAATAGCTGTAGACTTTTGAACATTCCTTGGGATTTGTGTGTTGTTCAGCTTTTCTTTTCTGTCCTCCTGGAAGTCTTGGAGTGAGATTCCTTTGTTGGTGAGTTGTCCAGTGAGGATAAGAAGTCTAGGCCAAGGGCATCTTTTCAGAGAGGCCCCTCTATTCTGCACCCCATTGCACCCCCACCTATCTTTGGCCCTGAGTTGTAGTATATGAACTCATTTGGCATCCACGAGAGGGGGAGCCTCCCTGTCCTCCTCCAGTGTCTCTTCAGTGAGGACATGTTTCTCCTTAGCTTCTGTGTCTAAAATCAGAAGACTTCAAGTATGTAGTAGTGTTGGATACTTTTAAAACATTTTTTTTTAATACAGCCATCTTGATATTTCTTCTAGTGTTCAACTTTCTTGGGATTGTGTATTTGGGGTGTTAATGATGTTTGTTACTGTAATATAAAAATCATGAAGCACAGTTAGTATGTTCTCAAAGTTGGGTGGCTGTCATCATTGATTCTAGAATATTTTCTTTAATCCAGAAGAAAGACCTGAATTTATCATCAGTCCTTTAACGTCCTTTGTTCCTATAACTACAACTGATTAACTTTCTTTTCAAAGTGTAGTTTTTACATTTATTTATTTATGTGGCTCATGTGCCACGGTCCATGTGTAGGGATCAGAGGACAACCCTACCATATGAAGTCCCTGCTGCTGTGACTGAGGAGCCTATAAAAGAGCCAATCGGCAAGCTCTGTTCTTGGAGCAGTGCAGTCCACGCACTCTTCCCAGGGGGTCCGGCTTCATGGAGGACTAGCAATTGTCATGACCTTCGTGGTCATGCTGCTGAGATGACTCCATAGGTGCACCTCACAGGAGAAATGAACAAGTGCAGGGCAGAGTGATCACGGGGATGATTTCATGTAGTCCCCTCCTTCCGCTGCATGAGGTCCAGGAATCAAACTCTGGTAGTCAGACTTGGCGCAAGCACCTTTACCACTGAGCCATCTTGTGGGCCCCACCATTCTGCTTTCTGTGTGTTTTGAGTTGATTTTTCCCAACTTTCTGGTAATTTGGCTGTTTGTGTTAATTATGGTAAAGTAAATGAATAGTATTAGTCATGACCTGAGACATTTATTTAAGAAGTAAAAATTTTCTTTATGTAGAAAGAAAAAAAAAAAAACACCACAAATGGTGGCTAAGTCAAATAATGCTAACTGAAAGTGAACTTGTCTTTTGGGAACCTGATGGCTTTAGGTTTACATATGACAGGAATGCTGTGGGAGTGCACTGTCTCTTAGTTGCCTACCATCCACAGAACAGCTAGCTGTACAAGCGCCTTTGAAAACCTTCCTTGGGCTTTGCACTTACAGTGCTTGTTGGTTACAGATAAATTGTCAGTACTGTCCCTTCCTCTTTCATGGATGGCTGTTTGAAACTGAAAAAACAAACCTTTTTTTATGATACTAGTGACACAAGGTCTCCTTTGTGCTAAGCAAGTGGACTCCCACTGAGCTGTGTCCTCAACCCTCTTTGCTTTTTGTTTTGAGATAAGATCTTAGTAAGTTGCTCAGGGCAGCCTGGAACTCACTCTAACCAGGTAGGCCTTGAGTGATCCTGCTTCAGCCTCCTGAGTAGCTGGGTTTATAGGCTTTGGTCACCAGGTTGGACAACAACAGATTTTCTGATATCAAGATTGGTGGAGGGGTAGGATTCGTTTCAGTGAAATAATTAAGAAAAAGTTTTAAACCTACAGGTTTGAATTTTTGGTTCTTCAGGTGATCAGAGAACAACAGGATATTGATCTTTGTACCTCTTATGCCCTAGGAAAGGAACTGTTCATCTCAGATTGTGGTGCTTAAGTGGAATCCCTCTCATTTTTTTTTTTTTCCCCTGTAGCATGTTTCTGTATTGGTGATCAAGAGTAGCTGTCGTGATTGATTGCCAGTGTAAGATGTGTTTAGCAAACTCAGCTTCTATGGTAGCTTCTGGTGATTGTTATTATGAAGACTTATTATTGATTTAGCATCGGCAAGATGGCTCAGTGGGAAAAGGCACTTCCCATGCAAGCCTGACAGTCAGAGTTCAGTCCCCAGAACCTAACCTACATAAAAGTAGAAGGGAGAACTGACTCCATAGAGATATCCTCTGACCTACAGACACACACAGACACACACACACACACAGACACACCCACCCACACACACAGTGGTGGGGAGAGTGGGAGGGAGATGGAGAGGGAGGGAGGTGTTGGCAGGGCAATGGCAAGGTGACTCAGTGGGGGAGGGAGCTTCCTGTGCAAACCTCATACTTGGGTTTGATCTCCAGGATCCACATCAAAGCTGAAAGAGAGAACTGATGCCACAGAATTGACCTCTGACCTCCACATGCATGTCTACATACTGATCATGTGTCCCTACACACACACACACACACACACACACACACACACACACACACACCAAAAAATACCCAAAATAAAAACCTACAGTGCATGTGGCACACAATCCAGAGGCAAAGAATGGCATCTCTTCTGCATTAGAACATCTAGCTGGTGTTTCCCTCAAAGAATGGAATCTCTTCTGCATTAGAACATCTAGCTGGTGTTTCCCTCAAAGGCCTCATTTCATGATTTTGCATAGCTGAAATTTCACATGGTCTTTGAGGTCCCTGCTGCTCTGGTTGAAAAACTTGTAAGAGAGCCAAAGCGGTGAGTCTTGTGTCCTAGGAGCTGCACAGCCCGGCACTCTTCCCTGGGGGTCTGGCACTGTGCTGGATGTAGGCGTTCATATGACAGTCCTAGCCATGCTGCTGAGATAATGTCATAGTCATACCTCACAGGAGAAATGAGTAAGTGTAGGGCAGGATGACAAAGGGGACAGCCTCACATGGTCACTGGTCCTCTACTCTCTGCCTTAGGTCTCCTTCTAGAGTGTGCCTCAGGGTGTGCTCTACTCAGCATGTTTGTGCAAGGCCCACCTGAACTTCTAAAACTGTATGTTCATACTCACAGTCACAGGCAAAGTATATGGAACTCTATTGAAAGCATCTTTTTGTCTGACCCCCTCCATCCCTCTCTAGTGTTAACCTATGGTGTGGCTCTTTCTTATCCTTTCTCTGTGTCCATTCAGCATACATACATATTTGTAGTAAGGTAGCTTTTGTTTTGTTTTCTACAAAATTAGATAGTATTAATTTGATCCTGATTCTGACACATGAACTGTGACAGTTGTGGGGATAACATGTAAAACATTTATATTTGAGCTGTGTATATAGTCCTTTGTAAGGATACAAACTGAGATGTGTGGATATGGCAATATGTTTTGAAGTATCCATTCAGAAAGCAACATGAAAGTTTGTCAAAGTGGAGGGATGGCTCAAAGGGGAGAGAAGACGCTGGATGATGGGGGTGTAGAGGTTCTTATGTATATTTAAGATTTTCATAGTAGAACAAAAACCAGTTAGAGGAGAATCAGAATAGTGTGGGCCTAATTTTAAATCCTAGTTCTGCTACTCTCTTAGTCAGTGTTCTGTTGCTGTGAAGAAACACCATGATCAAGGCAACTCTTTGTTTTTTTTCTTGTTTAAATTTTTTTTAACTTTATTTATTGTTCGTGTTTTTCACATCATACCTCCTGATCCCACCCATAGCCCTCCCTCCCAGAATAAAACAAAATAAAATTTAAGAGATAAAAGGAAAAAGAAAAGGGGGGAAAGGGAAAATCTTGTCATGGAAGCTGCAGTGTGACACAGTGAGTCACCCAGTAAACTCCTTTATCCATATATCTTTACATACATGTGTTTATTGAAAAGAATCACTGGTCTGGTTCAAGGCCCCTAGTCTCCACTATACTGTTGGCCCTGGGCCCTCACTGGGGCTCTTCCTGGACATCCTGTTGCTGCTCTATGTCATGGAGATCCTGCAGCCTTGGGTCCACAGGACCAACCTCATCCTCACTCCCCACCTCCACGCTCCAGCAGATCACAGATGGGGTGGTGTTAGGGTGTGCCAACATATAACCCTGGTTCTGGGCACAGAACCTGTACTTTCAGGGCCAGCTCTACTGTGTTGTTCAGGGGAGGTGTAGGGGCCACTCTCCTGATTGCTGCAGTTGATGTGGGGCAGGGGCAGCTCTCCTGTTATGATCTCAGGGCCAGCTCTTCCTGCCTCAGGCATTGATGGGAGAGGGGGGAGGCATCTGTCCCCTGCCCATGCCAACATATGAAAGATGAGTAATGGGACAGCTTTCTAATACAACTTTGGGACTGGCTCGACCACAACTCTGCCAACAGGGTCAGCTCTATTGTGCTGCCCAGGCGAGGTGCAGGATCCATTTCCCGAGTGCTGCAGCTGGTAAGGGAGGAGGGTCAGCTTGCTCATCTGTTGTAGGTAGTCAGGGGTGAGGGGTCCTAAGAAGGTGCATCTCTCCTCCACCCACACAGCCTCATGACAGACTAGTAGTGGGGACAGCTCTCCCATGCTCACAACTCCGCCAACAGGTTTGGCTCTATTGTGCTGCCCAGGCGAGGTGCAGGGCCTGCTCTCCCAAGTGTTGCAGCTGGTGGGGGGGCAGGGATAGCTCTCCCATTCTTATGATCTCAGGGTCAGCTCTCCCACCTGATGGGTGGGATGGAGGGTATCTTTCCCCTGCCGCCATGGCAGCTCTTATAAAGAATAACATTTAATTGGGGCTGGCTTACAGTTTCAGAGCTTTAGTCCATTATCATCATGATGGGAAGCATGGCAGCATGCAGGTAAGGTGCTGGAGTAGTAGCTGAGAGTTGTACATCTGGATTGGTGCTGAGAGTTCTTCATCTGGACTGGCAGACAGCAGGAAGACAGGGAGAGACACAGGGCCTGGCTTGAACATTTGAAACCTCAAAGCCTACCCCCAGTGACATGCTTCTTCCAATAAGACTACACCTTTTAATGCCTGTCAAGGAGCACCACTGCCTAATGACCAAACATTCAAATCTATGAGCCTATGTGGGGCCTCCTTACCCAAACCACCATAGCTACTTTATAGTGATGCCCTTGAGACAAGTTTTACTTTTTTCTCCTGGCTGGCCCAAACTCCTAGGCTAGAGCCATCCTCCTGCCTTTGGCTTCTGAGGCTTAAGGACTAAGTGTATGTATATATGTATGTATGTATGTATGTATGTATGCATGCATATTTCCAACTGTAACTGAACAGTTTTTTAGTTTCTGCTAGTGAGACAATTAAGCATTTTAGAATACTTTGAGGATCAGCCTGCCATCTAGCTAATCCTGCCTATCACAATCTAAATTTATATCTTTATTTACTAATTTGATTTAAGTCTTCTCTACTCTTCCATAGTTTTCATGTTTTATTTACTGTGAAACATTTCCCTGGCTGGACTTTACTGGTGCTTTAAAGAATTTCCTACTTGTTGAGGCTGTTCCCCAGCCCCTGGCTCTAGTAAATGAATGTGATTGCAGGAATCTTTGTGCCTAGCAATCCTCTTAGTGTAGATTATTTTCATCATTGTTCACTTCTCAAGAATGTTTGAAGTCAGTATAGAAGCATAGCTAACTAAGGATTTGGCACATTTTTGGCTGAATTGTAATTCTCCACAGTATTGAAAGGGCTTGTATTACTGCCAGCAGTAATAGAGGTTCTCCCCAGAGTCAGTGGGCAGCCATGAGCCTTCAGACCTCAGGTAAGAGCCAGTAATGCCACCTTGGTTCTAGTGCCTCTGAGGTTGAGTTTGTTTTTGAAAACATTTGTTTCAACTTCTCTTTTGTGAATTGCCTGCTCTGTCTTCCTTCACCCCTTTTTTGTGTTTCAATGATCTTTGTGAGCTGTTTATAAACACTAAGCAATTTGTTTTGTTATTTTGAACGTTTTCTCAAACTTCTTGTTGGATTTTAACTTTGGTTGTCTCTCACTAACCTGCAGAAGGTAGGCTGTCTATAGCTGAGCCATCATGTGCTCCCCTTGTGAGTCCTCCCTAACGTCCAGCAGTTCTCCTTCCGTCCCCATAGCTGTGACACGTCCTTCACTTTAGGATTTTCTAGTTGATTTTGGTTTAATTAAAATTACGCTTATGTTTGATATTTAAATAACCATGACTTTTTAACTCTAGATATTTAAAATAATGTAATCAAGAAAATTATGCTGGACACTGAAATTGAAGTGTTTCTGTGTTGAAGTTAATAGGCAGAAGATACAAGTAAAAGGATATGCTTATCTAAACCATCCCTGTAAAGATGTGGCTTCACCCACCGCCACTGTCCAGGCTTCATCCTCATCTTGTAAGTTGTTAGAGCTGTGCAAAATCTCCTCCCTGGAAACAAGTTCCCTCTCTGGCTGCTGCCTTTTCCTCCTCCCAGAGTCCCATTTCTTTGGGGTTCATTGTTTTTATAGTCTGATAGTCAGATTGAGAGACACAGGTGTCTCTTTAGAATACCTTCATTTCTGGGAGGCCTAAGCTCTGCCCCTTAGCCTGAAAAGTGTTTTAAATAAAGCCTAGAGCCATGTTTATTCCTGAATGCATACCTCAGGTACCAACTGTGTAGTACACACAGAGACTTCAGCCTCGTAATTTTGAGATCTCAAAGTCTCCTCTGTCCCAGGTTCCCATTTCTCTTAGAATGGAGGCAATCTGTATGCAATCTGGAGAAGCCAGGAATCAGGGATTCTGGGTCTTTCTGTCTGCTGTTACTGTGTGAAGAATTTTAAAATATATCATCCAAACAAGACAGCTCTCACCACAAAAGTAATGAGAGTTTATTCTAAGCCAAATGAACGACCATGGCCCAGGAGCACAGATTCAGGTTTCCCTGAATGACATGTTTCACTCTGGAAGTGGTCATAGGAACTTTATATACTCACAGAACAACAACAAAATCATAAGTGAAGACATGTACTAAATGTAGTGGGGACAACAGTTAGGGGACTGTGTAGCTAGAGTTTTCCTGCCTGGCCCACAGTCAGGACAAATCTCTCTCACCCGCCAGTCCTGCAGCTGCTCAGACCCAACCAAGTAAAGACACAGAGACTTATATTGCTTATAAACTGTATGGCCGTGGCAGGCTTCTTGCTATCTAGTTCTTCTATCTTAAATTAACCCATTTCTATTAATCTATACCTTGCCACATGGCTTGTGGCTTACTGGTATCTTACATCTCGCTTTTCATGGCAGTGGCTGGCAGTGTCTCTCTGACTCAGCCTTCCACTTCCAGAATTCTCCTCTCTCCTTGTCCTGCCTGGCTACTGGCCAATCAGTGTTTTATTTATTAATCAATCATCCGCAGCAGGACTGTTTCCAAGGGGGACAGCTGTGGGGTAGGTCTCAGGTGCTGCCTGACTTATGCCTCAGAAGGAGTTGTGCAGACTCATGAATAGTTACGGGAAGGAGATAGTTTAGTGGAGAGACAGGTGAGTTTGGCATTGCGTGCCAGACCTGCACCTGGGAGGTCTCTCTCCAAGAGAGGAAGAGGCAGGGCCATATGACTTTTTATGATTTATTTATATACTGTGCACATTTTTCTGCTGTTTCTTAAGGGGAGCTGGCAGCCCAGGTTTCCAGTGGCCCCTGCTGAGCCGCCTTTCATTTGGTAATCTCTGCATTCTCTGCCTCCACCCTTTCTGAGCTTTTTATTGCCTAAAGCTAGTGGTTTACTAAGTTACTGCATTCTAAATGTTTTACTCCCCCACACCCCCCATGACCAAGGTGTTAGGTCTAGAAGGAAGGCAATGGATGGACATTAAGTGGACTAAGGGGTAGTCATTATAATTTTGCCTCTGGATCTGTAACATTCCAACTCACTACAATCAGGAAGTTCTTATCAGTGAGCCTTGTAAAATCTTCAGAATAAAGTGCAACTCTTTCTTGGGAATTTAAGTTCACAATAGCTTGCTTTTTGTCCCCTTCCCAGTCTCCTCTGACTTGAGACCTTCCTTCTTTGGAGAAAAGGAAGAGAGGGTTGATGTTGACCTAGTGGTCCAGGGAAAAATTGGAAAGGGAAAATTTTTTGTTTTCATTTATTAAATGAAATACATTTATTCTAAAATTAAATGGAAATCCATTTTATAAATGTAAGTTCAGTTATTATTTAATCCTATCTGATCCTAGACAGATCTTTATTTCTTTTTAAAATTTTTATTGATGCCTTTATATGGAATAAAGTGCTTCATTTTGGCACATTCATAGATGCAAATAACATACTTTCACCATTTCTGCCTCTTTCTGTAGGCCCAGCTGGCTTCTAGTGTGCTGGATCACAGGCTGGAGTCTCTGAGTCAGTCAGTCACTACAGTCTGCTCTAAGAGACTTTTAATGGAGGTGTGGTGAGTCCAGTGGAATAGGACAGGGCTGCTATTGCAAAGGTAGTTGACTGCTAGTAATTCCTAAGAGACAGGGCTGTGCTAGTCTTCCCAGGAAGCATCCAGATAAATCAGGAGGCAGAAGGAGCCGGGGTGGGGGTGGGGGTGGAGGGACGACACCTAGGCCAGTGCCCTTATTATAGAGAGAACAGGCAAGCAAGGATAGGCCATACCATATAAGCAAGTTTAGGATTGTACATTTTAATTATTATTCTTATGTGCTCCTGCCTTGTGCTGCTCTTGTTGGTTGGTACCCAGGATGTTTAAGGGAGGTTCTAAGTGTCTGGACTATGGGCTCCTGATTTAAAGGGAGCTTGGACTCCTGATTGTTTGGTTTGCGTATCAAAGGTGTGTAACATCTCACTCCTGATGTTTTCTGTTCCTAGGAACTAACCAGCTTTCTGTTTAACTGTCATGAATCACTGAAAAGAAAACATGATTCTCATACCTGGAGGACTTTAAAAAAAATTTTTATTTTATGTGTGTTTTGCTTGTATGGGGAGGTCAGAAGAGGGCATCGAGTCCCCTGGAACTGGAGTTATGAATGGTTGTGAGCCACCGTGTGGGTGTTGGGAACTGAACCTGGCTCCTCTGGGAGCCACCATGTAGGTGCTGAGGACTGGTGCTGGAGAGATGGAGAGATGGCTCAGGTGATCCATCTCTCCAGTCTCCATCCTACTGGAAAGACATTGAACTGCAGCTTCAGGATCTAGAAGCCGTGTAGAGAGAAAGGAGGTTATGGGCCTTAGGAGGCATGCCTTAGCCTAGGGAGAGGGAGCCCAGGGAGCCCTACAGCCACCTGCTGCTCCTAGATACTTTGGGAGTCTTTATTTTGCAGATTTTCCTTTCATCTTGGGCTAGATGAAACATTTAAGAAATGTTCACAGTTTATGCAAGGTGATTTTTTAAAATTTTTTTTACAGAGTATTTTGTGAACTCTTCCAAGGAAGCATAACCTAAATTCTAGTTATTATCAAAGCAAAACACAACTCTCTCCTCAAAGAGTGTAAGAGTGATTATTCTGGATCCAAATGTGAGTGATCATGGCCTGGGAACATAGATTGTCTGCTCCAGTGTGTTAATAGTTTCGTGAAGTTTTAGTGAAAGAACAAAGTCATAAATCAAGGCACCTTTTAAATACATTGGTGGAAACATTAGGTATGAGAGTTAAATAAAAGCAAGGAAATCTGTTTCAGGCCTCAGACTGTATCTGAAGACATTTGCCTTTTGGTTGGTAGAGTTAGTGGTCTGTTGTGAATAGATTCATAAAAGTTTTGTCTCGTAGTTATAAGGATGTGTAGTCAGCAAGGATGGCTTACCGAGGAGGCCGAAGGTAAACTGTGAAAACTTGTGGTTAGGCTCTGGTCCTGCAGCATTCCAGCCTAGCTTCCCATCAGTCACTAGACCTTGCAGGAGGTTCCATGGCAGGTACGCTTCCTTCCAGGAACTCTTGCTCATGGCCATCGCCTAAGAGTGTGTAACAGGCTACTTCCACTGCTAAGCAAGTGCTGTAAGTTGTTTTTACTGAATTATGAAGGGCAGTGGAGTGACCACGAAGAAATCTCAATCACTTATTTTGAACTGCTGTCCCGTAACTGTCACTGCAGTAAAGCTGGCTCTGTTA
The DNA here is from genome assembly GCF_949786415.1 of Peromyscus eremicus. Classification (NCBI taxonomy): domain Eukaryota; kingdom Metazoa; phylum Chordata; class Mammalia; order Rodentia; family Cricetidae; genus Peromyscus; species Peromyscus eremicus. The sequence continues at coordinate 31,965,002 of NC_081420.1, forward strand.
GGGCCCAGTGTCGGGTGCACTGTGCAGTCTGCTTTGTAAGGCGTTTGCCCTCCATTTTAGGAAGGAGCACATACTGCTAAAGGTTTGCTTGCTCTGAGCTGCTCATCAGTTGAGATATTGTTCAGAGGATTGGTTTGGAAGGAATCACTGGCCTTGGCATTGGGACCTCCTTCCTGCTACAGAGAGGAGGAGAAACGTCCCAATAGCACAGATCTTGGGGTTAAGTTGGACCATCTGACCAGAGGGACAAAACTAAACTAGAAATGACTGACTACCTTTGTTTCCCCTTTCTGTTTAAACTACTGTCTAAAGATGATGTGGAAGAGCTTTAGGGTGATAATGCACTGTCTTTTCAGGTTTCTGACTGCTCCCTCCAGAAGTCACAGCTTAAAGATTCAATTCTTGGTTTTTGCTTGTAGGTCAAGGAGCAGGGTCACTCAAAAGTTTGATGTTTGGATCCATTTAGTTAGTTTTAACCATTCAAATTTGGCTAGTTGTGTTACCATAGCGTTGGAGGCCATTGAAGATGTAAGGGCTCTGTTGAGGCCCGTTAACGCAAGCTGTTGCCTCCTGGTCAAAGAGTGCCATTTACCTCTGACCCTGGATGGAGATACGACATTCTGATCTGCTCCAGAGATTAGAATATTGCACACTATTGTCTCCTCCCTTGAGAGGAGACAATTTGGCCCTGTCAATCACCTGGTCAAGAGACCACCCTCCAGGGAGCCTGGTTCACCTAAAGCCAAGCCAAGGAGGTAGTAATAATTACCCCCTCATCGGGATAATTTATTTACCCTTCCAAGAGACTTTTCCTTTGTGCAGCATTTTCATAGCTTCCATCATCTAGCATGGATACCTGTTGGCGTTTTTGGTTGCTCAGAAAAGTGTTACTTTTAACCTTTTCTTCTTTGGGATTGTTTTATTTCCTTTTGGGTATTTGCTAAAGCTTGGGCGTGCTTCCTGCACACTCGGCTTTCTAACCCTTTTCTCAGAAGCCCCACTCCCCTCTGTCATAATTGCTTGCTGTTCTTCATTACCTAAGCTGCCTGCTTGCTTGCTTTTTGTTTTGTTTTGTTTTGAAGACTGGGTTTCTCTGTGTAGCTTTTGGAGCCTGTCCTGGAACTCGCGGTGTAGACCAGGCTGGCACTGAACTCACAGAGATCTGCCTGCCTCTGTCTCCTGAGTGCTGGGATTAAATGTGTGCACCACCACCGCCTGGCTGCTGCCTGCTTTCTTAAAGACATGTCTTTCTTCCTCTTCTCCATTCTCCTCCTACTGGTGACTTGTGAGGTTTTCAGCTTGCTGGACCTGTTATTTTTATCTTTCAGACTCTTAATAAAATTGGCCTTGGGCTTTCTTCCAAGTCTTTCTAAATTCTTCCATTAATGGGACTAAGAACTTAAAATGTAAGCCTTAATTTCCCTGTAACAATTATATGTGAATTATGACTAATTTAACTTTCTTTTCTTAATTTCTTATTTAGAATTTATTAGTTCTCTTAGGCTCTGGAATAGCAATATAAAGCTTAATTAGGAATAGATTCCACTAGTTCTTAGTTTGTCCTTTTTGAATTATGGGACATATTCAGCTTCCTGTTTAATTATGTAAGTCACAAGCAATGCTGTTTGGTCATTGTTTGACATCACATCTACCTGTCTGGAGCCTAATGGCTAAAACTGGTACAGAATAGATGCTACCCCAGCCATAGCATTGCCCTATTGTCTGCTCGTTCCTTTTTAGACAGGGATCCGAAGGGATTAGAGATGGAGCTCAGATTCTGGGCATGTAGGATGCGAGGGGTTAGTTTCCTGCTGTGACCAAAGGAAACATAAGACATACTTTCAGAAGGTCATGATGTTGCCATAGGTTGTGAATTTGAGGGCCAGTGCTGTGTTGTGAACCTCAAGTTTTACCTACTGGTGTGTGTCTGAGTGCTTGGTCTTCAGCTGTGTCTTAGTGTCACTTCTGTTGCTGTGATAAAATACCCTGATAGAAAGCATCTTAGAAGAGAAAGGCTTCTTTTAGTTCACCATTTCATTTAAGTCCATTGTTGTGGAGAAGTCAAGGCAGCAGGGACCTGAAACATTTCGTCGAATTACACTGACAGCCAAAATCAGAGAGAAATGGATGTGAGCATGCTGCTTTGCTTTTGTGTTCAGCTCAATTTCTCCACTCTTACACAGCTCCTGAGCTGAGCTACTGGCATAGTGCCTAGGTACGAACTATGCTGTTCAATGTCTGGCCACACACAGAGCCTTTACCACAAAGATTGGTCCTGTCCAAACTAGGATTATTGCTGCAGTGGAGGACTCCAGTGTGGGATGAGTGGAGGACTCCAGTGTGGGATGAGTGGAGAACTCCAGTGTGGGATGAGTGGAGAACTCCAGTGTGGGATGAGTGGAGAACTCCAGTGTGGGATGAATGGAGGACTCCAGTGTGGGATGAGTGGAGGACTCCAGTGTGGGATGAGTGGAGGACTCTAGTGTGGGATGAGTGGAGGACTCCAGTGTGGGATGAGTGGAGGACTCCAGTGTGGGATGAGTGGAGGACTCCAGTGTGGGATGAGTGGAGGACTCCAGTGTGGGATGAGAAGCACGAGATGCTCTGGTTCTTCCTGGCTTAAGACAGGCCTGAGTGTCATTTGAACATCATGAACATCATCAGAGCTCCCATCCTGGAGAAGGCTTCCAGAACGGAATTAACAGAAGGTTTAGATAGCAGGAGAGCCAGGGAGAGTGACCATCAGGCAAGAACAGTGCAGAGGTTGAGCGATTTGGAGGAGGCTGGCCGGCACTCTGGTTTTAATAATCAGTAAGAGTCTGACATCAAGTAAGACTATTAAAAAAAAAAAACAAGCTTATTAAACACTGCAGTCTGAGGCAGTAATCTAGGAACATGCCCAGAACAATCATTAATGTTCATGGTAACGGAAAAAAAAAATTTATGGTAACTTCTGTGATGATTTTTCATTTCTTGCTGTGCTGGGGATTAAAACCAGAGCTTTGCCTATGGTAGGCAAATGCTTTACCACTGAGCCACATTTCTAGCCCAGAATTTATTAAAGGTGAATTTTGTCCCATGTAATACTAGAAAGGCAAATGCAGAGTAGAAACATCTTGGCCAAAATCCTTGAAAATCACAGATACATTTTTAAACTACAAAGCCTCTTATTTAGAAATTTCCTTTATGGAGAGTATATCATTATTTGTGACCTCTAGTAAGTGAAACCTTGCTTTATTATACTATATTTTGCAAACACATTTTCAAAAACCTTCATTATTATTGGCCTCTAGTAAGTAAAGCCTTGCTATATCATGCTGTATGTTTGCAAACAGTTTCAAAAACTATTAGAAAGTTTCTGTTCCTCCTCATCCTAAGTGTTTTGTGGGTCTAAGAAATCTTTTCTACTTCTAGGTAGTAAAAAAATTTTGTTTTGCATTTTTATCTCACATGTATGTGTATGTGCGTGCATGTGTGTGTGTAGATGCCTAGGACTGACATCACACATCTTTCTTTGGTCTCTACTTTTACTTTTTGAGACAGCTTCCACCTTAAGGCTGGCATTACAAGTACATACTGCTATGCCCTGCTTTTTACAAGAGTTCTGAGGATCTGGACTCAGGTCCTTATGCTCAGCTGAGCCATCTTCTAGCCCTCATGTCTTATTTGCTTTTCAGTTGATAAGAGACACAATTACCAAGGCAACTTACAGAAGAAAGAGTTTATTGGTGTTTACAATTTAGAGGATGAGTCATGGCATCATGGCAGGGAGCATGTAAGCAAGCAGGCCGGCATGGTGCTGGGGCAGTAATTGAGAGCTTACATCCTGAGACACAGCAGTGAAGGAGAGAGAGAGAGGGGGGGGGGGGAGAGGGAGAGGAGAGAGAGAGAGAGAGAGAGAGAGAGAGAGAGAGAGAGGAGAGAGAGAGGGGGGGAGGTGGGGAAAGGAGGGAGAGAGGGAAGTGGGGAACTGGGAATGGTTGTGGGCTTTTGAAACATCAGGCCTGTCCCCTAGTGACACAGCAAGGCCACACCTTCCAATCCTTCCCAAACAGTTCCACCAACTGGGGACCAAGCATTCAAATATGAGCCTATAGAGGCCATTCTCCTTCAAACCACCACATCTCATCTTTAATTTTTGAATAGCTGAAAATATTACAATATACTGCTGCTGTTTGTAGATTTGATGGTACTGCTTTAATTTTACCAATAAAAATACATACAGTTCACAAAATACATACAAAATATGATATTTCTTTCTGTTAATCTTTCTTTGGTAAATATGAATTTTAAAACACAATGCACATACTTCTGGTTTTCAACTTTAATTCAATACATACATATTTTGTTAAAATACCTTTAATTTTTACGTTGCCCTTATATACTAAAGTTTGGGTATAGTATAAAGGCTATTCTTGAAGTTTAGTAATATAAATATTATAAAAAATACTTTGCAGTTTCTTGTCTGGGATGCGAGAAACTTGGAGATCACTCCCTTGTGTTCTTCTAGTAAGAAAAACTCAGATTTTTAAATTTTTTAATATGAAAGTCCCTAACTTATCTCCTTCTTGTATTTATCACAAGGCAGACTGCTGCCCTAAACGTACGGAGACAAACAGGTAGATACAGAGGTTTTCCACTGCCAGCATAGTAGCCCCTTCTCCATGGTTTCTTAGCACTGGATTAGCCAGCATACCATGGGCAACAATTTGGAGAAAAAGCAAACATTACAACCATGCTTAAGTATGACATGGATGTGAGAATTAGTAGCTTACAACTACAATTATATGTCAAAGGCTCTAGTGAAAATAGTACCTGATATAATAGCAGATAAGTAATGTAAATAGACATTACATCCTACCCCATCCTGTTCCATTCCATCTCATCCTCTCACCCCTTTTTATACCAATGTTGCAGCTCATCCCTTTGCTTTCTATGCCATTCTATCCTATTGTATCCTATCCTATCCAACATTTCATCCCATCCCTACATCCCATTCTCTCCCAACATTCTGTCGTTTTGTTCCATCCCGTCCTAAAATTCCATCCCATTCCAAAATTCCTTTCCATACCAACAGCCCGCCCTTTCACCTGTGTTAGTCAGCTTTCTGTCACTATGATGATACACCTGAGACAATTACAAAGAGAAAAGGTTTATTTTGGTTCATATTCTTGAAGGTATGAGAGCAGGCAGCACGTTATGGCAGGCATGCATGGAGGAGCAACACCAATTCTCTCGTATTCCAGGGAGCAGAAAGAAATAGAACAAAGGTGAGAATCCCACAGTCTCTTTGAGTGCATGCCCCAGTGGCCTGAGGGCTAGGCCTCACCTTCTAAATGTTCATTGCACCTCCCAGCAGCACCACCCTGGGCATCAAGAGTTTAACACATCGACTTTTGTGGGACACTTTACGTCCAAGCTATAGTAGATGCTGACCTGAACATCCATCCCACGGACTTTGGTATCTGCAGTGTGTTCAGTTCTAGAAGCAGGCTGGGTACCATATACTATGCTCCCCTTCTTCTGGGACTGAAAATACAAAGGCCCCCTGGTAGATACAGCAAGTCTTGGAGTCATGCTCTATATGGTGGTCACTGGGTCCCTGCCTTTTAATGGATAGAACATAGTGTAAGTGCAGAAGCAGACAGAAGATTATAATACATTCTCTTGTGTCTGTGATGTATGAAAACTTGAAATATCTGACCCTCAAAAATCTGATCATCAGGAAGACAAGTATGTTAGAGGAAATCCTGAGGGTACCCATGGACCACTGGAGGTCATGAAGAGTGTGATGGTTCGAATGAGATGGCCCCCATAGGCTCATATATATGTGTTCCTAGTTTTTAGTTGGTAAACTCTTTGGGAGGGTTAGAAAATGTGTCCTTGCTGGCAGGCTTTGAGATTTGAAAAAGCCAAGCCAGTCTCAGTCTGTCTGTCTGTCTGTCTGTCTGTCTGTCTGTCTGTCTGTCTCTGTGTGTGTGTGTGTGTGTGTGTGTGTGTGTGTGTGTGTGTGTGTGTGTGTGTGTCTCGCTGCTGCTGCCTGTGGACCAAGGATATAAAGTTCTCAGCTACTGCTGTAACCCCATGTCTGTCTGTTTCCCACCATGATGATAAATGGACTAATTTAAACTCTTAAGCCCTCAATTAAATGTTTTCTTTTAAGTGGTAGTGGTGGTGGCGCAAGCCTTTAATTCCAGTACTCCAGAGGCAGAGGCAGGCGGATCTCTTGAGTTCAGACTGGTCTACAGAGGGAGTTCCAGCAGGACAGCCAGGGCTGTTACACAGAGAAACCCTGTCTCGAAAAAACCAAACCAAACCAAACCAAAAAAGTTTTCTTTTAAAAGAGTTGCCTTAGTCTCAGTTTCTTTGCAGCAGAACAGTAACCAAGACAAAGAGGAACTGAAAAATTACATAATGCCACTGATTGCTATAACCTACCTCGTAGCCAAGATACTGCTGTCTTTGGGCTAAGATTGGGATGCGATTAAGGACTCATTTGGGGCCAGAAGTAAGATGAAGAAGTAGCCAGTTGTCAGATTGTGGTCTCTAAGAGACCTTAGTTAGAGGCTTCGCCATCGCTATCTAGTTGGGAGCAGTGGGGCTGAACAAACATTCTGCTGTAATAGAGTGAATATAGAAGTTTGAGCTGCATACTCAGTATTTCACATGACTCAGGACTCTAGGAGCAAAGAGAAAAGACAAATACACAACATATACACATGTAATATTTTTTAAGTACAAAGAGCACCGTAAACAATATGAAAGCCAAGGACTAATCTGGGAAGTGTTTATAGGGACAGAGGGCTAATGTTCTTGCCAGAGATTTTATTCTTTTGTTATTCATCTGTTTATTTGAGATAAAATCTCACTATATAGCTTAGACTTGCCTTGGAATGTAACCCTAGCTTTCCTTAAACCTGTGATCCTCCCTGCCTCTAGCTCCCTGTGTTAGAATTATTGGCATGTGTCACCAGCCGGATCTTACCAGAGACCTTAAAAATCAAGCAACAAACTCCATAAAAAGTCATGAAAGTAAAATTGACATACATATCTTGCAAGTTGAAGCTATGTTATTCTACCCATCACATTGCTACATACAAAATAGGTTGTTATGCGATGGTGCTGTTGGGAAGGTATGTTGATAGAATTTTCTCTGTGATGGTTTGGTAACATAGAAGAATTTTATGTGTACATGCTGTGACCAGGAGTTTCCCTTTAAATTTAATGCAAGTAAATATTGACAAAAGTAAAAGTATTTTGTATAACATTCATTATTATCCTACTAATAGGTCAGAATTGGACCATGTGAGTTCCTCTTGTGAAATAATTATTTTATCAATGTAATGGAACACCAAGCAGCCAGTTACTGTTTATTGATATGGAATGATGCCATATATATGTGTGTGTGTGTGTGTGTGTGTGTGTGTGTGTGTGTGTGTGTATTTTAGGTGCAAATATCCGGTTGTAAAGTGCATGTCTAATTTACCACATTGTATGACACATGTAGTGACGTTTGCAAGTGATGTCCGGATTGAACGAGGCTGTATATATTTGGTGTATGTATGTACCAAAATGTTTTAAAAGGGCTGGTTATCACACAGTGGTCACACTGTGAAGAGTGTCCTTCTTATGAGCAGACCAGAAGCAGTGAAGCATTCAAATAGGGCAGGCAGGTGGGAAGGTGAGGATAGGTCCAGAGGCCATCCTTCCATAGCGATTGCCCTAAGTTGCCTCAGGTGGAAGTGGGCCTGCATGCAGGTGGAACCCAAGTGTAGGCACTGCTGGGGCTGGAGGGAGGGGCGGCAAGGCGCACCCCAGGCTGGGTAGGTGGGCCAGCTGCGCCCCAGGCCGGAAGGGTAAGGGTAAGCGGGCTGCACTCCAGACCGGAAGGGTAAGCGGGTGCACTCCAGGCCGGAAGCGTGAACCAGCTGCCTTGTCTGTCAGCTTTCTCCTCACAGCACTCCGTCTACCAGCTAGGCGCCATGAAGTTTCGGGCCAGGATCACCAGCAAGAGTTTTCTAGAGCTCTTCATCCAGGTCAGCGGCACCGTAGCGAGGCTGACGAAGGTCTGTGTGCTCCGAATGTGTCCTGACAGTCTGTGCTTCTGCCCCACGGGGCTGCTGGGTGAGGGCCAGCTGTGGGGTGAGGTGAGGCGGGGAGTCTTCCGCCACTTCTGCATGGAGGGTGTTTCGGAGGAATTCAATGAGATCTATCTAGAGCTGAAGTCTGAGCATCTGGCCAGAGCCGTGAGGAATGCGGGCAGCGCTTCATCCCTGAAGCTCCAGCTCACCAACAAGCGTCGTCCCTGCCTCACCGTGGTGGTGGAGCTGGCGTCGTGCCCAGGCCACACCCGTGCCATGGTCCATGATTTGCCTGTGAAGGTGCTTCCTAGAAGGTGGTGGAAAGAGTACACAGAGCCCCGAGTTCGGGCCTCGGATGTGAGTGTTTATCTGCCAGCTTTGAAGACCCTGAAGAACATGGTGGAGAGGATGGCAAACATGGGCGATCGGGTGCTGGTGGAAGCAAATCTAAACGGCAGAATGAACTTGAGTGTAGAAACTGATGTCGTGACTATTAAAAGCTATTTCAAAAATCTTGGAAATCCTCCAAAGGCCGTTCTGGGTGTGACTCAAGGTGAAGACCCAGAGAACATGGTGCAAGTGAGGGTGGACAATAAGAAGCTTCTTCTGTTTTTCGAAGGACAGCAGATAAACCCCACAATGGCCTTATGTAATATTTTGAGCAATACTCTGCTTCATCTTGTTTTGGTTCATGATGATATCTCTCTTCAGTATTTTATTCCTGCTTCATAAATATTCAAGCAGCCCTAATTTTCTTCTTCAAAGAAATCTTAATTTAAGATCTTTCCAGAACTGAAACGCTGAGTTATTTGAATTAAGAGGCTGCACCCCCGTGGATTATGTAGGATGTTTATTTTGTTGAGTGCTCCCTTTGTAAAATGTTAAGAAACAAATGGAGAAATAATTGGATAGTTCGTGTGCTTGTTTTTTGGCTTTGACAGTTAAATTATATTCAACTTAGTTGTTTTGGAAGAAAGGGTTATAATAAAATAAAATAATTGAATCCTGAAACAATTGTCTTATTATGAAATACTATTGTGAAAAATGAGAAATTTCTCCTTTTAAAATAAACATACATTATTTTGAGAGACTTTTAATTTAATGAACTCAGTCTCTCTGAAAGGTATAAGATAGATTTTTGTACTTTTGGTTATATCACATATTTGTTAAAATATGTTTTGTCTGGTTTCAGTTTTGGGGGGCCATTTTGAGAAAATTCCAAGATCTTCAAGTTTTGTGCCTATGCTGGAACAGTATATATTTGACTATTGAACAATATAGATTTGAATTGCTTTGGTCCACTGATAGATTGTTTTTTGTATGTAGATAATTGTAACATTTTTTTTTAATTCAGAGGAGCCCTGCAGCATAAAATACTTTAACAAAAATACATAAATATATGTAGATTATAGTCTTGACATTCAGTACTATAAAGTATATATACATCTGCTAAGTTAACATTTATCAATGCTTAAGTATACAGACTAAACATGGTGCCATTCACAATGGAGACAAATGTAGATAGGCAATATGGCCACATAATATTAGCTGTGGTACATACTATAGTACTGTAAATTAGTAGCCACCTTCTCTTACATTGTGGGAAGTCTGAGATTATTTACAAATTTTCTGTTGCATAGAGTTGGCACCTATAACCTCTAGCTGTTCAAGGTAAAACAGTGTATGGTTTTGGAATTATCATATACAAAGTTTGAGTTGGCTGTTTATTTCTCATATTGTATTTACTTAGGAGAACATTGTGTGACTTTTCTTGGGGAGACATGAATAGTATATGTTTACTGCAGGTAGGGAGGACATCTAAAAGCCTAAGGTGATTCAGTCCAAGTATAGCTTAGAGAATCTGGGAGTGTATTTGGGTTTATAGGAGCATGAATGACTGACTGAAAGGCAGCTGTGTCACTGAAAAGTCCACCCAGGAAAGCCGAATCCCTGGAACTCCCTGCTCATCTTGAACCAAGATGTTGCTTATGGGTAATTTTTGAGTAGACCAAGTTTCCTGTTTTTATTTTTCCTTTTGTCCATGGTGTTCCATTATTTCCACTTAGAGAATAATTATTTATTTTATTTATTTATTTTTATTTATATGAGTGCCTTTCCTTTCCCTGTATGCATCTAAGTGCATTGTGTGTGTGTGCCTCATGCCTGTGAGGGCCAGAAGAGGGAATTGAATCTACCGGAACTGGAGTTACAGACCACTGTAAGCTGATGTAAGTGGTGGAACTGAACCTGAGTCCTCTCGAAGAGCAAGTTCTCTTAAAATTGCCCCTGAAAATAAATCTTGGTATTTCATTACTTGAGGAACAGAAGATATTATAAAGTGTTAGTGCAGTGATGAACAGTCTCATTGAGATTAGGTTTGTTATTATTAAATTTTAGTTAAGACTGTGGACTTGATAGCTTTTATTTTTGTGTATTTAGCAAATTCTCATGACTATATTTTAATCAGTAATGAATAATTTCATATTGGTTTTGATGATGGAATATTTAGAGTTATTTCTAGTTGTTTTGCTTATTTCTAAATTCTACCTGTGTTATGGAAAGGACATAAACATTGAACCTAGACAAATAAGTTGAAATTGTCTCATTAAAGTCTCTTGATTCAGGGAGATAAACAATTGTTTTCTAAAGGTTCTCAATAGTAGTCTTTACATTATTGGTGAATAGCCATTTCAGAGGCTTTAAACTCTGAAACACTTTACTTTCTCACTTCTGAGTCAGATGTGTGCATTTATTTTGGTGAATATTTTAAAAAATGTGAGGATTATGTGTAAAAGCCATTTTGGAAAGCTTCAGGATCTCCAGGTTGTGTGTGTGTGTGTGTGTGTGTGTGTGTTCTAGAACACAGACATGGTGATTTCTTTTGGTAAGGTCCAACACCATGGCCAAGGCAACTTATAGAAAGGAGGATATTTTGGCTTGTGGTTTTTAGAGTGATAAGAATCCATCATGGTAGGGAATGTTGGCAGGAGGTGACAGTTGAGGTGCAGATAGCTAAAATTTATTGCATATCACTGGGGCACAGTTTGTTCAGATGAAGGACTTAGCATTCATCGGATTGATGCAATGTCTTCTTTCTTCGTGAATACCAGTACGTCCTTTCTGCTAACCAAAGTCACCATTCTCAAGGATTATCGATGGTAACATTTCTGTTAGTCATCTTTCCCCTCTAATGTCAGTGGTAATTACATACTTTCATTAAGTTGTCATGCCACTGTTTTTCCTGCAACAAAGGAAGCAGAGCATTTGTACTTAGAAATTTGGTTCTTCACGTGAACTAGACCAGATTCTGAAAGTAGTCCAAAAAAGTCACATGCTTATCCAATTTGGGCTGTAACTTCAAGTGTGTCAGTGAGCTAATTAAATCACTTAAGTTTTCCATGCCTTTGGGAGCCCATTTTCAGGTTTCCTCGTGGCTTTACCCAGCAGGTCCGCATAGAGAGGATGATTGGACCACAGGCCTGATTGCAGGTGTCTGAGATGGTCTGCACTTGGCTGTGTTGGGGGGAGGTCTTTTGCTCTACCTCTTGGTATCTCTATAAATACCCTAGGGGCAGAGACAATTGGGGCCCTATGGAATAGGTTCCAGGCCCTCTCGAGGCTATCCTGTATTTTCTATCTGTTTATCTCCACACTCTAAATCCTTCTGTCTAATATTTCCTGCTGTTCCCACTCAAGAGCACTCTGGGAAATGTGGGGGTGGTGGGTACCCCTCTATGCCAATTAAAGGAGGGGTTTCTTTTGTCAAGAATTGGTGTGTGGATGGTAATCCATGAGACAAATTAATTATTCAGCCTTTTCTAGTCTATTTTCCATGCATTAAGTGTTATAGTTCTTTGGGACAATATGGTTATTTGTTAAAACAGTTGTTAGAACTCCCACCCCCCAAATATATGTCTTTGTGTGTCCTTAAATTTTTATTAATACATTACCAGGCTAAATTCCTCATTGTAATTTCCAAGCATATACTTAAGTATTTAAAAAACACGTCTGCTTTTAGAGGACTAGTCAGCAGTACTTATCCCTTTAAAAGAATAATTATTTGTAAAATGCTGTTTTATATAAATTAACTATTTACTTTTAGGCTACTGATTATCTCTTTTATTTAAAATCAATTTATTGGTTGCTTTGTACATTTTGTTAATGTTATGTATAAATATGTTTATCGTGAGATTTTTTTATTAACATGAGCTAAATAGGATGTTAATCTGTTGTGCTTGTGTTTTAATTTAGAATAATATCAAAGCATTGTTTTTGATAACTTTGTTTTGAGATAACTTCAAAATTAAAAAAAAATTCAAGAATATTAAAAGTAACAGTTCTTGCCAAGCCCTTAACCAGATTATCACATACTTCCTTTTGGGCCCATTTTCTTTATCTTTTCCATTTACCTGTTTATTTTGTCTGATGCCATTTGAAAATAAAGAAAACACTTCCTAAATACTTTAGTATGTAGTCACTAAGCACAGGGTTCATATTGTCACAGTACAGTTGTATCAAGTACATCACCTCCTAAAAACTTTAGTATGCACTTACTAAGCATAGGGTTCATATTGCATAGTGCAGTTATATCAAGTACATCACTTCCTAAATACTTCAGTATAGAATCACTAAGCACATGGGTTCATATTGTCACAGTACCATTATCCGCTTTAGAAAGTTTAACACTGATACCATACTGCCTAATCCCAAGTTCAAATACATTAGGTGACAATCCTTCCAGTTATGTAGTTGATAGAAAATGTCCTGATCTGGGACCCCATCCAGTAATCATTACTAGATGTAATGAATATTTAACTCTAATGTCCTGTAAGTGGATCCACCAACAGAGGATAGATACTCAGTCTTTTAAAATTTTTCCTTGACCCTGGCACTTTCTGAGTATACCTTGCAATTCTTTTATAAAATTGCTTTTCATTATAGGTTTATCTAATATTCTTACTAATTTGGTTTGGGTGATATACCAGTTTTCCTTAGAAGTTCATTTATAGGGAGATGTTTAAATGCTATGTAACTATCCATTTTTTAAACCATGTACTTGTTAATTTTAGTGTTCCCTGAGTGATTTTTCTTTGTAATTATGTATTAGTGGTCATAGGATAGTAAAAGACTTTCCACAGTAATCATTCTGTGAATCTGTTCACTGATTATATTACTAGGATAGAGTTGCATGTTTTAAAAACATAGAGAACCTATTACAACTAGTTTTGTTTTGTTTTTTCTTCAGTGTGTGCTTTTAAAAGCAGGCAAGGGGTGCAGGGACACCCAAGAGAGACCTTTCTTGTATTGGGCCTAATATTGTAACACTGGGGGACAGAACAGGAGAGCCACCTGGACAATTTCCTTTGGATGCTAAATTTTCCCAGGTTTGGACACTAGTTGTCTTCTAGTGAGGTCCCTACACCCTTGACATGTCTCCATTGTTCCTTGACCACTTCTTTACTGGAGCATGTCAGTGTGTCAGAGCTTTTCTTATATATGTCCTTTTTATACATAAGGGCCATCTTTCTGGAAAGAATTTTAATAGTTTGTTGTATACAAGGTGATTCAGAGCACATGGCCTTTCTGAAGATATCATTCCTTAGGTGATTTCAGCTTGAAATACTCACTATGGCAAATGCCTAAGTACTTCTACCAATTGTATGCATTATATACATGTTCAGTTATATAACTTATGCATTATAGATATGTTTATATTATTCATATAAAACTTACTTAGAAACAGGTTCTCACTGTATAGCCCAGACTACTTCTTCAGCTTCCTGAGTACTGGGATTACAGATGTGTGCCATTATATCCCCAAACTGAGTTTATTTATCTTCTGTGAAGTGTCTTCAAATCTTCTGCTTATTTAAAAAATATTTTGCTATTAAGTTGCACCAATTCTTTGTATAAGCTACATATATATATATATGTATAAGCTACACACACACACACACACACACACACACATATATATATATATATATATATATATATATATATATATATAACAACTGATTTTTATTTTACATAGGTGTCATTAAGTCATTGGCTATGTGATTGAACTTAGTTCCATGGCCTTCTCCATAGGTAGGTGTATGGCTTTCACTTTGCCCAAAACTTCAGTGCTGGAATCATGGCCACCTGGCAGGACATAGTCATCTTGTTGGTTTGAGGGGCTCAATAATGCCAAAGACACCCTCATCCATATCTATCTATCTATCTATCTATCTATCTATCTATCTATCGATAGATAGATAGATAGATAGATATAAAATGAAATTTTTTCCTCCCCAGGAAACTTAGTAAAGAAAAAACAATCAGTTTTAAAAAAACTTCTGGTCCATGAATTGTGATGTAGATCTTTACCTATCCTTCTTCATAGTTTGTTTTTGTTTTTTTTGTTTTGTTTTTGTTTTTGTTTTTTTGGTATAAGTTCTTATATGTTTCATTGCTCCTATTTCCAATTAAACAAAAATTTTTTTTTGACACAAAGGCTCATTCGTACCAGGCAAAGTCACTATGTAGCCAAGGATGACCTTGAACTTCTGATCATCTTGCCTGTATCTCTCAAGTTCTGAACTTATAAGTAAGGGCTACCACTCTCAGTTTATGCAATGTTGGGGATCCAACTCAGGTCTCTATGCATGCTAGACAAGCATTATCAGTTGAACTACATCTGTAGCTTGTAAATAGAATTTGAAAAATTTTTTTTCTAATAGTTTCCTCCTAGAATATTTTAAATAGCTTAATTTTAAAGATTCATTTGTATTATTTTTAATTATGTATATGTATGTGCATGTCAGTACATGTGCCCACACAGGCCAGAGGCATCAAATCATCCTGGAACTGGAGTTAAAGGTGGTTGTGATCTGTTCAACATGGTACTTGGAACCAAACTTGGGTCCTCTGCAAGAGCAGTATGTGCTCTTAAGTGCTGAGCCATTTCTCCAGCCCTAAACAACTGATTTTTATTTTACATAGGTGTCATTAAGTCATTGGCTATGTGATTGAACTTAGTTCCATGGCCTTCTCCATAGGTAGGTGTATGGCTTTCACTTTGCCCAAAACTTCAGTGCTGGAATCATGGCCACCTGGCAGGACATAGTCATCTTGTTGGTTTGAGGGGCTCAATAATGCCAAAGACACCCTCATCCATTGCTTGGGAAGTCCTAAAATTAAATTTTCTCTTCCAGAAACCAAGGGGGAAGGCTAGTCAAATACTTGATCATACAGCCCAGCCAGACTCCCGGAGCCCTGTCTTCTGGCACTCAACTCTGCATGCCTCTTCCTCTCACCTCCCATTTCTCGACAGTTAATTTTAGACATTATCTGTCAGCCTCCTGTTTCAGAAGCTTAAGCAATAGTCCCCCCTTCTTTCCTTTCTGTCTCCTAAACACACAGCTGCCTCTTGGAGACTTCCGGTGTACAAAATAGTGAGCTTTTCCTGTATTATTAGGACTGTGTAAATCTTGCTGCTTTTGAATTTTTTAAGAGCTCTTATTTTTTTGTGTTAATTTTTTTTTTCATGGCATGCTTTTCCTTCAGGGATAAAAAGTTTTCTTTCTTAGCAGATAATCATTTGTTTTTAAATTTTCTAATCCTTTTGTTACCTTCTTTTGCTGTGGCTGCCATAACAAATTCCTTTAGACAGATGTCTTAGCTAAAGGAATTCATTTGTTCACTGTTCTGCAGGCTGGAAGTCCCAGGACAAGATGTGGTCAGGCTGTGTTTCCCTGGAGGCTCTTTCTTCCTTGCCTGGCAAGTGATGTTTTCCTGGATCCTCACATGGTCTTCTCTCAGCATGTTTCCTGAGTGCTTCTTTAAAGACACTGGTCATGTTGGATTACAGAACCCCAGTGACCTCATTTTATCTTTCTTATCCCTTTAAAGTCTCTTGTTTCCAAGGTCACAATCTGAGGTATCTGGGTTTAGACTTCAGTGTCTTAAGTTTGGATGAAGGACATGGGAAGGTCACAGTTCAACACATGTGACCTTGCAATGTGTTTGTCTTCCATCTCTCTCTCTCCCATATTTTTTTTTTTTTTGATTTGTGGATTGTCCTATATTTTAGAGTGAGACTGTTGACAACTGATTGAATTTAGTTTGTGTGTGCATAGTTTGCCTATATGTTCCTTGTGATAGCTGGGGACATGTTCATGCAGGATCTTTGGGTTTTTTTTCTCCTATACAAGAATGGAATGGGTTCTCACACCAGGAACAGTGCTATAAGAACAGGAGGTGGAGATGTTTAAGGATTCCACTTTACTACCCTCTGATCCCTGTTTTCAACTTGCCCTGACCCTCCCACACCCATCCTATGACTTAAGAAACCAAACTTCTGATCTACCTGACTATGTAGAAGGAAAGAGGGAACCAGGGTCCAGCTTCCTGGTCTATAATCATGCATATAACCAGCAAGTTTTTGCTTTTGCCTGTGAGTCTGGTCCCCACCTTCTGAAGCATCTAAATCTCCGAATCTTTGGGGAAGGCAGGGTTTATTAGTTACCTCCCATATGCCATGTTCTGTTTCCAAGGATTTTCTATGTAATCTCTGTGATAACCTTATGGAATGGGTTCTACCATTAGTTTTATTTTGCATACAAAAAAAGTACCACTCAATTAGAACAGAATTAGTAAATCCAAGTATAGGATTTGAGCATACCTCCATTTGACTTCCCAGTGTGCATTTTTATTTCATGCTGCCTGTTCTAAGCAGTAAGGAAATATGTGCTTCTGCCCATAAAAATATGCCATAAGTTTTCAGAAAGCATTGGTAGTTCATATGAGGACATTTGTATTATGAGTTGTATGTATATGTATCTGGTGTGTGATAGAAAATATAAACTGTACAATAATTCAAAATGAAGTGAATTCCAACACTTATTAGAATATAAATGTATTTTAATTACAACTAGAGTATGTTTCTGAGAAAATTTGGAGAGAAGAACAATAGGATGATTTTATGTGTGTATTTGAGATTCAGTTTTGTAGGCCTGGAGCTACACAGTAACACTATGTTGAAAATGTTTGGAATGCAGGGCTTAGCCCTTTGTTTCTTTGGAATATTTTTCACAGTGCTAACAAGTATCCATCATAAACTTCATCTTTAGTAAATGTTGATGGATACACTGAATGGCCAAACCAATCAAAACTCTACAACTGTAGTGAATGAATACTTTTTATGTGTTGATACCAACTGTCACACATCTGTATGCTTGTTGTCAGTGTTACATCAATTGGCACTAATCTTCCTTCCTTTCTTTTAACAGGTTGTTTCTATACCCTGATCACGTGTTTGCTGCATAAAGCACAATGTCTCGATCCCGGCAGCCCCCACTTGTGACAGGCATCTCTCCGAATGAAGGGATACCTTGGACCAAGGTCACAATTAGAGGGGAGAACCTGGGTACTGGTCCCACTGACCTTATAGGTAAGGGCATGGCCTCTGATGCATTGGGGCATGCTGGGTTTTATTTTGAATTGTTAAGGTAGGATACTTAGTTTTGAAGTAGTGATCTCTATAAAATGACCTGAATAAAAATGAATTCTTTTTGTTGTTGTTGTTGCATAAATCCTAAATGGTTTTATAATAAAAACCTGGAGCTAGAAAGCAGGGTGAAAGCTGAAAGATCAGAGAAGCAGAGCAAGCCACCGCCACCACCTCTTACCTCATCAACTCCTCATCCTGATAGAGCCAAACTTCCTTTCTCCTCTCACCTTATATTCCTTTCTCTACCCAGCCATATCACTTCCTGTTTCAAGCTTTCTAGTGCTGGGATTAAAGGTGTATGAATTAAAGGTGTGTGCTACCACTGTCTGGCTCTGTTTCTCTTTTAGACTAGATTAATCTCGTGTAGCCCAGTGTGGCCTTGAACTCACAGAAATTCAGACCGATCTCTGCTTCTGCCTCCTAAGTGCTAGGATTAAAGGTGTGTGACACCACTGCCTGACCTCTGTGTCTAACTCTGTGGCTACCTCTGTCCTCTGCTCTTCAGGCAAGCTTTAATAGAGTACAACAAAATATCACTACATTTTTTTTTTTTTGTGTGTGTGTGTGTGTGTGTGTAAGTCATTATTTATCAAATGATCTTTATGCCGTCTTTCTTCAAATCCTTCAGAAATTTGTCATGGCTGAGATTTGTTCCTGCTCCTTCAACTTGGAGTGTCCTGCTTATTTTGCTAATGATAAAAGCTAAATACTGCTTTAAAAATAGAAGTGAACGTTGGATAGTTGGGCTAGAGGGCGAATTTAATATATAATCTTATGATCGATATATGAACTACAAAGGAGGGTGTAGAGGTACATTCTCAGTCCATGCTGTTGGATACAGTTCTAATCTTTCACATGAGTTCATTCTAGACTTGACGTTCTTTCGACTGTTTTCATAACTAGAGTCTGAGCTGGAACTGCCTTCCCATGTTAATTGCTGATGACTAGTTTTTGACTATCCAGAAAAATTTTCTTTTGAGAGAAAGCAAATTGAAGTTTAGCATTGTAGCTAATAATTGAGGTTTGTGCTTCTCAGATAATCATCTTTGCTAGTGTTATTTAACTATATTATGTATAATTTTCTTTTGTCTCCCCCCCTACCCCCCGTAGTTTTTGATAGTTAGGAAACATCTTTTAAATTTATTCTTACAAAGATAAGTGAGTGAAGAGGATGACCTTGATCTTTTTGCCTCTTCCTACCAATTGCTGGGATTGTAGGCATGCACAACCATGCTTGATGTATGCTGTTTGAGGGATCAGACCCAGGGCTTTGTATGTGCAAGGCAAGCATTCTACTGAAGGAGCCACATTCCAGCCCTGAGTCAATGTCTTGGCTTTTGACATAGTTCAGTCCAGTTGTTTCTTTATCTGTGTTGTGGGGGAGAAACCTTGGAATGCATGAAAACATAACCATATAGATGGAATTCATTACTAAAATTGTAACCTATGGTGTCAAAATATGAGTTAACAGTCTCTGTACATTTAATCTTGCTTCATTTTTGGACGGTGCTATTTTTATGTGATCAAATGGATATTACTTTTCATAACCTTGCTGGTTTAGTTTTTACTCTGTCTCATCTGTTGCCAAGAAACCATTTTTAAAAAAGAGCAAACTCAACTTGTTAATTTCCATGTTTTAACTGAGATGACACCTGTATTAGTCAAGTTACTTTTTAAAACCTGAGGCTAAACCAGAAATGGTGGTGTGCTCATTTGAATCCAGCACTTGGGAGTCAGAGGAGGCAGATCTCCGTGAGGGTGAGCCCAGCCTGTCAACATGGAGTTCCAGGCCAGGCAGCACAACATAGTGAGACCCTGTCTCACTGAACAGTGTCAACAAAAAACTCCAGTGCTCTCCTAACAGTAAAAAATGATGCTATTATATTTCATGAGATAGATTTGTTAGTTTTTGTAAGTAAGCAAAAAATGGGCTTAAGAAATAAAGATCACATGATGATCTGTTTTCATTCTGTGATATTGAGGATAATTGTTGGAATCTGTATCTAAATTATGTACTGATTATTAATCTTTGGAGTAAAATGCAGATTAGATACTAAATCAAAGGAACCTTGAAAACAGGTATGAGCAGATGCATAACCTTGTTCTTGAGTAGTTGACGCCCCCTGTGTCTTCCTCGATATCTTTCATAGTTACTCACATGAAGTGCATTGAACTCTGCCCATTCCTCAGTTTGAATTACAGAGTTGTTACCTGGCAGGATAGTTATAAATGTGCTTTACCATACTGTGTTTCTACACCATACTCTGGCATTTAGAGTTGAGTCTGGCTGGGCATTGCTTTCAGTTGCTCCTTGTCAGGGCATGGAGATGGGCCTGAGTTGGAGTGCTGGTTTACTGGGAAGCTGAAGAATGAAAGGCTAGGATAGTGACAGTTTTGTTAGAAAAACACTAAAGCAGGTAAAATACCACTGAGCAGCTGTTGTAGAGATGTAAGAACTGAGTAATCCAGTGGTGGCCTAGAGTGCGTCTATGAGTCACTGTGTTCTAGTCTATGCATGAAATACATTCAATACCCAGTTCAGTCCACTCAGTAAGACTGTGTGTAACTGAACAGTGGAAGAAGCACATACAGATTCTTTTTAGAACATGGCTAAGTTTAGAATCCTTTAGGAAATGGTTGCTAAATGTCTCCGTGTATTTTATCACCCTGTGTCAGTAACTTCAACTTGGAATGGTAGCAGTGCTTTCTGGAAACCATTTAAGTCTTAGAGTTGAAGTAATGTGAGTGCCTGGACTTAGCTGGAATCCTTGCTTGTTCTAATTCTGCTGAGTGGGAGAAGCTTAATACAGTCTAACAGAAGTCTTAGGTGTCAGAAAGAAAACCAGGGAGATGTAGTGGAGTAGTGGTGAGTCAACAAACCCCTGTGTCTGTCAGGTACTGTCTGTCACCCCACTGCCTGTGTCTCTTGGAACAGGAAATGTGGGCTTTTTTGTTTGTTTGTTTGTTTTTAATTGTTCGTATACATGCTTTTCCTTTCAGGCTTGACAATTTGTGGACATAATTGCCTCCTCACGGCAGAATGGATGTCTGCAAGTAAAATTGTGTGTCGAGTGGGGCAAGCCAAAAATGACAAAGGAGACATTATTGTCACAACCAAGTCAGGGGGCAAAGGAACCTCAACAGTGTCTTTTAAGCTACTCAAACCTGAAAAAATAGGTAAGACTCATAGTGACTTTATCCTAAAGAAAGAATATTGGCTTTCAGGTGTTAAAACTGGTAGAATTTGTAAAACACACAACTGTCTTGTCTCATTAGATGTAGTGTGTTCATTTTGATGATACCAGGATGCATCTCAGTTTGCATTACCTTTCTGGTTCATGACTTTTGTCTTTCTCATGCTAGAGCCTTGCGGACTGGCTCTGAACTCACTGCGCACAATTCTTTGAAAGGCAGTTTACTAAGTTGCCTGTCAGTGTAAAGGTGACTGTTGTAAAAAAGTGTCTTACAACTGATAAAATCTGTCCCCTTGGCAGTTTGGAATACTAGTTTTGGCTTCTTGATCTTGAGCATATGACATTGTTTTAACACTGTTACACGGTTAAGATTCAGAGTGCTATAGCTTCTACTGTGGCCAAATCTGTGGCAGTCTTATCTGTATCATATTCCCCCTTTCTTTATGCTTTGTGTCCTTCCAAGGCCAGATGAAATGTAGCCTTCTAGCTTTCCATGCTCTTCTTTGTCCCCCTGAAGTTATGTATGCTTCCTCTCTTCTTGGGTACTTACCTCCTGCTACCTTGCAGTGCTTAAGATTTGGGTTTGAGGAACCAAACTTCAGATTCTGAACCTAGGCTCTTACCACTAATGGCTGTGTAGCGCCAATGTCTGTTTTCTGTGAATAAATGCAGAATGGTAACATCTACCTCATAGGATCAGATAAGTTAGAACATAAATGTAAAGTGTGTAGCACTTTAAAGAACAAATTAGTAATTTTAAAATTATTCCCATGGATACGTTATCTCTCAATAAAATATTGTTAGATTCCTCATTGTGATGCTGTAAGGTCTTGTATAAATAAACAAATAGAAAATTTTTGTGTACTATAAGAACAGCAGTCCTAATTAAATTCAGGCAGTGCTCTCACTATAGTGAAAAATAAGGCTTTCTTATCTATCTCAGCTCATAGAGCTTTCCTACAGTGCTGTCTTCCACAAATCCTTTTTAGACTTTCGAAATAAAAATGTAAGGAATAGAGGAAAGCTAAAATTTGAATTAGTATATGATTTATATATGTATATATAGAAATATAACACTATTTAAATATGTATATATTTTTCACATCTTCAGAAAGTAAACTCTGAAATCAAAGCATGGACCTGTTTTACAGCTTTCTGGCGGAAGTGTATACCTTTTGATAAAAGTCATATTTTATAATATTTGTTTATATAGCATATGAAGAAAATTTTGGTGAAAGTACAATTTTCTTCTGAACACTCAGCCCAGGGTATTTAGGATGGCTCATAGAAGATGCAATGCAGATAAATGACAGAGTCCCAGTGTGTTGGACTTCTGTATAAGCTTGTACAGAGCCCTTGTTAATGTCTACTATGGCTGCCGGAGTGCTCTGTTTGTACAGTCCTGTTGCCTGGTGTTCAGACAACCTTCTTCTGGGAAGCCTCAGCCTCTGCTGCTCCCGGTGCAGCCGCAGGGCACACTTGCTCCTGCTCTGTTGCAGCCCAGAGTCCCTAGAGTGGTAATGGGCATGTGCTGTACTGACTAGGGCAGTACAGAGCTTGGTCCCGTGAAGGAGAATGCTGTCTGTAGAGTTTGTATCTTGCTTACAGGTCTGTACCCAGTCAGCTTGCCCTGAATAATCTAGCCATTTCCATTATGGAAGCCATGCATTCTTTAACCATTTTAATTGTTCGTTTGATATTTTGTTGAACTTACCACATCAGCCTAAACGAGGGAAAAATGCTTTTTTTTTTTTTAAGTATCATGTAGGACTTTTCCAGCCTTCTGAATAATGAAGAGAATGAGAAATAACAAAAACTATGGGGTTTTTTGGCATAATTATTCATGAAAACATGTTAGTGTTTAGAGAGATAAACAATGTTAAAAACGAGCATTTTACCTCTAGTAAAATGACTTTAGATTATGGAAGTCAGGAAAAGAACCTTAGTATTAAATACAAGTCATACATGTGACTGCTTCTCCTTAGTCATGTTCAAGAAGCTTTCTATGGAGTAAATGCTTAGCTTGAATGTTTGAGTCTTGAGATTTTTCAGCCATTTTTTTCCCCAAATGTTGACAGAGTTCAGAGTATTTTCTTGAATAAAGAGTTATTATAAGTCATATCATTGTATCTTATGTTTAACTTTTCAAATGTTATTATCAACATAATCATTAATACTTAACAGTGTACAAATAATTTTATGTGTTATTTGGAAAACATCTTTTTTTTTTCAGAATGTTTTGTGAGTAGCTTAAAATCATCTTCGTTGAATAATATATAGTGACACCATAAACCAAGAGATGTTACTTTTGCCATTCTGTAGATTCTCAGTATTTTTTATAAAGCTGGTGGGCATGAAAAAAATTTGAGCTGTAGTGTCCTTAAATCTCTTAAAAAAATAAAGCAGTGTGGTAAGATGTAAAGGTGCCTGGATGGTCTTTATCTTATTGAATGCATGTTCCTCACTTTCACAGGCATTTTAGATCAGTCTGCAGTGTGGGTGGATGAAATGAATTATTATGATATGCGGACTGACAGGAATAAAGGGATTCCTCCCTTGTCTCTCCGTCCTGCGAATCCACTTGGCATTGAAATTGAAAAGTGAGTACCGTCTGGCTCTTTAGTTTCCAGCTTCTAAGTGTTTTATGTTCTTGCGGTGGAGGGAGTCACATTCAGGGCTGTCCTGGAGAGCACAGGTGAAGGCAACTCAGCCAAATTGGATTGTCTACTGTTATTATTTATTTTGCTTATTAATTATTATTTTTGTGGTAATATTTATGAAGCTTGATGAGTTTTGCCTCAATGTTTTCACTAGATAAAATTTTTGACAAAATTATTTTGGTTTTTTGCGGGGAGTTTACATTTTGTGATTTAAAAAAATGTTTTGAAATTTTAATAGCTACTATCTTTTTGTTTGGGGTTTTGGTTGTGGAATGAAGGGCCCTTACATGCTAGGCAACTATTGTACTATGGAGCTTCCCTGGTTTGTAACACACTCTTAATTAATGATACGAGCATGAGTACATTTTAATATGTTTAGATGATATTTAAAATCAATAGCATTATAATCTATTCATTTGCTTCACTTTTTTAGAAATATTTTAGAATAATTTGGTCCAAAGTGATCTTTTATGTTTAATAAGTCCTGCCTAAATTCTTATTTAATCCAGACTTATTTAACTGTATTTGTCAGAATTGTGCCAGTTGAGTGATACCTTGTTTTACAAGTGAATTTAAAGTTTGTTTTTCATGATCCCAAGTATGGCCACTGTCTTAGTTAGTGTTAGTTAGTGTTCTATAGCTTCTATAGCTGTGAAGAGATGCCATGGCCACAGCAACTCTTATAAAGGAAAACATTTAATTGGGGTGGCTTGTATACAATTTCAGAGGTTCAGTCCATTATCATTATGGTGGGGAACATGGCAGCCTGCAGGCAGACATGGTGCTGGAGGAGTAGCTAAGAGTCCTACATCTTGCAGGCAACAGGAAATTTACTGACAGTCACACTGAGCAAAGTTTAAGCAAAAGAGACCTCAAAGCCGGCCACCACAGTGACACACTTCCTCCAACAAGGCTATATCTATCCCAACAAAGCCACTCTTCCTAATAGTGCCACTCCCTATGAACTTATGGGACCAACTACCACAAACTACCTTTATCCTTATATCTTAAGCAAGTCATCTAACATTAATTTTATCTCATCTGTTTTCCGGCCTTAGTGATTCTGATTACAGAATTCCATGATATGAATAGTTATGGAAGGTAACAAGTTCTGTTAGTGCCTTAACCATATCCATGTTTTTGGTTTCTAAGAATGAGGAACATTTTTACTAATCTTTAAATACTGAACCTTCATGCCTACACTTGAAGATCATTAATGCTTTTGAGGGAAAGGTGCATTTTCACTGCTGTAGTATCCCTGCTCAAGGGGATGCAGGGGTGGGGAGTGGGGTGGGGGAGTGCGTTTTGGGCCAGAATTGTTTATTGAAAACCCCTGACATTTAGCAGCTTTTAGTGAGCTTGGGATGTCTAGGTAGCATATTTAAACCATGGGACATTCTAGAACTGTTTCAAGGGTTTCAGTATCCTGTAAATTAAGATTGAGACAGTTCCAACTAGAAGCACAAGGGGCTGCCAAGCATGGATAAATGAGCTTGCACTTGACAGAAAACCCATGAGTGCTGTGGGATGTGTTTCTCCACACTGTGAATATGTGTTGCTATGACTGGTTAATAAAGAAGCTGCTCTGGCCTATGGTGAGTCACGTTATAGCCAGGCAGAAAATCCAGGAGAGAGACAGGAAGAGGAAGGGCAGAGTCAGGAGTCACCAGCCAGACACAGAAGAAGCAAGATATCAAGGCAGAACTGAGAAAAGGCACCAAGCCACGAGACTCAACATAGATAAGAATTATGGGTTAATGTAAGTGTAAGAGCTAGTCAGTAATAAGCCTGAGCTAATGGCCGAGCAGTAATAATATAAGCTTCTGAGTGATTATTTTATTAGCGGGCCACGGGACTGTGGGAGCCTGGCAGGACTGGAGAAAACTTACAGCTACACATGAGGGGCTGGGAGAAAGTTAGCCCTTCATGAGCCTGCTGTGAAGCGTGGGAGGGAGGAATCATTCTGACTGATTGTCCTTTGCCCAGAGGACTGCTCACAGATGAAGGAGATTGAGGGGATGCACGTGCTGTGTAGGAGAGTCAGACAGACAGCTGTATTAGTAAGAGCTTCTGTTGCTGTGATAAACACCATGACCAAAAGCAACTAGGGAGGGAAGGGTTGATTTCACCTTACAACTCTCAGGTCACAGTCCATCACTGGGAGAAGTCAGGACAGGAACCTTGAGGCAGGAATTGATGTAAAGGCCACAGAGGAATGGTGCTTACTGGCCTGCTCTGTAGGTTGTTCAGCCTATTTCCTTACAGCACCCAGGACCTCCAGCTGTTGTGTGACAGAATTTTTCCTGGGAAGATACAACACCCATGTTTACTCGCCCCAGATAGGAATTCCATGACAGACCAAAGTATGGATACCACCAAAGTCCACTTGGTGAACCAATGAGTTTTATTGGGGTTACTTACAGGAGCAGAAATGTCTCAAAGACAGATATATTACTAAAGCGCACTCCCGTCTGGGTGACAGCTCACATAACTGGGAACCTGGAGCATACTGCACAGCCTGCAGCTAGCTCAACAGGTTGGAGAATGTCCTTTCTAGGTGCCTCAGTTGGTCTAAACCTCTTCTAGGCTGGTTTCTGCTCCTTCCAGGCAGCTGCTCTGGTCTCAGAGTCTTCTTTGAAGGTTTTCTCCTCTGAGAGTCTTCTTTGCAGCTCAACATCTCTTTGATTGAGAGGGACTCTCAGCTTTTACTGCTTACTCTGGCTCATAGGTGCCTAGTGAATCTGGTCAGTTTCAGGGATTTCCTGAAGCTATTTTTCATTGTTTACTTTCCTGCTTAAGGAGTGTTCCTGAGCGTAGAATGTTTTAATATTGGAGGAAACTGTTATACAACACTAGCCCAGGGTGGTACTACCCACAACAGGCTGGGCCCTCCCACATCAGTCACTAATTAAAAAAATGCACTATAAGCATGCCTACAGGCCTGTCTTCTGGAGAATTTTCTCATTTGAGAGCCCCTCTGTTCTCTAGCTCTTGTCAAGTTGATATAAAATCGACCAACACAACAGCCGTGTTAGGATTTGGCCTGATGCTCATTGTCCTAGTTGCTGCCCTCGTTTTCATTTTGGCGGGTATCTTTTCTGTCTTAGTTGTTCTTACTGTCTCGTCCTCTTCTTACCTTTTGACATTACTGCTGCCAGCCACAGAGCGGTTTGGTGTGAACCATGTCTAGTGGCATTTGTAAAGTCATGAAGGCAGGCAAAAAAAAAAAAAAAAACCCAAACAAACAAACAAAACAACAACAACAACAAACGGCATGGCGAATGGCTCAACTTGCTTCAAAATTCCTTTACCTTTCTCTGAAGAGGTAGTGTTGTGTGACTTGGAACCAAACCTTCTGGCTTTTAATTAGGCATCCAGGGCTTACTACTGATCGCTTAAGATCAGGCCTTCTTCCCTTAGGCTGTTGTGAGGGCTGTGCATGAGGACAGGTGGGCACTGCAGCCATAGTGAGTTGTGTGCTTATTATTGCCATGATACTTTGCTTCTCCCTGACTCAGGACAAAAATCTTTTAAATAAATATTGTAGTTTCGTTCTATTGCTATGATAAAATACCCTGACTGAAAAGCAGCTTAGGGGAGAAAGAGTTTATTTATTTGACTTAAAATTCCAGGTTATAATCAATATAGTATTGTGGGGAAGTCAAGGCAGGAACTGAAAACATCATGAAGGGTTTTAGTAGGCTCAAGCATGGCAAACATGGCTCTGGCAGTCCTTCCCCCCACCCCCCATTCCCTCTTCCTTATTAAACTGTTAGATTACATTCCTAAAGCTAGCCACCAAGGTCTATTCCCTTATTTGGACACTTTCTTATTCCAGACTCATTCCTGAGGCTGACCACCAAGGTCCAGGTTTCAAAGTCTTGACTCCAGCAATCAAGAGCCCCCTTTTGGCTACCCTAATTAACATGCCCAATCAAAACAATTCAGCTCATCCTAACATGGGAACCCCTTTTGCTCTTTATAAACTGCCATGTGCCTATGGGACGTGCCTGCCTCCACCTTATCCAGAGGCAGTCTTTTTTCCCTCCAGGGCAAATATCCCTTCACTCTCCTCTCCCTTTACCCTTTTCTTCTTTCTCTTGTCTCCCATCCCCTGTCTTTGCCCCTGCAGGGCAAATAAGTCTCTTGTGCTGAGAACTTGGTCTTGGTGTATCCTGCGCCAACTCTGGTCCTTTTACATTATATCCACAGTCATGTACAAAGTAAGAGTGCTTGTTGCTCAGTACTCAGGTAGTTCACTCTTAAGCAGTC
Source organism: Peromyscus eremicus (assembly GCF_949786415.1). Lineage (NCBI taxonomy): Eukaryota > Metazoa > Chordata > Mammalia > Rodentia > Cricetidae > Peromyscus > Peromyscus eremicus. The sequence continues at coordinate 31,992,702 of NC_081420.1, forward strand.
CAGCTCATGACATGGCACTGCCCACATTCAAGGTAGTTCTTCCCACCTCCATTAACAATCAAGACAATCCCCCATAGACATGCCTTCCAAGGTGATTCTAGGATGTGGCAAGTTGACATTTAAAACTATCACAAGTAAGTTTATACAGTAATAAACTGTTAAAATTAAAAATAGATATTATTTATTCAAATAGGTTTTCTCCCCTCCCCCTCCTTCTCTATTGCTCCCTCCTTCCCACCTAAGAAACCTCCATGGATTTTACTGAATTCTGTTCCTTGAGGATTTGTTTCTCCTTTTGGTGTGCTGGAAGTGGAACTAAGCATGAGCTCTATACTGAGTCCTACCCTGGCCCAGGTAGAAAAAGACAGAGGGGAAGGAGAGGCAGAATGTCAAACACTAGTCTGGGGCTGTTTTCCTAACCCACTTTATAGTGTTTAGTAAAACCCTTTGTCCCTGTAGAGAGTGATGTTGCGTTCGGATTAGAATCCTTACTGCCTTTGGTTTTATTGTGTTGTGTATGAATTTCTTAAGTCATTTAAGAATTTTAAACCATTAAGTGAGGAACATGGGGATTTTACTATTATTTGCTAGTGGAAAAGTAGTAATTAACAAGGTCTGAAGAAGTATAAATGCATAGTATAAAATAATCAACTGTGGTCCTAGTGACTCCTCGGACTAGTGGGAGGCGGCCTTTGGAAGATGAGTCAGTGCCTGGTAATTGGCCTGTGAGTGTTAGAGGTTCACTGTAGCCACTTGGTGTACAGTGGAAGGGTGAGGAGCCCTGTGGTGCTGTGCCTGCTTTCTTTGACTATGAAAAAGCGAGTGAGAATAACATAATATAGGCTCCTTGTTGCTTTTGGTATGAGTCAGGTTTTAATATATTTTATTGGTGGACCCAGCATGCATGCCGTCATCTTTCAGCCCACAAGTTTTTAACAACTGGCATTTATTGGTGTCTTTGACTGTTAAAGTCCTTCATGTCCCTAAATTTTTAACTAATGTTTTTGCACACATGGTGCCATGGTACGTATAAAAATGTTACTAATTGCTCTGAAAAGGTAACTTCACTTTGACCGAGACTAGGCTTTGCTTGTAAAAGGTCTGTATTTCTGATTTACTGTGCTGGTTGTCACAAATATATATGTTCTTGCCTGGTTTCAGTTATAATGGATACAAACTATTTAAGCTGTAAAATAAGATAAAAATAGGCTCCTAGTAAGTGAAAGTCTTCACTAGATTTTGTTTCTTGAAAGTCCTGTTCGCCCAAGGAGAATGTTTATCGAGAAAGTCTTGGCAGTGGTGCTTGTATGAAGCGAAGGCAGTGAAATGGAGTGTGGCTCCTGTTTTCAATCACCTCCCATTTCTGAGTGAGCCATTACTGGGGAATGGTGTCTAGAGCGTTCAGTTGATGCATACGTGCTATCTGTTTTATTTCTACATGGCTTTTGGGCAGTGTACATCTGGCTCTGTTCTTATTGGGTCAGATCTCCAACAGAAAGAAATAGTGAGCAGTTTCCCCAGGTCATTTAGAAAGCTGCCTTTACAAAAAAGACAGGGTGACAGCAGAGTCGTTCCTAGGAAGATCATAGAAGTGTCTCGAATTTACCTTTTAGAATTTTGTAGAAGTAGATATATAGTATAGAGCCTAAGTACAGAAACTATACCAGATAAAATAAAACTTTTCCTATAATATTTAATGTAACATTGTAAATTATGTTGTTGAAATTTAAAGCCAAGAGAAACGAGTGTAGCACATACCTTCAAAGAGCAGCGTCAGGCCATTAGCTGTCAGCAGCCCTCCTGCCCTCCATCGCCACATCAAGGAAAGTGTGCAAGCCCACAGCGTGTTCTCTAGTATGTGTTTTATGAACATTCCTGTTATGTATCTGTCTACTTGGTCAGATGCCTGAGGCTGACCCTTCTAAGATGAATTCTGAGTTTACACTGCCATCTAATGGAAACAGTTTTAGGGGCAGCAAGAGTCGCTAGTGATGAAACTGCTTTGATTCCTTCATGAAAATATCTTGCGAGTTTTCATGGTGCCTCCCAGTCTCTCCTTCCCAGCTAGTGGGGAAAGTGCAGATGGAGTCTGAATACTCATCTATGGCTGTTGTAAAGAAAGTGGAGTGCCACTCTCCCTTAGAAGAGCCCACATCATACTCTGTCAGATGCGTTATACTCTTCTTGGTCCCTTCTCCTCTCTAAACCATGTGTCCGTCTGTGTTGAAGATGTCTTTTAAGAAACCCAGCTCTGCTTCACAGTAGCTCATCCTGAAATTCTTTTCTGTGTTGAAGGCCAGGATCCAGTTTACCCGAGTTAAGGTCTTAAAAATGTAAGGGAACTTCTCAGGTTGCTGCGGTGGCTGTTGCCTCTGACATGACTGCATTAGGAAGGACAGATAAAGGGTTCCAATGATCTCAACCTCATTTTCAGGTTACTGGCATGAGCTCGAGGTTTCAAAAGAGGCAGGATTGGGGTAAGGGACAATAGATGTATATGATTAGCCCTGGCCAAGGTGTGCTCTGAATGGTTACTGTTTCAGTTTAGATTCTGCAAGGTTGTTGGAAGAAGTTCTTGTCTGGTGAGTGGGTCAGTCTGCAGTCTGCTTCCTAGAAGGTGATTGCTTTTGCTCCAGGATGCAGCTTTGCTGTCATGGACAACAGTACTTGTCTGGGGGTGATTTCCTGGGTGACTGCAGATTTAGGGTAAGGACTCTTCTGCCTTCAGTTATCTTGTGGGCCTAAGTAACGAGTCAGGACAAAACCAGTTCTTTTTTTCTGTCCATCTGTTTTTTGTTTGTTTGTTTGTTTTGTTTTTTTGAGGTGAGGGTTTCTCTGTGTGTCCTGGAACTTGCTCTGTAGACCAGGCTCAGAGATCTGTCTGCCTCTGCCTTCTGATTGCTGGGATTAAAGGCATGTGCCACCATGTCTGGCCTGCAAAACCAGTTTCTAAATGCCCGTTAAAGCCTACAATATGATATAGTAGCTAACAGGAAAGATAGTCTGTCACCATCTACCCACCCTGTAACAGTGAGCCTAACAAGTGTTGATCATGGCTGGGAGAAGGAGGCAAAAGTATTACCTTGGAGTGAAGATGAAGCATTGGTCACAGTGAGGCTCCTTTGTGTGTGTGTGTGTGTGTGTGTGTGTGTGTGTGTGTGTGTGTGTGTGTTGTATATGTAATACTCAGATACTAAGACTCCGGACATAAATGTAGAAACGCTGGAACTGTCTGTGTTTTCTTTTAGCATAGGAGTAGTTCTCATTGAATAAAATGTAAATATCTATAAAGTGATGTCCTGTTTATACCTTATAATTTGGCTTGGGCAGTTTATCAGGCCGGGGAAGCATTTTTGATAAAGGGTTCTGCAAATAAGAGAAAAAAATACACACAAGTGTGATGTGTACCAGAGAATATAATCACTTTGAGGCTCTGACACTTCTAATGTGAGAACTAGAGTCGCAGAAATGAATCTTAAGAGATAAGCAGGTTCAGTACAGGGAAACCCTTGAGTGTGGAGCTGCGAACTTGGACTTCATCAGGCGAACAGGGAGGTGGGCCAGCAGCAAAGCTTGCAAAATTGCATGACTAGGGGCAGGGTCCAGTCACGGTAGATACAGTGTGAACTTTTCCTGGGGAGCAATGAACGTCTCTTCACCTTAGATAGGACAATGACAGGCCAGTGTTCCCCTCAGATAGGACAGTGACAGGTTAAAGAAATGATTCCACCTGCACTGGTTAATTTTAAATGTCAGCTTGCCACAACAATGTTTACACGGTAGGAAATCAGCTGTAATATAGAAAGTATATTCCATACTGCGTTCAAATATGTTCTTGATAGCTTATTGTATATAAACATTTTAGTTTATTGTGTAGTACTTGGTGATGCTAGTATCAGTATCAGTTGTAATGAATTTTAACTCTTTTTCTCTCTAGAAGTAAACTTCCTCAGAAGGACTTAGAACTGTTGTTCCATGGCATGAGTGCTGATTTTACAAGTGAGAATTTTTCAGCTGCCTGGTATCTGATAGAGAATCACTCCACCACCAGGTTAGTGGACTTCAGACCCTGAACTCTGAGGGGCTTCAGACAACGGGCTTGTGCAGTAACACTGACGTAAGTCTGGCTTTGCAGATGGTAACATAGCTGTAGGTTTGTGAGTTCTTTAACTTTGGTGAGTTCCTGACAGTCAGTTTATCTGTTTCCTTGTTTGTAAAATGGCATTCTTAGATTTTTATTCCTCACCCCACCATTTGATGTTTCATTATTTGTGCAACTCATTAACGTTTTGTAGAAATAAAATGGTATGGTCTTATTTGTTGCTTTATTACAAATGTTAAGCTAGCATACACAATAGCGGGTTTCATCATGCTGCTTCACACATGTATCTCATGTGCTTTGCCTCTTGCTTCTTGTTTAAATTGTGAGTTGACCACAGGCTTAAGGTAATTTTGTCATTAAGGACAGAGGACTGTATTGAGGGTGAGATGAGCATTGTGCTCAGTGTTCCAGGATACTTGCATGAGTGAGTGGAGAAATCTACCTTTGAACAACTGCCCCTTTGAACTGCTAAGTGGGCCAGCTGGGTCTCCTGTCAGTAATAGAGACTCAGAACCTCTGTCTGCCAATCATATATATTATAATATCTACATTTGTACTTCTTAGGGGCCTGACTACTTGGAATTATCATCTGAAGCTGTAAGACTTGTTTTATATCTGTCAGGCATCACAATAAATAAAAGGTTTAAGTCTAGATAAGAATTTGAAAGATTTTTGTTTTTATGTGGTTATTAATGTATATGCTTCACAGAACCTTTAGCATTCCTATTGCTTTACACTTAATGAAATCTTGTCAGGAATCTCAGACAGTTGATTTCTTTTAATTGATTTCAGTTTTGAACAGCTCAAGATGGCAGTCACCAACCTCAAAAGGCAGGCCAATAAGAAGAGTGAGGGCAGTCTGGCCTATGTGAAGGGTGGCCTCAGTACCTTCTTTGAAGCTCAAGATGCTCTCTCAGGTAAGGCAACCCTGAGAACCATCTGCTGGGACTTCCACTGTGGAAACCTGACACTGTGCTCCCTCGTGTTTATGGGGTGTGACATTCAGTCTGTATTTATAAAAGTAGAGGTTTAAAACGTTCCATAAATATTTGTTGCAGACTAAGCGGGAATCTCTTTGAAGACAAATACTGTAAATATTTGTCTCAAAGGGTCTGTTGACCCATCTTACATGTGAAACAGGAGACTCCTATACCTCTCCTTGATGCTCAGTCTTTGGGGCTGATAAGAAATTGAATCCCAATGGGCAAAATTCTAGAATTCTTAAAATCCTTTTACAGACATCTTATTCATGTGCCTAATTCTAAAAATGTTCCCCATTATGTGTTTCATTTGTGAAGGACTGATGATAATGTGGCATTGTTTTTAGCTATTACCCCAGAGGCCCCCAACATACACAATCAACTGCCTGCTCTCTGACATCATCATTACAAGAAAGGAAAATTATGTTATCAAGAGCTTTAGATATTGCACTGAAAGACATTGAGTAGGATTCTAAAAACTGCCTTTAGTTTTTTTTGTATATAATGAGTTCATTTGTATATAGTGAGAATACAATATGTATTTTTATATATTATTAGTATATGTAAATAAACATGAATAAAATTTACCGTAATTGCTTTTGAAAATGAAGGTCCCTATAACTAATTACTTATATGCTATTAATAATTCATCTGTTCATTTATTTAGGTGTGGTGTGTGTGTGTGTGTGTGTGTGTGTGTGTTCACCATAGCACTTGTCCAGAAGTTGGAGAACAACTTGTGGAAGTTAGTTCTCCTTCCATCATATTGTGCCTAGGGTTGAAACCCAGATTGTGAGGTTTGGTGGCAAGCACTTGTGCCCACTGCGCTATTTTACCCGTCCATAACTCTCCATCTTTCTTCACTGTATATTAAAAGGCTGCACCTTCTTCAGAAAGACGGATTTCTAATACTTAACATCTATTAAGAACTCCTTGTTTTTTAACAATCAAATAATTCTGTCCCTCTCTTCACTAAGTGTGTATCTCATGTCACCCCTTCCTTGTAGGTGGAGGTAGGACTTTGTTTGGGTGACATGTACATGCTGGGAGGGAGTAGAACAAGGAGAGTCTCTTCTTGGATGATCCATGGTGCCCTATAATTACTGATGTGCCATTGCTATCTCTCTGCATTACCAGTAGTAGTTCTTATGGCAACAAGAGAGCCCTGAGCTTGTGTGAATAGTTTTGTGTTGTAAGATCTATACAATGTTTACCAGACATTTACTCTAGAAGAATGTTGGGAGCTTCAGATTTAGCAAAGATCATACTGACTAACTGCTAGTAATTTAATGACTTATCATGGTCAATTTAAAAAAGTTAGCAACATGCCATAAATTTGGCTTCTCTGTTTTTTTTATAGAAAGAGAAAGCATATTGTTGACAAACAGAAATAACTAACAAGAGTTACTTATTGGTGGAGGTAATCATATTAACATTGTGATGTATTTTCTTTTGGTCTATTTTTCTTTGCTAATGTTAAGCATATGTTAAAATGAGATCATACCATATATAGAGTTGTATGTACTAGAAACCTTTTGTTTTTTCATTAAGATATTTTACCTGTTTATATTCATTGTGCAGAGTTGTGTGTGTGTGTGTGTGTGTGTGTGTGTGTGTGTGTGTGTGTGAGAGAGAGAGAGAGAGAGAGAGAGAGAGAGAGAGAGAGAGAGAGAGATCAGGATCTGCTTATTTCACTTAATAAGATCTCCAGTATGTCTGTTTTCCTGTAAAGACACAATTTTGTCCTTAACTGTGACTGAAGAAAATTCTGTTGTTTATCTGTGTCTATCTCTCTACGTATCTTATCATCTATCTAATCTATCACATTTTCTTATCTTTGCATCTGTTGTTGGACACCATGCCAATTTGATAACTTGGCTATTGTGAGTTAAACTGCAGTAAACACGAATTTGCAGGTCATCTCTCTGGTATGTTGACTTAGATTCCTTTGGATGTATTCCCAGAAGTGGTATATCTGGATCGTATGATAGCTCTATTTTTAATCTTTTGAGCAATCTTCATAATGACTGCACTGGTTTACATTCCCAGCAGTGTATAAGGGCTCTTTCTCCTGCTAAACCCTTGCATCCTTGCCAGCACTGTTTGTTGTTTGTCTTTCTTAATGGCCACATTCTGATGAGTGAGGTGGAATCTCAGTGTAGCTTCCATTTGACTTTCTCTAAGGACTGAAGTTGGTAGTCATTTTCTCCTGTGTCTGTTGGGCCTTGACACTTCATCTTTTGAGAAGTGCCCTCTCCTTTCTTTTTCCATTTATCAGAATTATATGGGATTTGATACTTATTTTTTTTTTTAGTTCTTTACATATTCTAGATATCAATACCCTGTAAGATGAATAATCAGCGAAGATTTTCTACATTCTGTAGATTATTTTCTTTACTGTGCCAATATTTGTAATTTCATGCAATCCCATTTGTCAAATCCTGGTTTTATTTTCCAAACAATTTTAGTCATTTTCAGAAACTCCTTGCCAATTCTGTATTTTAAAGGGTTTTTCTCTTTGTCTTTGATCAATTTCACAACTTGAGGGCTTACAGTAAGGTCTTGATCCTTTTTGTGCAGGGTGTTTCGTTTTTTTAAGTAGGTGAGAGATAGGGATGTAGTTTCATTCTGTGGATATCCAACATGTAGATATCATTTTCCCAGCACCATTTGTTGAAGAAGCTGTATATGTCTCCAGTATATGTCTTTGACACATTGGTAAAAAATTAGGTAGCTGTAGCTGTGTGGATTTATTTTGGGGTCCTCTATTCTAGTCCATTAGTTTGTCTGTTTTTGTGCTAGCTGCATGCTGTCTTTCTTATCATGGCTTTACAACTTCGGTAATATGATACCTCCATTTCTTCTTTTTGCTCAGGATTGCTTTGGCTACTCAAGAGTGTTTTGTGCTGCCCTGTGAAACCTAGAATTATTTATTTGTGTAGAGAATGATAATTGAATTTTGATAGAGTGCATTGACTGTGTAAATAGCTTTGATTAACATAGCCATTTTCACAGTACTGATCCTGTCACTGTGTGAGCATGGGAGAGTCTTCCATTTTGTAATTGTCTCTTCATTTTTTCTTCCTAGTGTTTTGAAGTTTTCACTGAAGAGCCCTTCTAGTTTCTTGGGATTATTCCTAGATTTGTTTCATTTTGTTCAGTTATGGGGCCATTGTGATTGGAATTCTCTTTTTCTGATTTCTATTTTGTCCAGTTCATTATTGGTATATGTATATTAAAGTGACTGACTTTTGATATTGATTTTTATATCTTGCCACTTTGCTGAAAGTGTTTCTAAATCTAAGAGATTTCTGGTAGAGTCACATCTTTTAAATATAGGATCTTACAACACACACGTGCATGTCTGTTTATCCCAGAGAGGGAACCAATGACATTGCAAAGTAATGATTGCAACAAGTCAAACTTGGTGAACCATGAGTTATTATTGAGTTTACTAACAGAAGTATGGATGAGGATTGCTTAGAGGAGCAGGGGTGACTCAAAAATCCAACTGCATCACCAAAAAGCTAATCCCAACATTTGTGACAACTCCCAAAAGTGCCTCCTTGGTGCTCTCTGCTCAGCTTGCAGGTAGCTGTACAGGTTGAAGAAACCCTCTCGAAGGAGCTTAGCTGACCAGTCTCCCCCAGCACTTATTAACTCTGTCCCTAAAGCCAAGCAGGGTCTTTTGAGAGACACTTTCACATTTCCAGTTTTCCAGCCGTGACGGTTTTTTGTTTGTTTGTTTTGCTTTTTGTCTTCTGAGTTTCATGAGCCTCCCTTTCTGTTCTGGAGAAAGCATTCCTACAACAATTGCACACAGTGATAATTTAATTTCTTCCATTCCTATTTCTTTCCCCTTGATTTCTCTTGCTCCCTCCACCCCCAGCTAAGACTTCAAGCACTGTACTGAATAACAGTGGAGAGAACCAAACAGCCTACCCCAGCCCTGACTTTAGAGGGAATGCTTTCCACCTTTTCTTATTTACCATAATGTTGGCACAGCTTTGTTGGATATAATCTTTATTCTAGGGAATGTTTCTTCTATTCCTTTTTCTCTCCCCACCCCCTTATTGTAAAGTGACATTGAACTTTGTCAGAAGCCATTCTATGTTTATTTAGATGAACTTGTGATTTTTTTCCTTGAGTCTATTCATGTGCTGTATTACTTTTGTTTGAGAATTTCATAAATGCATATAATATGTTTTGATTTAATTCACCTGCATTCTGTCCCTTCCAGTTTCTCCCCTATTCCCTTTATCACTTGTTTTCTCCAAACTCCGTGTGCTCTTTTTTAACTCCTTTAAATCAGTTAGTCTATTTGGTTCTACCTGTATGTTCATGGGTAGGTGAGGGGCATCTAATGGAGAATGAGTAGCACTCAGGGCCTGTATCTCTGATCAGCACTATCTGCTGTAGTGGTTTGAATGAAAAGTCTCCCACCATCTCAGACATTTGACCTAGTTGGTGGTGCTGTTTGGGGATGCTCAGAAGGTGTGGCCTTGTTGGAGAAAGTGTGTCACTGGAGACAGGCTTTGAGGTTTCAGAGCTTTACACTATTCCCAGTATGCTTTTTTGTTTTATGCTTTTAGTTCAAGATGTGAGCGCTCAGCTTCCTTCTCTTGCAAACATACCTTCACTCTGTCATCATGGACTCCTAACCCTCTAGAGCCATAAGCCCAAGTAAACCCTTTCTTTTATAACTTGCCTTTGTCATGGTGTTTTATCATAGTAGTAGAAAAGTCACTGATACAGCCTTCCCTCCACAACATCTATCAATTTCCAATAGCTCCTCAGATAGGGGTAGAGCTTCATGACCACTTTTCCATATCTGTATTGGCTTGATATTGCATAGGTTTTGCTCATGCAGTCCCAGCCCCTGTGAATTCATGTGTGCAACAGAGTTGTCATATCTGACAAATACTGGTTCACTGCAGATGTCTATTCCTGCTGGCTCTTACAATCTTTTTGTGCCTTCTTTGCAAAGATTCTTTAGCCTTGGAGAAGGAGCTCTGATGCAGATGTCTAATTTAGACCTGAGCAGTTCAGTTCCCTTGCTCATCGACCAGTTGTAGGTCTCTATATTGAGAAGTGCACTAATCTATGCATATAAACATAAGAACTTAGGGGGCAGGTTATTACAATGGCCATTTTGCAGAATACTAGTACTTGGTTCTTCTCTACGGCCTGTGACGTTGCCAGCCGTGGTGTTTTGCCCCACTTATCAGTCAGATACAAGTTCTGGCAGAAAGTGGTTGATTACTCCCATGGCATTCATGCCACTGTTGCACCAGTGGGCATATTTTGCCAGTTATTGTGGCTCACAGAATTCACATCCAGGTAAGAATGTCGATGAGGTTTCTTCAACAAGCATGTATAGCACCTTCCAGCACTATGAAAGAAAGCTAGATAGTAGAGACGATGTTTCTAGGTTAGTACCAGCATGATTTTTCCATGTCTTTCATCAGGTTCAGGAGGGAACCAAGAACAATGACAGTAGGAATGGTAATGAGAAAAAAATATTTTGGAGGGGTTCTGTGGGACCCCATTGACCAACAACTTGAACAGAAGTGGACCACACCCTGCACTCAAGTTTTTATTTGATAGTCTATGGCTTCTGGCATTGTGCCGCCTGCCCCCCCCAACTGTAGAGTAACACTCCACTGTGTTACCTGTACATGTGTGCATGCATGCATGTGTGTAGATATGTACATGTATAGATGTATATGTTTTATGAAGGTTCTACAAGAATTAAGTTTCCATATTGCATTTTCAAAGATCCTGTGCTAGTTATCTCTTTCCATGTCTTATGATGAAATCTTTGATCATTGAAATTGAGTTTTATTCAGAGGAGAGATAAGGATTTATTTACATTTTTTCTACACATAGCTATCCATTTTAACCAGCACTATTTATTGAAGATGCTGTATTTTCTCCAGTGTGTAGTTTTTGGCTTCTTTGTAAAAAATCAAGTATAGATACATAAACATATCCAGGTCCTCAGCTCAATTCCATTGATCGGTGTTTCTGTTTTCAGTCAGTTCTATGCAATTTTTAATACTCCTGCTCTGCAGCAGAGCTTAAAATGAGAGATGGTGATACAGTTCTTTTTATTTTTCAGGATTGTTTTGACTACTCTGAATTTGTGTTTGTTTCTATATAAAACTTAAGATCTTTTTCAATTTCTGTGAAGAATTGTGTTAGAGGATTGATAGGAATTGCATTGACTCTGTAGATTCCTTTTGACAGGATGGCCATTTTCATAGGTCTTTCCATCTTCTGGTATCTTCTTCAGTGTCTTAAAGGGTTTATTATATGTCTTTCAATTTCAGTGGATTTATACCAAGATTCTGGTTTTTTTGTTGTTGTTATTTTTATTTTTTGTGGCTATTATAAATGAGATTGTTTCTCTGATTTTTCATTGTGTTTGTTGTTAGTGTAACCAACCCCAATATACCAGAATTTCAGTTACAAGTATTTTTCTATACTTGATTTATCAGTGTTTTTGAGATTGGCTAGTTTATATTTTATAATATATTTTAAAACCAATTTCAAGTAGCATGTTTTTTTTCCCTTTATGCCTTTGTGTAAGTCCCTTTCTTAAGACCATTTACATTTGTAACTATAATACTTCTCCAACAACTAATAAAATTAGCAAGAATTCGTCTTCATTTTCAGCTCATCTCTTGAACTGGAGTAGTTCCTCTTATTCCCTACCCTTTTAATTTTCATGTCATTGAAGAAGCAAGGCCGTTTACCTTGTATGGTGTTCCACTCTGGGAATCCACTGACTTCCGCCCCATGCTGTCATTTACTGTCACTGCGTTTCCTAATCTCAATTTTAGTGTCTTGGTCTGAGATCATGTTGTTCTTGTTACACCAGAGGGCTTAGTGTGTGGCAGGGCTGGTGATGGGGATGGTTAGGCTTCATCAGTCTCTCTCTCTCTCTCTCTCTCTCTCTCTCTCTCTCTCTCTCTCTCTCACACACACACACACACACACACACACACACACACACACACACACAGAGTTTCTGTTGTCTATATCTTATTTTTTTTTTAGTTTGGCAAATACAGAATTTCCTAGAAAAAAAATTTTTTTCTTTAGTATTGCATTATAATTTTCAAATTACTTAAAATCTGGGTTATAGGCCTTGTCATGGTCTGTTTAGTTTATCTGTATATATTATTTTACTTTTTTCCTTTTATTAAAAATAGATTTTTTTCTCATAAATATATCCTGATTACAGTTTTTCCTTCCTCTACTCCTTCCTATCCCCCTCCTATCTGGACCCACTCCCCTCCTTTCTCTCCTTAGAAAAGAACAGGCTTCTAAGAGATAACAACCAAATATAACAAAATATAATGAGATAAAACAAAAATCATCACATTGAGGCTGGACAAGGCAACCCAACAGAATTAAATGAGCCCCGAGAGCAGACAGAAGAATCAGAGACCCACTCATTCACACACTCAGGAGTCCCACAAAAAACACTAAGCTGAAAGCTATAATAGATACATAGTGGACCTAGTGCAGGCATGTTTCAGCCCTGGGCATGCTGCTTCAGTCTCTGTGAGTTCATAGGAGCTTTGCTCAGCTGATTCAGAGGGCCTTGTTCTCCTGGTGTCCTCCATCCCTTCTGGCTCTTATACTCTTTCTACCTCCTCTTGGGGTTGTCTGAGCTTGGAGGTAGAGGGTGAAGGGGGATTTGATGTAGACATCCTATTTAGAGCTATGCATTTCAAGGATTCCCTCTGCATAATGTCTGGCTGCAGGTCTCTGCATCTGTTCCCATCTGTTGCAGCAGGAAGCATTTCTGATAATGACTGAATAAGGCACCGATCTATGAGTATAGCAAAATATCATTCAGAGTCATTTTATTGCTACATTCTTTTAGTAGAACAGTAGTATTTGGTTTTACTATAGTTCCCTGGGCTATCTAATTTCAGGTTCTCTATCACCCAACCAGTGTCCATCTCCTGGAGTGAGCCTTAAGTCAGATTAGATGGTTATTCTCACAAGATTTGTGCCACCTTTGTGCTAGCATATCTTGTAGGCAGAATACAATTGTAAATCAGTCGGTTTGTAGTTGTATTGGTGTTCACTTTTCTCCTTTGGTAGCATGCAAAGTATGTAGGCAGATTTTTCTGTCCCTCCTGCCGGCTCCCAAATCACTCACTACACAGAGACTTTTTACTAATTAAGAAAGCTTGGCCGATAGCTTTGGCTTGTTTCTAACTCATGTAACTTACCCATTTCTATTAATTTACTTTCTGCCTCGTGGCTTTATTACCTTTACTTTGTACTGCCCATGCTGCTTTCCTGCTTCTTCCATCTCTGGCTGGTGACTCTCCATGTCTCGGCCCTTCTTCTTCTCAGCATCCTCTCTGCTCCCCAAATCCTGCCTATTGGCATACAGCTTTATATCAAACCAACCTGAGTGACAAATCTTCACAGTATACAAAAAACAAGAGTACCGTCTTGTAGCAAAGATATTAATACGTAGGGATGAAGGCTCTTTGTAGATGTCAGCTTGACTTCTCCATGTTCAGTGAGTTGTGTAGTTGTTGGCCTCAGCAATTGGATCCACTTTTCAATTTGTGGAGAGCAATCCATTGTCTTGGCAGTCAGCAACTCAATTGAGTTCAACCCAGTCTTGACACTGGAAGCCTTGTTTTGTAACAAGAGATGTCCAGTTGGGACTCCGTCTCTCTCATTATTAGAAGACCTCACTAGAATTGCCTTCATACATTTTGGGAAGTTTCCACTGTACTAGGTTTCCATACCGTCCCTCAAATGTCCCTTAATTCCAGCTGTCTCTTCCTATATTCCCTCCCTCAACCCTATCTCTCCTCCCCATATGATCTTCTCATACCTGTCCCCCCTAGTCCATCTATAAAATCTGTACTATGCTTCCTCCCAGGGAGATCCATGTGTCCTCCCAAGTCTCTTCCTCTGTACCTAATATCTCTGGGTCTATGGTGCTGTGGATATCGCTCTGTATAAATAAAATGCTGATTGGCCAGTAGCCAGGCAGGAAGTAAAAGTGGACAAGCATAGAAGAGAATTCTGGGAACAGGAAGGCTGAGTCAGGAGATGCTGCCAGCCGCTGCCATGAGTACCAACATGTAAGCCATGAGCCATGTGGCAAGGTATAGATTTATAGAAATGGGTTAATTTAAGATAGAAGAACTAGATAACAAGAAGCCTGCCACGGCCATACAGTTTGTAAGCAATATAAGTCTCTGTGTATTTACTTAGTTGGGTCTGAGCAGTGCAGGACTGGCGGGTGAGGGAGATTTGTCCTGACCGTGGGCTAGGCAGGACTGGAGAAAACTTCAGCTACACTATGGATTATAGGTTGCTTATCATTTATTTAATGGCTAATATCCACATATAAGTGAATACATACCACATTTTATATTTTTACATTAGTTCTTGTATTGGTGCCCTTTTTTTTGGCCTCCTTTTAAAATATGTAATATTTGCTCTTAGACTAGTAGTTTGCATCAGTTTTGTCTTTAAATTGTGTTTCTGACTAACTTTACTGTCAACAGAGTGTGATTTTTTTAGTATATGCCAATTTTACAACCAGTGTCTTCAGTTCTCAAAAACAGTATTTTAGATGTCATAAATCATAGCTTTCAAATCTCAAAATAGCCTTAAACAAAGATATAGTCTTGTCCCTCTACACCTGGTAGGAGGTGCCCAGCCTGCTCAGCCTTTGTTCTGTCTTTTTCTTGCCGTGCTGTGTGTAGAGTTGGTCTTGAACTGGCTGTAAAAGGCAAGGCTTGCTGGAGGCAAGAGAGTGGGGAGCAGGACTGAGGACAGCTCTGCAGATTTTCTGCCGCTGCTCCGTGATGTCCTGAAATTGTAGGACTAGATAAAGGGGCGGGGTGATGAACCAAAGCCCACTCCTCTTCAAGATGTCCTTGGCGGGTGCTTGTCATTGTCTTCCTTTCACTGTGTGGACTGTTTGAGAGCCAGTCCAAGTCTGCTTTCTCAGTCGATTCAACCAGCTGTGCAGTCTGAAGTTTTTTTCTCTTTGCCTGATTTTTTTTTCTCATTTATTAGTTTTATTGCCCCTGTGTATGCCCACCACTGTTTTAGTCAGAACTTAACAAGTATTGTGTCTCACATCACCTTTCTTTACCATAGACTGCAAAAAGCATTTCCAGTTCCAGGCAACTCTTTTCCTGGCTTCCACTTTGCTGTTTCCTCCCACTCTTTGGAAGTCTTGATGCACCTGAGGGTCTCAGGCTGCCGTTCAGGCCAGCCCCTAGTGAGCCTCTAGCTTGAGAGATGTTTCTGCTGCATACATTGATGTGGGAGGCCCTTCTGAGGTCCTTGGCACCTCTGGCTCCACTCCTCCGTCCCATCACCATTTCCCTGAATGTCCCTAGAGCTCGTGCATTTAGATCTGTGAAGTCACTTTTACGGTGGCAAACCAAAACTGTGAGTGTTTTTGCTTCTTTTGAGAATTATGGCCAAATTGAATGAATACTCTTGGCAGTACAGAAAAAGACCAAAGCAAGATCCAAAAAGACCAAAGCAGGATCCGTACACAAGCAGCTCAGTGCATTGCTTGCATGTTGTAGCAACTCTAGGAAGCCTGAAGCAGAACCGGGATTTTGGCATTTACTACTGTTGGTGTGTGTTGATGAAAGGTGGGCAGCATGCTGTCCTAGGACTCAGTTATCCAAGTGAGTCATTCTTACCTGTTGTCTTTATGTGGCAGCTGAGATTGTTTTATTATTTTTTATTTGCAATATAATTAGTGAGGAGAAAGAATCAGAGGTTGCGTAGTCAATTTAAATGTAACATATATGGTTTAACCGCTGTGTGTGTTAGATTTCTGTTACTGTAATGAAATATTTGTGATAATTGACTTATAAGAAAAAGGTTCATTTTGGCTCTTAGTTTCAGGGGTGTTGTTCTGAGTTGCCTAGGATTGGGGGTAGGTGTGGCTTTGGTCCTCTAATGAGGCATCACATCATGGTGGGAGTGTATGGCAGAGCACACTGAACAGAAAACTAAAAGGAGCCAGAGGCAGGGACCCAAAGCAACAGTATTCCCTTTAAGGGCATGCCCAAATGACCTGTAGCACCTCCTAGTACCACCATGTACAGTCAAACCTTTCACATTCAACACCTAAACTATAGCACTGACAGAAGTTTTCTGTGATAGCTAATAGAAACTATATGTATAAAAGGCTTTTTAATGAATTTGAATTAACAATATAGTTATTTGTTCACCCCTTCCTTTTTTTTTTTTTTTTTTTTGTTGTTGTTAAGTATAACTTTCAGAGTCTGGGACATTAACATGATGAGGCTACAGCCTAGCTATATAAGCCTGGAACTAACCATGGCTATCCTTTTAAGATGGCTGTAAGGAAAAAAAAAGTGATGATGATAATGACTACAGGATAGGGGCTGTAACATCTTTACTGTGTGGTTGTTTATGGAAATAGTTTGATTGTTTCTCCTCTGGCTTTAATGTTCTGTCTCAAAGAAGGCTAGCAGCAAGCATGGTGTCTAGAGCAGATATATATGTATGTATCTCCTTACCTAGCAGTGCATTCTTATCAATCCTGACACAGACACACACATACTCCATTCTTACTGACTCATTTAACAATGACATCTATGTAAGTGCATGTTCAGACATTGAGGCATTTTGAATTTTTGATTGAAGTTGCATTTTCATATTTTGCTTAGTGCATGTTTTACTCAAGTTAAATGAAACGATGATACAGTTCCAGTGAAATAATAGACACTTTCCTAGAACCTCAATTTTTCTTTGACTGGTGCTTTTATAATACCTTTTTGTTTCCTAAATTTAAGCTTATGATGTTCAACTGCTGCACATATTTAAGTTTTTAATAAATTAGAAACAATAACAAACCTGTGATCATGTACCCAGTTGCTTATTGAGTTATTCTATTTAAAAATGTTTTCAGAGAAAATAAAAGGTCAAATGAACCAGACACTGGGTTATTTGGTTTAATTTTCTGGAAAATAGGATTGCCTTTATCAGATCCCAGTGTCTCTTAGTCCTCATGCTTGGCTGACAGCTTGACAGTGGTTCTGCTGTGGTAGAGATGGGCTGGAGGAAGTTGCTTTATCAGCAGAAAGGGCTGTAAACTGAGCTCAGGGAACCAGGTCACCTCATCTTGACCTGCTGATTGCTGATGGCTTATGTCAGCATCAGAAAATATGGCTGCACAGTTTCCTTTAATGTTAATTTTGACTTAAGAGAATACCAATCGTTTTTAAAACGTGCTACCTTCCTGCTCAGGACAGGCCACGCGTGGTCCTGCACAGTGAGCCACACATGTATCAGTTCTGCTTTTGCATCCAACCTTGTCAGAGCATTGCAGCAGCATGGAATGTGGTGTGGGCAGCTCTACTCCCGTGGAGCAGTCTTTCCAGTTTACCTTGTAATGCTTAGATGTAGGAACAGTCTCTTCCATTTAACTTTACAAGTTGAATGTAAGTTTAAGCTTTGATCTGCAGGAATATTCTGGGTCACTTCTACCATATAATTTAAGTTTGAGACAATAAAGAAATCACTTTTTCTTTATTTCAAATCAGTGAAGACGATTAAAAATATGTAGTGACTGTTCCTCCTCCATGTATTTGTTTTTCTTTTTATGAATGTGTTTGTTCAGTTCAATACAGGAGCAGTCTGTTTTAGAATTTAAAACAAAACTGAGGTAGCATTACAGGAAAATGTAGTATTAAGGACAAAATTAGGATTAAAAACTAATTATAAGGAGCAGAAAAATAAATGTTCTCTGGGGTTGAGAACATATTTATAAGCATTTGAACACTGGATTTAACTCTTGAGTTTTTTAAAAGACCAGTAGGTCAAAATGAGTTATATAGATCTCATAAAAGAAATAAACACATCCACATTTGCATGAAGCAGGCTTGTTTGATTGTTTGTGTAGTGTAAATCTGGCACCTGTGCCTAGGTAATCAAGCAGAATCTGTAACAGACTCACCATTGGAATGTTAGTGAGTACCTAATATTTAAGAGTGATGTTTATTTCACTATATTAGTTCTGAAAGACCACAGAGTGAAGCATCTTGGATTTGGGTTTGCACTTGAGCAAATTGTGTGGAAATGTAGAAATCTAGGCTGCTTCTGCCACTGTTTTGAGGAGAAACTTATTTATTACAAGTGAATACAGTTCCCTAAGGCACAGTAAGTTTACTGGTGTCATTTTACAGACATAAAAACAGAAGCCTAGGTAGCGTGAGTTACTGATCTGCGCTGTGGGCAGCATGGGATGAGGTTTTAAGGCCTGGTACCAGGCTGCCTGAGTTCACATCCCAAGTTTGCTCTGTGACCTTTTCAAACATGTTAATTGTGTGGAGCCACAGTTTCTCATCCTTTCAATAGAAATACTAGGATGTGCATCACTGTCAGTGGGTGACCCATGCGCCTCAGAGTGCAGTGTTTAGTGCACAGTCACAGGTTATCTAATGTTGCTGTGCTGGCTTCAGAGGTCACAGTTTTAAAATCTGAAATTATAGTCGAAATCCCTTACCCAAAGAAGCCTGAGAACTGTTTTAAACCTTCCCTTTTCACTAGGTAGCAGCTTTAAACATATATTACTAAGTGACTCATTCCCCAATATTCTTTATCAGAGTCAAGGAATGTAACAACACACTCTTATCTGTCCAGAGTTGGTGCATTGATGTGTTGTGAAATGTTTTCTTGGAACTTCCAGGAATTACTGTGAATATAAGAGGAGTACTATATATTCTCCATGTTATAGTCTAGACCCAAAATTAAATTTTTTGAGGTTGGTAGAGTCCAAATGGTAGTCCTTCTATTTTACAAAGTAAAGCTGAGAAATAAGACTCTTTTCCTGTGGCCACATTTGAAGATCAGGCTAAAGGCCTGAAATCCCACTTTTCCTTTTCCTCTTCTCTTTCACTGTGTCTTGAAGACCAGATGAGTGTGTGTTATGTACTGCTTGAATAATGTTAAGCTGTGAACCATGTAAATGGTGTCATCTGTGTTTGTTTGTCCATTCTAGAATATTGCATATATATGTTCCTCTTGAGTGGTGAAAATAATAGAATAATTTGTAAAAATGGCTTCAAAATGTTATTTTGATGAATTATCTTTCTGTCCATTAAAGTAGCCCACATTTGAACTAGATTTGTTTGTTTCTTCCTAGCTATCCATCAAAAACTAGAAGCAGATGGAACAGAGAAAGTGGAAGGATCCATGACACAGAAATTGGAGAATGTCCTCAACAGTAAGTTTGCTCTGCTACCCAGGACTGTTAATGGCGTTGATAGCAAACTCTAGAGCCGTTCTGAGGCATTTCCCAGCAAAGTTGGGAGTTGTGTTTTAGCATTCACTTCTCAATAAGGACTTAAGGAACCTGAAGGTCAGTGGAAAGAGTGAAATAAATCTGTTTGCGTTTTACTGTAATCTGGTTATATTTCTCAAGAATTGTCATTTGCTCCCCTGAGACAGGGGCACTGAGACAGCAGCTAGGGTTACCACTGAGCAGACACTGAGTCCCCATCGTGGGACGTGCCAGTGCGCAGTGCAGAGCCTCAGCTCCTGTACCAAGCTCCTGTACCACAGCTGCCCATTTCCTTACACTTTGAGTTTTCCCACAAGGTTATACTCTGGAACATGTTGTAGAAGTTGTAGGCCCAGCAGACCCCACGTTTGCTGTTCCCTCCATTTTCCCTTTTGTTCCTTTTCTGACATTCCAAGCTGCTTGCCCTAATAACTTAGAAGAAACTCATCAGGTGGATTAATTCTTGTTGTAATAGAAGTGTTTTAAATGTATCACACATGTAGTCCATGTGCAATCTGAAGCAATGATGTCCATAAGAATCTCCTTGAGTATATGATTTTTATAAAGAAGGGACAAGAAAACCCAGGCAACCTCACATAGATGTTTAGAGATTTTTAAATGCAGGATTATGATACAAAGTTAATTTTGTATTTATAGTTTGGTTTAGTCCCTTGAGTAGAACATTCTGGGCCCTTATGTAACCATCTCTTCATAGACCTGTGATGTCAGTAAGAAAGTATTTTGTAGAAAGAATGTTAGCTTTGGTGTAGGCTTTCCTTGGTGTTGGAATTGGAATACTTGGACATTTCTTTCTAGGTTTGTGGATTAAACAGGACTTCAAACCTTTCCCTTTGTGTATCACTCCTGTGTCTATTGCTTGCCTTGGGGTTTGCTGTGCTTTTGCTTCTGAGACAAGTCACAGCCTTTGTTAAAATGAATATGTTCTGAATTTTACCCAAACAAATATTTACCAAAGCCTTTTCTGTGTCAGTGCTGCTAGATCCGTTCAAGGTTTGGAGGTGTTTCCTCTCAAAGGGTGTTCTTTGTATCATTGCAGTTGTCATCATGCTACAGCGTTTGTACAAAAGAGTGAGATTCCCTGAGTAACTTTAAAAGGTGATAGTATAGCACAGTCACTGACACAGTTACTCCTACTGATGCCTAAAAATCACTTTGCCGTGTTTCATCCTGTGTATCTGTTGCCATGGTGCCTCAGAAGGCCTTCCTATACTGTGCTGTGCTTCTTTGGGTAGAAAGAATACTTGTCATTGGCTCAAATCCTGAGCTTTAGTCCTTGGCTCTGTAAGCATTTAATGAGCCCTCATTAGTATATATCACAGGAATGTAAAGATAGAGCCTGTGCCTTGTGTCTAAGTGTGTGTCACTGCTTGGAAACTATAGGCATGTAAGCATCAGCATCAATACATGTTTTACTGGTGATAATCCGGGAGTATATCTGGAACTCACACAAAGAGCACCTAACTGAAATGTAAGGAATCTGGGTTGGAGTGTCTCAGTAGTATAGCACTTGCCTCGCACAAGTGAGGCTCTGGGTTCCATCCCCAGCATAGTGCCTGTTTTCCCCTTGCCTCAAAGTGGAGAATATGAAAATCATCACATGCACCCTGAAAGAGAAGTAGGATGCAGCCAGATAGTTAAGCAGAGAGGAATAGGTCCGCAGTGAAATAAGTGGATACACGTGTGTGTCCTGATTGGTCACCAGTGTGAAAGGGAGGCAGTGGTTCTAGAAAGGGGATAGGCTGAGTCAGGAGTGATCGAGATGCCTGCTGTGCCCACCAAAGTTCTCCTTAGTGTAAAAATCGTCTTGAAGATGGTGAGCCCCTAAAGGAGTGCAGTGAGGAAGCTATATGATGGAGTGTTGAGGAGAGTAGCCTAGATGGTACCACTGTACATTCAAAAGGAGACCAGATAAAGGGCAGCAGTCATAGTGAGCTCAACAGATGAAATAGACTAGGAGCCCATGGCAGGGCAGAAATAAAGATGGCAGTATTGGATCATTGCAATAAAAAAGGGAAAATGGTTTGTGAGACATTTACATTTCTGTCCTCAAATCAAGGAAAGGGGAGCTGGTTTAGGACACAAGGAGAGAGGAGAGGAAACAACTCTTTTCAGTTTATGTGTAACCTGAGACTGGGATTCCTGAGAATTGATCACTGAATGTCTTCCTGACTTTCACTGCTTCCTTGTATTAAATAGGGCAAATGAGTTTTGAATGCTTTCGGAGTAGAAAGTGTATCAACACAGTCTTACCTAGAACTGGACCCAGCATGCAATCAAACTGACCCACCAGGCTGGATATAGACCCTAGTGCAACAGCGGAGTAACTATTATAGGGTGACAGCCTCTTTGTGATTTTCAGACTCATGCCTGACACTGCAAAGTTGGTCTGAAGCCCATGGCTGGAAAGGCCTTAAAGCCTGCTGGGAAACTTACTTTCTTGTTTTATTAAATGGTTCTGTTGTCAAACTGCCTTCTAAATAAAGGTATGGAATGTTATCATGAACTCATAGTAGCTGTGGTTATCTGCACAGGACTTGCACAAGATGAACCAGTCAGAGTTCCAGCATGGACTGGGGAGGGCTCATGAGGTTCCACCCTTAGCTGAGGTGATATCGACGCAGTTGATGGCTGCTGTAGGAGAGAGTCATTTTCTGTGAAGGTGTGGCCATTGGTAGGATTTTCATGCTTCAGTGGATGACCCCACACTTGTGTATATGGGCAGCACTAATTATACTCAGTAAGTTTAATAAAAAATATACGAAGTTGATAGGTTTAAAAAATATGAAGTTGGGGGGAACATGTGTTAGGAGGATCTGGGTAGGCTAAAGGGGGGTAATGGTGGGTGTATATGATCACATTGTATACATATATGAAATTATCAAAGAATAAATTTAAAATATTTTAAAAAGTTTTGGGCAGGTTAGGTGACTTGTAGGTCAGTTGCTTCCCCTGTGAAGTGAGAAGAAGCATTGTCTATCTTGGTGGTGTGAGCATGTGCACAGTGGTGTGTGCTTCCTTTAGAGTAGCATGCCCTGTGAAGCAAGCCTGTGAGCTGTCATTGTATGTCTAGTAAAGATAGTCTAAAGATTTACTCTTAAGTTCACAGACACATCCCGAGATACAGAGTTGGGGGTCAGCAGCCTAGAGATGGTAGTTGAGGCAATGAGACTGATGTAATCTAAGTAGTATGTATAAAATGAAAATGACCAGGCTGGAGACTTAGAACTCTAAATAGGTGTTCTAAGTAAGAATCAGTAATTCTCTGTTAAGAATCAAGTCTATGAGAAACTGAGATCTACTAATTGATTGGCTCATAAATATTTAGGAAGTTTCATTCAAAAAAGAAAAAGATGATCCAGCCCTAATTTTAGCCTTTCTCAAACTTGTATTGAAACAAATTGGTTCATGAGAGCTATCAGCTTCAGCTCTCTCATTCCTGGTGAGACCTTCTGTGTGTGTGCACATGATGTGGATCTGTAAGGCCCCAGGGTGTGGCATGGCTGTGAGTAAGCAGTGCACACCATCTCCGGCATTCTGTTCTAGCACTCAGTTACAGAGAGCAGCTAGCTAGTCATCTTGGTGCCTGTTGAAACAGAGGCACTCAAAATAGGTTTGGTCTTTGGGGAGCCTTGCCTTTGCCAAATGTCATTGTGCATTTTTGAGGGCCTTTAGAGTCCAGCTGCTTTTACGTTTGCTTTTCTACTCTCAAACATCTTGTCTTTCCCTGGGAACAAACTGTGTGATGGTTGGGAACTCCTGTGTTGATCCAGCCCCTGTATTCCCATGAGGTGCACACACACACACACACACACACACACACACACACACACACCACTTGTGATCTCACATCTCAAGTTGTCAGTACAAAGAAAGGGACCAGTGTGGTCACTTTGAAATAGGAGACAGCATAATGTCTACTTTAAATAAACATGCCTGAAATTATAACACACCCTTTGAATGACAAAACTAGATTTTCTAGGTGGCTGTAAGAGGCAGGTATGAGTGTAATGGACCAGTGTGTAGTATGACAGCAGCTTCTTCCCTTGATACACTAGGGCATGTTTTACTGCTCTGTGAGCCCAGCCGCTGTAGTGGGTTGCTGTTAGTTAGTTCCTGGGACCCATGTGTAACTGTGACACAGTGATACTCATTGTCCAGATCAACTGCGGGGAGGCCATTCTCTGATAAGGAGGAAGGGTGTTTGAGACCCAGCACCAGGGTCTGTTCGCACCTGAGGGCAAAGGCATGGCCGTCCAACCCAGATACATTTGTTCTGCGCTCACTTGCTGGACATCCAAACACCTATCAGTTGCCTTAAACTTGAGGGTTCTTGGCGTGAAGGTGGAGCAAGGTGTGTGTGGGTTAGCATATGTGGAGGATTTCTGTCAGATGAGTGTTTGGACACCCAGCTGATGGATGTCTTTGTCTGCATCATTAGTCCACATGTGACAAGGAGTCCCACTCTCCTGCACAGGGCTTTTGTCCCCTTACAGTCCTGGGAAGGAAAGATACTTAGAGCATTTTGTGACTGCCGGTGATTGTATCTGCTGTGTAGATCTTGATTTCATTACTCTCATATATTTTATCATTTACTGTCTCTCCCAGTTGTCAGAATTATGAACTATATTTTTATTGTGAATGCAGTAAAAATCACAACAGTATCATAATTTTTTGACAAAAGTTGTCTATATAATTTTCAACCTTGTATAAGTTCAAATTTTCAGTTCACAAATTTTGGCATAAATTGTTTTCATAGTTTATAATTTCTTCCTACAAAATTATCTCTAGAAAATGTATATATTTTAATAGTATGTTTTCCACCAGTTCTTGTTTTCATATTTTTGGAGTTAAAATTATAAGCTGGAAATTTCTTGTTACTTTAAAATGTTGAGAATAATTCAATTTTGAACTTAGGCTGTTTGCTTTGAATTCTTTCTTTGCATAGAAAAAGGGATTTGCTGGTGTAAGACCCAAACTTCATATATAAATAAGTAGCCTTTTAAAAAGATTCTGTTCCATGTGCTCATCCAGTTACAAAGCTTAAACTCATGAAGTTTATATTTTTAAAATGATAAGCAAATGTTTTAAGAGTTTTTTTTGAAGAACGTTTTTAAATTCTAATCAGATTTCAAATACTCAAGCCTTCATTCCGTGGCTTGGTGGCAAGAAGCAAATGTATTTCTCATCCCACAATAGCGGTTTAGTATCCACATTAAATAGCATGTGGGAAAAACAGCTCTCTTGACCAAACGAAGTTTTTATATCAGACCTTTAAAATTTCAACAGAATTTAAACATTATTTAGATAAAACAATCATGTTACAAAGACGACTTTTAACAGGATCAGGCCACCCACAGTGTGGCTATGGTGTGCAAGCCACCCAGTGAGACGAGGTGAGTTTTTCATCTTTGCTTAAAGTATAGTCACTAGACCAGATAATGTAGAGACTTTTTACAAGCAGGTCAGACAGCTGAAAGCAGTTTGTCCTCCCTCTCTCTCTCTCTCTTTCTCTCTCTCTCTCTTTCTCTCTCTCTCTCTCTCTCTCCCCCTCTTTTCCTCGTCGCTAATTAAAAATAATTCACATGTTGCAAAATTTAAACTATTTTTGTTTATAGCATATTTTGCCCTAGAAAAACAGCATTCATTAAAGTGATACATATAATTTGTACTTTTTAAAAGAAAGAATCCTATGAAATGTCCTGTTTGTACCCGATTTTATAAGATTCAGCTGATTTAAGAAACAGTAATGATGCTGTGTTAAGGTTTTGTCATTTAGGTTTATGTAATTCTCTATGCCTGCAACATAGAGGGATAATAGTTCTGTCAAGAAGTAAGGTTAGCTGTAATGACTTTTTTGAAAATTTTTTCTGAAAACTGTTTCCTGTATCTGATTTATTACCTGATAGTTTGATACATAATTAATAGAACTTAACTGTATGTGTGTGTGTGTGTGTGTGTGTGTGTGTGTGTGTGTGTGTGTTCCTCATTGTTCAAAATAATGAAATAGCCCAAGCCCCCACAATTGTTTCAAAATTTAGAAGAGTAATTAAAATAAATACAGATTTACATTGGAGAAAATTACTTGGGCTTAGTAAATGTTGTTGCTTTTAATTAGATAGCATTCTTAACATATGAAAGGACTTAAAAAAACAAACTTTATTTTAGCCAGCTATGAACGATCTCTATGTAGGTAGTTTTTTAAAAAGTCTACTGAATTCCAGTGTAAAGATACAGTAGCAATTGAACA